>NC_062518.1:25108296-25445796 GCF_022655615.1 Tachysurus fulvidraco | reverse complement strand
ATATAGGGAAAGAGCATATCATAGCCAATCAACTGACATTAGAACAAAGAGTGCAGTTGTGTGTGCAGCTCTTCCCAGGACAGGCCAAGCGACAGGCTCAACTGCCCTCCCACGCAGGGTGGGGTCTCCCGTACGGCATGACTCACACACACACACACACACACACACACACACAAAGTTTCACACTCTCTCTCTTTCGTTCACGCAGGCTTTCAACTAAACACAAATGGAAACACATGTTACATACAGCCGTTGCATAAGTACATAAACACCAACACACACAAACACTTTATCTGTGTGTGTCTTGTGTTTTTCTCTTCCTCTCTCTTTCTCTTCACTGTGTTTGTGAGGCTGGATACGGCACGCAAACTCGAAGCATTTACACGTATACTCTTTCAGTGACATGGCAGACCTTCTCATATGAACACAAACGGAAACACACACTGCACGCAAAAACTATGGGCAAACTGCATACGCACACACACACACACACACACACACACACACACACACACACACACACACACACACACACACACACACACACACACACACACACACACCACTTTCTTGATGGTGGATTTCCTTTTCAGGGAGTCACAGGTGAAAGTGTTTTGTATGGGTCTGCGTGTCTGGCTGTCTGATAGGGAGGGCGAACTTTGTTTTCACTCGCTGTCTGGGCAACAGGCCAGACTAAATAACACTTTTATAGTGCCTGTAGACCCCTCCTTTGTTAGACGGCCCTCACAGGGGCTGTTAAGAGTGTCACATCCTCTCAGCCCGTAAAAAAAAGGGCAGCCTTATTACTGAGAGCCACATCCTGGAGTCTGAGTGTAGTATGAATAGAGTTGATCTGCACTACAGGCACCTTGTGTAGATTTAAAATTCAAATGTATCTAATAGGTCTTTCGACAATGGCACTGGGATATGATCAGCTTCAGGGAGCAGATATCACATAATGAGTACATCAGCTGAGCAAAGCCATCAGTGTACCCAAGACCAGTTGAATTTGTACTGGATATCCGGTATCAAATTTCAGAGTGATTAAGACTGTGTGGATTAATTTGATCATGTAATGGCTAGTTGCCTGGCAACGCAAACTGTTATGCAGTAAACAGAAACCAGTCTCCAAATATGAACTCTCTCATATCCCCTCGTTCGGGCAGATAACAACCTGTGATTCAAGATGGAATTATTGTGATTGGTGATAATATGGGTTCAAGCCTAGACATTAAGCAAATGCATGGACTTTGCCAGAGAAAGTAATAAAAAGCTGATTCACCCAGTGATCCAGTCTTATATTCAATCAGTGATAAATGATGGCTAGATTCTGTGGAAAAATATCCTAATGTAGTTACCACAAAAGCTTCATTATTACGATATAACCAGAAGAACAACACAGCCATCTGATTTCTAACAGGACCTGTAGCTCAGGTCTTCGACATACACATAAAGGGGTTTTGAGTAGAAACATAAGTCCTGAAATGTTTACAGAGGACCTGGAGGTGGTGAGTCCAACCTAATAATTATCTTTAGCTCGCACCCAGGCAAAACAAAAAATATATACACAAAATCCAAAACAAATCATTGCTTTTCTTATTTAAACGCTTGATTAAGGCCTGCGTATCCTCCAGAAAGGTCACATCACACCTACAACCGCCTTTTAACCCAGAGTTGATTCTCTAATTTAAATAAACATCCTGCAATAACCAACGGAATGATTCTCCATTTTGCTTTTTTTTTTTCCAAACTCAGCCTCCTGCCTGCACTTTGAGGCCTGGCTGAAAACACATGCTTCCTCCTCTGTCTCTGGTGTTATTTAAGGAAAAAGGCACCATAACCCCTCCTCTCTCTCTCTGTCTCTCTCTCTCTCTCTCTCTCTCTCTCTGTCTCTCTCTCTCTCACTCTCTCTCCGTCTGTGCACTAGGATGGGTGTGGTTTTTCGAAGACAAACTTCTGAATGATTTGTGTGCATGCGTCTCAGTTCCTGAGTCTTTCTAGAGGAGGAGCGTGATGCAGAGTAGTGCTCAGGGCCCGGCCTGTGCTCACAGTGGAGTAAAAAATTACAAGGCTCCGTGCCTTGAAGCTCCTCTGGCTGGATATGGAACTTCTCAGGACAGATGGGACCAAACTGTAGCTCCTACGGAGCCTCAGAGAATGCTTTTGTAAGTAAAAGAGTTAAGTTGTTTTTTTTAATTATTATTAGTAGTACACTTTTGGAGCATCTAAGCTAAGAAACTGTTGAATGGGAAAATGAGCAAATGTTTTTATAGTAACGTTTACAATACCGTCTTTCAAAGGCTCAGAGCGCAAACGTGTTTGGCTAATTATTGTTGTAACAGAATTTTACTTTTTACTATTACTCAAGCATCTTAATTTGCTGATCGGTCTGAACTGCTTTGCCACTTTGCCACAGGGGGAGATCTGTTTTATACGCGTACATTTGCTAGCTGTGGATAATAACATGAACGCATCAAACAATTGAGATTTTCATATTGTATTAGATACTGTACTACACAGGCTCTGTTTTGCACACAGTGCTGAAATATATGAAAAGAATAAACAGAAAATAAACAGCACTTGACCAGCTACTCAAGAAAAAGGTGAAAATTTTTTCTTTTTTAACTGGAAATAATCATATAAGCATAAAAACAGCATCGAACAGTCTGAGTATAGTTAAAAAAAAAAAAAACTCACACATCCAAACCATTAATTTCCCACCACTGTAAACTGATGCAGGTCGGCTAGCGATAGAATGAATTTTTCCACTGGTGTTTCATAAGGTACTAGATCTACACCAGTCCTGGTGAGAGTTTACTAAAATCAGCCAATTATTTATCATGGGATCTTAAAAATGTAAACCAAATTTCACAGAAAAACTTCGTTGACAAGTAATGTAGTTACATGAGAAATCAACTCGAACTTGGCTTTATAGGAAGAAACAAGGAATTGAATTGTATAGGTGATGAACCGTTTATTAGAAACATATTTCTTTCCCCGATGTACTCCCCCATGCCGTGACTGTGTTACACAGACACTATTGGACGTGGCACAATCACTCATGATTTGTTAGGTTTGCATGAGTGCAGTAAACAAAAGAACACAATTTGATTTGGAGTGCCAAACAAAGGTAAACGACGAGGAACGAATTTGCATGTATGACTGCCAGCCTGAGGCCAAACGCAGTGTTCTGACTGAACATGAACAAAGAAACAAACATCGCTAAAATTGTCTCCCATTAACAGCAACTTTGAGGTTGGGATTATTTGCTGCCATAGACACAAACCACCTGAAATCAACCACTCTGGAGAAGGTGAATAAATAAACAAGCCTAATTTCATTCAGAGTGAGCTTTAGAGAATGGGCTGTTCAGTGTTGCTCTGTGCTCCACACCAAGTCCTGGCAAAGGGAGAGGAAGTAAGCCATCTTTTCCACCTGACATCACTGACATGATTAGAACAACACCAAAGCTGAAGTTCTGGATTCTCTCTTATATATCAACCAGTAGCCCATTTCAATTTTATATAGTAAATATAAAAGTAAAAAAAAAAGAGTTAGAATGGCAACACAATTCTAAATAGTTTTCTTCATGTAAGGAAATCAGCACATTCAATTTAATATAATAAATTATAATTAGTTTACAATGTAATACGGAGGTTTTAACAAGTTTAAGAGGTAGCGCTGGCGTGGTGAGGTGTTTCTTTAACGGCCTGCATAAAACCATGGCTTTTTTCAGAGAAATTTTCAGAGGTTTTCCGGCAAATCTGAGATATTTAATCTTTTTTTTTTTGACAAATTAAGAATTTATTTAATTTTTTTTTAAAAAGTTACATTATATATATCAGCATTAATTAAAACTTGGAGAAATCTACAACATATTTAATATTTAGGAAACACAGTCTTTTTGAAAATATAGAAATTTTAAATAAAATCTTTTTAAGCAAAAAAAAAATCAATTATCATGATTTTATTTCATCTAATAACCAAAAACAACTTTTTCAACTTTTTTATTTTTATTTTTGGATGCTATGATATATTACATGTTTATTTCACTTAAGTCACATTGACGCTGGGATATTTTAGAAATTTTACAAATGACCTTTGAGTTTTGCAAATTTTATAAAAAGTGAAAAACAGAAGTAAAATAAATTTGTTCTGCACCTTGTTCACTTGAATGTGTGATTGAAATTAGAACAATTTCGTTACTGAAAAATGTTACCTCAAATAGCATTTGGTAGCTGAATTTTATGTGTGTGTGTGTGCGTGTGTGTGTGTGTGTGTGTGTGTGTGTGTGTGTGTGTGTGTGTGTGTGTGTGTGTGTGTGTGAGAGAGAGAGAGACAGAGAGAGAGAGAGAGAGAGAGAGAGAGAGAGAGAGAGAGAGAGAGAGAGAGAGAGAGGACAAGCGGAAATGACTGCGCAAAACAGACAAATTAAATTAAATAAGAAGGGGAGATGACATCATGAATATGTTGACGTGTATCAAATACAGAAGAAGAAATATGAAAATGCTAAATAAAAACAAAAATAGTATCCAAAAATTAACAGATCTTAACAAAGAAAGTTTGTATATATTCTACACTGAATAGTTGGGTTTCAGACTTCACTCTGTTATTTCTAGCTTTAAATTAAATTAACTTTTAAAAAAAAATTAAATGCAATAAAAAAATTAAATAATACAATAAAAATAATAAATAATAAATACATTTGTAAATAAATAAATAAACAAACAAACAAATAAATACATATTTTTTGGTCACATATTTCATTTACGTTAAACAAACTGAAAAAGTCAACCAATGTAAAAAAATGAGTAAAGTCTGAAGTAAATGGACTTAACTATATTTTTTCAAGCTTAAAAAAAAACATGGAGAAAAAAGGGCTTGGGCCGCTATGTTTTATGGCTTCTACAAGGTGTGCGTATCATAAAACTAGCACATAAAAATCATTTTCATTTAATCAGTTGAGATATGGGAGAAAAATTGCAATGTCAAATATGTTGTGTCGATCAATACATCAGTATTATCTAAAGAATCTTACTGAGCCAGGTCACATGATCGTTGATAGTACGATTCTGCTGCCTTTTTTTTCCCTCAGAATATTTTTACATGAACCTGTTCTTGATCATGTGAAAAGAAAGTGCATTCATTCAGAGCCCAGTTCTTTCTGTTTCCTCCTATTGTACCTTATCTGCAGTACGGTCCTTATGTCTGTTCTGAACAGTAAATAATTTTCAGAGTTGTTCTGCTTCCTGATTAAGCTGCCGGCCAAAACGCCTGTTAGACCTTTGCTGAAAGACGGCTTTTTCTGTGCAGGCAATTTGCTGAACGTGGTTTGCCTTCGTGCTATTATTGTCTTTTTCCATTTCAAAGGAAAAAAAAAACACAGATAGTTAAATCTTTTTGCATTAAATAATTTTTGCATTTCCTGTCATTACCTGTTCCGGTGTGTTTGTTGAACATTGAACACTGAATATGTTCAGCACAATGTACTGTACTGTATTAATTGTATTTTATGAATACTGACATTATAATCAGGCTAAAGAGCTGTCGTTTCTATAATAGATTAATCAGCTTATAAATCCAGTGTGCTTTTGTTCTTTAGCAGTTTGCGTTAAAAAAAGTACACTGTTACCATAATATAGTCATAAACTGTAATAAATTTCAATTCATGTTTTTCTTAGAGTCTGGAGATTTGTAGATATAAGTGCAAAGCACAATATCTGCCATAATATAACATCCTGGCATGTAGCCCTCCAGCCCTCTGGACAAACCGGATGTTGTGTACTGATTATTTCCAGAATACTCTCATTATCAGTGGATCTGGAAGCACATGTACAAGGGGAGAAACTTAGTAAAGAGTGTTGTGTCTGTAACTCAAGACGTATGATTGGAGTATGGTCTAGAGTGAACTTTCTGTCCTAGCATGCCCTCTGTGTCTGTGTGAGAACGTGTGTGTGTGTGTGTGTGTGTGTGTGTGTGTGTGTGTGTGTGTGTGTGTGTGTGTGTGTGTGTGTGTGTGTGTGTGTGTGTGTGTGTGTGTGTTTTAGGTTGCTGTTTTGTTTTGTTTTTTTCTTTTACATTCTTGTTCCCACTGCTATGTTCAAAGTTTGATTATTATTGTGTGTCTACAGCATGAGTTTTTTAGCCACATTTCTGCATTTCCACCTATTTAACAAGCACAATCTCAATGTTGTCTGCACCACCAGACTAGAGAACATGCACACCTGCTTCCAATCATGCAGTGCCTGCCTTTGTCCACTTAAGTGCTTCCTCCATGCAAGGACAAGAGCATGATGTAAAAGAAACTTGTCCAGTCATGTGTTCTGGTCCATCCCCCGCCTTCAAAACAAAATACCTCATTGGCTTTATATATATATATATATATATACATATATAGGTATTGTTATTCTCAATTGCTGGTAGTTTTGTGCCATCTAAGTGCAGTGGAAGATCCACCACTTCTCCTCGACACTCGATGTTACATTACGTCTAATTTCATACGTCTGTGTAAATGGAAAATGTAGCAACTGAGTTTCGAGGTCAAGTTTCAAGTTGCTTACGATTTCACAAAGATTTATTCTTCTTGCACTTGTACTGACTTGGAAAGAAATCAATAAAAAGAATTTAAAAAAAAGATCCTAAAGATAATTATTTCTGCAAATCACCAAAGACAATCCAAATAAATAAATACATATTTTTTTACAATGAATGGTGCATATTGTATAATGTTAAAGATAAATTGCTCTGTGTAGTGTTTTGTCATTTCAATTCATTTTTTGATTTCAAGGAAAGTCTTTATTAAAAATCGTACTTCCATCACCATGCTGTTCATCTCGTTCAAAGCAAGATTTAAGGTAGAGCAAAACGAAAAGAAATGAAAAAAGAAGCCACTCAAATATGAGTCATGGTGATGTCTATAGGCAGTGTTTTTTTTTTTCACATAGCCTCTCGGCATATTAAGTGTGATAGATCTGACTTATGCTCTGACTTTTTTTGCTAATGTATGACTAAGACTAAATTTCACTTCTTAACGATAATGTTAACATCTTTGTGGTTAGTGACTCACGAGAAAACAGCAGCTAGGACAATCAGCATCTTGTAGATGTCACGAATGACATAATTACCATTAATGTTATGAACACTTTGGTGATGGGTTTTAAAGTTTTAGTGCTTTAAGCAGCATGCATAGAATTAAAAATATTAAGGTCTGTCTCTTTCTTTTTGATGCGATGGCACAAGTACTGAAATGCAGAGCCTTGTTTATTCTGGACTCTATCTCCTTATTTCCTGCTCACACTATTTCACGGAGGTGGGATAAATATTTTGAGAGGCCATATTTGCTCTTTTGCCTAGCCTAGAGGGGAAAAGGTAATAGTCAGCATTCATCTTGCTTTGGCCAATTAGGGATTCTATTACGCATGTATGTATGGTTATCATACATGCCAAATTCAATGTAATGTTCTTCTAATATACACTTGATATCTATTGCTAATTCATAATGTCATAAACAGAACTTTTAGCTTTCTCAATAGCTTTTAGGATACACTGTATATTAGTTTCACGGCAGTTAGTGAAGACATAAAAGTCATTTTTCTGACTGCAGAAAAGCAAAGGTTGACGAACACTATGCTTTCTGACTCTGCAATCTAATACAGCTTTTAATGACCCATACGCCTTCAAACGATTTGCCGGCAACGTCGAGACGCCATCCAATTATTTGCATGCAATGCCACCAAGTGTTCCGACGTATGCTAAGCAAAGTATGTTTTACTTCAGTTCAAATGGAATGAAAGGTTTCTTCTCACCTTTTCAGATCTGTTCCATCTTGTTAAAGAACATCTGGGGGAAATATCTGGAGAGCTACTTATTGGGAGTGGACTTTGAAGAAAAGAGACGTTGTGTATCATTTTTGGAAAGTAAGGCTGTTGTAATGTTTTGTGTACAGTGCAATATTGAAACCCTTTGGTCCAGACAGAGGAACATGTCTGTGCTTTACTTTAGTGTATTTCAAAGGGGAAAAAAACAGCCATTAGCATTTGCTGCAGAATGGAGCGTCCTCCGGGCTCTATGACCCATAACACAATTACACACTGGCTATGCCCACGCTAATGAGAGACAACTACATATAAACATCTCCACATGCACAAGGCAATGGCTACCTTTAGACATTGATGCACGTTAGTTTATTAAGCTTGTCCATGTTGAAATAATTAAACGAAATTTCCAAAATATTACAACAGATCTGACGGAATTATGAAGCCATTATTCAGCCATTGCTGTGTCCATTGTCGATTATGTGTTTTAGCTAAAAGTAAGGTTCGGTCAATTATTTTGACATGATTGACAAACAATTCCAAAGCTTCTAATAATCTGATGTGAAATGACTTCTCTTGTCAACACTAAGAATGCTTGGTGGTGAAGTGAACACTCAGTATGCTGACACACATGCATACATCTACCCAAGTTGTCAGAAGGTCACGCAAACACAGGACACTGAGGCTCTATTGAGCATGTGTTTTCTCAGGTGAGCGTAGGCAAATGAGTCCTATGAGTAAAATGTGAAAGATGAGACTGTATGATATGCATTAGTATGGTTTGGTGTGTCTCTCTCTGTGTATGTGTGTGTGTGTGTGTGTGTTTGAGAGTGTAATTAATGGGTGATGACTGACCATGTCTAGAGTGTGAACAACTGCAGCCAAGCTTTTTTCTCTTGCTCTCTCCTCACTGGGGCAGCTGGAGGGATTCCTGGCAGAGTGATTTGGGTCTAAATCAGAAAATCACATTGCCAGGGATTTCCAACCAGCTGCAGGCCACTCGCTTCAAGGCTCCAAATGTTTTCTGACATGTCCTTCTGACTGGCCTTTACCTCAATAATCGCCCAAAGGCAAATCTCAGAACCTGTCTGCCATGAAGCATGAGCAAGAATAAACAATAACAAAGGAAGGCTAAAGCAGTGAAATCAATCCAAACTTCTGAACATACAGTAAATGTAGGTTCCAACCAGAGCACTAAATGTCTTTCATTTATTTCAGAGCATAAACACTCAGTCTCCCACTGATGGCTGTGGTTTTATGAATTTGGAACGGAATACGAGACGTTGGTGCCATGCAGCCGTATGTGGGATCACAGTATAAAAAAGACTGTGGCTTCTGTACTTGAGGTGGTCTTTGAAACCTACATGTGGAAAGAATTGGAATTATCACCATCATACTTTGATGCATAAGTATATGTCGAAAAAATAGTGTTAATTAGTTCATTAGGCATTTGGATATGGTTCTGATTCGATCTAGAATTTTTAAGACAAAGATTTAGGGCAAATCTGGGGAAGAAATAAAGCAAAGAAAAACAGAGACTTTGCAGTGCTGGTGTTGAATGGGATATTTTATTAGTCTTGTAAAAAAAGAAAAAAGAAAAGAAAAAAGAAAATTACTGTGATACTTTGATGCAATTTTTACCATCTCATTTCATCCTAGATTGATTGGCTGATATTTTCCCCTGTGACCTCCACCGTGGAAAAATTATCCCAAGAACCACTTCCAATCATCATTAAAATGTAATAATGTGTATACAAGTGGTAATAAGCTGAAATGGCCACTCTCCCCATTCAGAGAGTGCCAGTGACCGACATCTGCGATCTTTGGGTTATGATGCGGTAGAAGGCAGAAAAACAAGAACAACTTGAAAAAGCAGACTTTGCACAGGCACATGAACACACAAGAAGAAAAAATGGCTCTGATAAGGTGGCATCTAAAGGCTAAGCGTCACCCTGTTATGTTTCGTGAGGTGCAGGACTTAGCTTGCTTTGTGAACAGATCAGGGAAAAGGCCGTGTTCACAGTGGCTAAGTTCCGCTCCTCTGAGGCTAACTCTCAGAATGGCTGGAAGGCAGTAATCCAGGCATTATTTGTAACAGACACCAAGCGTAAAGATCACTGACCTAAGGTAAGCTTTTCCTGTCATATTTGAGTAATCATTCTTATACAAATGGGAGAGGAACTGATCCTGAATCAGTATTCTGTCATTGTGGCAGTTTGTAAACACAGGTTTTGGGTGCCAGCTTTCATCTCTCGCCAGAGTAATCTGATTAAGTAGGTTCTTATCCATAGGAATATGCACATGATGAATAATATAGAGAGACTATATAGGCTCAGACATGTTTCTCGAGTCCTCACAGGCAAATAAATGATTAATCAAACATTATATAGCTTGAACACTTTCATGTGTAAGACCAGATCTCTGTTTACAGAAGAAAAAAGAACTGAGGTACACAAAAAGCCACATCAAGCCCCATTTCAAAGAAGTCCCACACCCACAACACATGTTTTGACAGGAGCATCTGTATGTTACCCATTCATATGAAAAGTATAGACATATCATAACACATTGAGTAGGCAAGTCTTTACAAAATCATGAAAGAAGGCCAACGATTTTCCTTGAATGGATTGTTCAAACAGCGTTACCACGATAAAATATAAGGGACTATAACACAGATGTGTACGTCAAGCATCATGTTTGAAATGTATGTGATGTTTTCAAGCATTTGAGCAGCATACATGATGAGAAACGTGGACCACGTCAAATATATGATACACCCAGGATATATTTTCACCTTGACACGGAAATCCAAGGCAGCGACAAATACAGTACAATGTGACGTGGTGTATCATGTGATTTGGATTCCTATCCATATGGACAAGCTGTCAGATGTTGTTCGACTCTGATAACACTGTGGCAGGATAAAGGACTGGGCTCAACCTCCTGTGCCTACTGAGCTGATAACAGTTGGTAAAGCATGCACTGGCTCAGTTCAGCAGGAACCGGAGTTAGGCCCCTTACTGCACCAAGCTGATGCCAAATATCCCAGCATCCTCATCTGCAAACTTTAATCAGCTATCCGAGGCTTTAAGAGCAATGCAGGAAGGCTGTTGTTTCAGCTTTAAGCAGATTCCGTGATGCAGACCTTTTCAAGGCGGCTTTCTGACCAAGTCATTTTCAACATATGTTTTCATTCAACAAATAAACTGTCAAATTAGTTCATCCCAGACACACAGTCGTGGCCTTTATGTACAGCTAATAAACGAGAATGTTTTTCTTATTGTGTGTATAAAAAATAAAAAAATAATAAAAATGTTACAATGAAAAAAAAAAATCTTTGTTTTCTTTTTTTGGTTTATGGATATTTATAGGCACGTTGAAATCCTATCCTCTTTCCTACTCTGAAGCGCTTCTCCTCAGCAATATGTTATTAATAGGCTGACAAGGACTGTTTTGTCTCCTAGCAGGTAGTGTTTTGTGCGACTGCAAGGCTCCTCCAGGCTTTATGGTAATCCTTACTGTCACATTATGGATGATTTAAGGCCTCTTTTTCTCATGTGAATACGACTCCGATATGGGTGAGGGACTCATTTTCTCAAGGAGATGATGAAAGGTATTGTAGTTGTAATAACTACTAGTACAAACTGAGGAGAAAGATGCTGATTACAGTTGCATAGCAGAGTAAATAAGGTAATAAAGGAAATAAGCCTGAATTTTCTGCTACACTCGTCTCGTCAGTTGGTACTTTAAGGTCCGTATCCCATATTTTCAAGGTGGTATCAGACCACATTGTTTGCACCAGCGTTTATTTATTTATTTGTCTGATAATTTGTTATTTGACACGTAGCTTAGTTGCCAGTAATGATTAATGAACACAGTAGAGACTGTTTTCCCAATACCTGTCCAAAAAACGCCTGGAAGGGATTAATTAATTTTGTCTGATGCACAGCATTTAATTGCGTTCCTGTGAAATAATTTCCCTTTAGAAAGAAAGGAAATTGCTTTACAATGTTTTGGATGTCAAAGAGATCACACATTAAATTGGGCCAGCAGGCACACCAAAGCAGAACTACTTAAAGGAGCATAATCTTTAAAGAGTACTGTAGAATAAAGTCAACTGCTTGAAGCACATTATACATTTTATACTGAACTAAATTATCTGCCGACCTAAAGCTTTACTTTTGGTGTCGGTTGGCGTCTGGTAAGAAATAGAAGACAAATGACGTGTTGCAGCCCACACTGCTTTTGTTCCAGAGAGATCCACATGCTTTCAGTGCCTCAGGAGCTTAGAGTAGGTGGACAATCGGAACAAAGAATATAACAAGTGCATGAATTTGATCAGATTGAATAAATAGAAATTACAGGCCCTATGTGTTATTCCAAGCTTCCATTCTTCACCCTAGTAAGTATTCAATTCAGCTATTGAATAACATGCTTTAACCTAAATAATTGTTTAAGAAGCTATGACATTCAGGAGTTAACATACAGGACTTGGCTGTTTGTTTTGTCTGCTGATTATTTCTCTACATGGAGTTCAAAACCAGAGAAGGTCATCTTCCATAAGAGCCAAATAACTGCATAAATATACACTATATGCACCAGCAGACCTGCAAAGTTTATCTAAAAGGTGCAGGAAGGCAGGACATTGAGTTAGTCTCAACAATGTCTCTTGCAGCAAAAATCAATATCCAGAACATCAATATTTTACAAATAATAATAACCTGATCTCTCTCTCTCTCTCTCTCTCTCTCTCTCTCTCTCTCTCTCTCTCTCTCTCTCTCTCCCTCTCTCCCACTCACCCACCCACACATACATACATATAGAATATATCTATGTGTGCTAATAGCCTGAGAACACGTTTCTAAGCTACTACTTTGCAATAGTTTTCATTACAATTTATATTACTGACATCAACTTGAGTACAAAGTAAAATATTCAAAATATTTTCTTCTTCTTGTTGTTTGTTTGTTTATTTATTTATTTATTTATTTATTTATTTATTTATTTATTTATTTATTTTGCTTTAATGACAGCTGACGTGATGATCATCCACAAATCCTTTTGATCCATTTTAGATCAGATCCATCTCAGTGTCGTCTGAACAAGTGATTAAGAGATTAGGCATGAGGAAAATCTATACATGAATGGTTGTTATTTTATTTGCTTGAATCACTTAAAAACCACTGCAAATCAAGTGAGGTTCACTACAAATCAATACAGAGTTATATATCACACACATTCAAACCTTTCCAAATCCCGATGAGAGTGAGCTCTTCCGAGATCCGCACCCCCCATCCGTAAGGCTTACCGCATGGTTGGATGAGTATAAAAAAGATTTAGATCGTACACTACAGACTCCACGCTCTCCAAGAGCTCAGTGGGAGATTTTGAATTGAGGTGTTGCATAGTGCACTTCCCCATCGTCATCAAATGCCTGATTGAAGCAATACCTTCCAGAAGAATGGTGTTCATCTCTCTCTGGTACAGTTCCAGAGACTTTTGGAATATGTCCCAAGGCACATGGACACTTTACTTTGATTTTTCCTTTAATGTGTTCCCAGTCTTTACATACAGATTTGCATAACACTCTTGTACCAAGAGGAAGAGTAGTGTAAAGGAAGAGAAAATCCTTCATCTAATAAATTTCTATTCTATTCTATTCTATTCTATTCTATTCTAATCTAGTAATATCTGACCATTCAAAAGTTGCAAAGTACAACTAATGACGTTCTATTCAAATCATGTAAAGAAGACAGAGAAGATTCTTTTCTACTCTTCAGCACAGTTCAAAAGCAAGAATATAAATATACATATATAATAATATATTATATACATATATAATAATATACTTTAAATGGCTGTATATAAAGGCTGCTATCCCTTTCATCCTAGCATGCCTTTAGGTTTCTGAATTCATTATAACTGGGTATCTTCCAGCTAATGTGCCGCAATTCAACAAGAGACCTTTTCCTTTATAGCATGTGCAGTGACAGCAGCAAGTTTATCCCTATAAGCTCTAAAAGCAGGAGTACATTCAGGCTGTCTCTGTGTTTCTTTCCTGCCTTTCTTCCAGCACTTCTGTGGGCTTCATGGCCACTTAAAAGGCACAAGCCCTCTTTTTCAACCTTTGTCAATAAATAGGATCTGGGGGAAAAAAAGAAAAAAAATGTGGTCTTTCATAGTCACAAAAGGGAGCTAACACAAGATTAAGATGCATTACCTCATTGGATTCATGCAGGCAGTCAAGCCGAGTTTGTATTCGTATGTCTTCCGTTCATGATCAGAGTCTGTTCAAGCGACATTTTCTTTTTCAGCAAATACAAACTGTGGTGGCTTTTGCTTAAGTACCGATCTCTCAAAGGCTTGGCTGCTCTGTGCTGACATTCCGGCCCAACAGACACTAAAGTAGATGCTGCTTTACTGTTTAACAACATGTTTTGTTCATTAGCAGCTATTATCACTCGATCATCATAACTTTTCAAATTCTGATGAAACTTTGATTTGACAGAAATCAGTGCATGAGACTTTTTTGCACAGTGGAATAATAAAAAACAGTTAACACAGTAATATTTCAGTCAACACCTAATGATAAATAAATGAAAAATTCAGCATAGTGGATCTATATTTTCTATACATACAGACACACATATGTATAGTATTAATATTAATTAAAGAAATTTGTCAATGTATTGATCGTATGAACGTTTGTATACCAGTCAGTACAGCAAGAAAGTTGTTCGAAGAGACACATAACAGCACAGTGTCTATAAACGATACTTTCCGTGACAGCAACAGCATTACTACCATGAGAGGAGCTCTAATCAAATCCAGGAGACATTGTGTATCCATGTGTGCATGTGTGTGTAGGAGAGAGAGAGAGAGAGAGAGAGAGAGAGAGGAGGTGGGTAATTATACTACATTGCACGCACATTCTGGTCAGAAGGGAGGAGAAGGGTTGATGAGGTATACTAATCAGACAACACACTTGCATTTGAATGTAATTCCATTAAAATCCGAAAAGAGGAGCGACCCCAGATGACAAAACCCTTTTACAATGAAAGCCTCGGGGTGAACCTTTTCTACTTGAATGCCCTTAGATTTATTTATAGACGGGCTAAGATCTCAGTTAGTTACTAAAAATCTGCAGGAGACATAAGGAGAGAGTGCAGAGTAAATATAAGAAATGTTCATGCGATACATTTACACAAGAGCACTGCAGCCATTCCGCCAATAATATATTGTATATAATAAAGTATATATCCCTTTAGGGAAAGAACACTGTAACCAGGGATCAGGCATGTAATTCTACTTTCCTCCTGCAAAAAATACAAGAGGAATTGAGGACAAAGAGTCACAGAGCTGAGACCCCAAACAGGAAGATACTGTTATATTAATCGTTCAAGATGAACTCTTTACTTTCTCAAATTCAGGATTTGCTCAAGAAAAAACATCTGATCAGGGGATGTATTTTCTCAGAAAGAGCTCCTTCTGGCAAATAAGAAAATCTATTCATCTGTTTCCTCATCTCGACAACCAGATGTCATTTCTGCAACCTCCTTCAATTTCTCAGCACAGTACATTTTTGATAGTCATGGTTCTCTATCAGATTTTTACTTTGATGTCAATTACAATATGGTATACACGTAGACTAAGAAATGCCCCCCCCTCACCACCCACACACATCTAATCAAATAAAAAATCGAATCTGACTCTTCTCAGTCTGTAGCCGTTTAATCCTTGGAGGTTCCCCGAGCTGATTTTCTGATTTGAGATATAAAGCAGGCTGAACACACAACATGTGCTGAGACAGAGTCAACTGCATCGAAGTTTATTACAGTTAACAGACTAAAAGTGTGTAGAAAATATATACCGATCAGAAGTAACATTAAAACCAACTCCCCACTATTGTGTAGGCCCCCATTGTGCTGCCAAAACAGCTCGAACCCAATGAGGCGTTGACTTCACAAGACCGCTGAAGGTGTGCTGTGGAAATCCTTTGTGACCTGTCAGTTGTGAGGCAGGGCCTCCATGGATCAGACTTCTTTATCCAGAACATCTCACAAGAATGCGATTTGGGGAATTTGGAGGCCAAGTCAATGCCTTTGTCATGATCTTTAAACCATTCCTGAGCTATTTTTACAGTGTTGCATTGACTATTATACAGCTGAAAGTGGCCACTGCCATTAGATATGCCATTGCCATGAAGGGATGTACTTGGTCGGTAACAATGTTTAGGTGGGTGGTAAGTGTCAAAGTAAGATTCCCATGAATGCCAAGACCCAAAGTTTCAGAACAGAGCATTACTCAGAGCATCAAACTGCCTCTGCTGCCTTGCCTTCTTCATACAGTACATACTGGTGCCATCAGGCAAGTCATGAACACTGCTGGCCAGACACATGTGATGACCAGGCCAAAACCATCCCTCAAACTCATGTCAAGTCACTCAGATCCTTATGCTTCACTGTTTTTCCTGCTAAACAGCAATGTCATTCACTTTACCTGTAAGTGTTTTTAATCTTCTTGTTTATCAGTAATTTCCTGGCAACCCAGTATATATCCTACAAAATGGACAGCCTTGATTTGCTTGTGTGTGCGTAGTATTAGACTACCACATAGTGGCCATTTGAGGTACTACATCTTTAGAAAACATCCCTTCTTCTATTTAATGTTGCATTTCTAAAGCTGTGATTACAGGTAGGTCACTTGTGGCACTTTTTGTCCTTGTGTAGTAGAAGCCATACAGTTCATTTTAGGATGTATTTGTTTATGTGCTCTTTTTATACATTATGTTGGGTTTATCTCAAATATGATCAGCTAACACAATTTAAAACAGTAATCCCACTGTACATACATTTTCAGTTTGAACCACATACAAAACACTGAGGTGATGACTGAAGAGTAAACAAGAGATCTACATCCTCTTAACATGATGTACCTTTCACCACTTCACCACAAAAAAGGGGGGTTGAAAAAAAAAGCACACATGTAAAGAATTAAAAAAAGTCCATCTGTGCCATGTATCAGCAGATTTGTTATTACAGTAGAAACTTTCACAGTCTCTCTCTCTCTCTCTCTCTCTCTCTCTCTCTCTCTCTCTCACACACACACACACACACACACACACACACACACACACACACACACACACACACACACAACTGCCAGTGCAAGTCAAGTCAAGTCAAGTCACTTTTATTGTCACATCACCACAGCACATGTGCCTTGGTGAATGAAATTCTTATGAGCAAACTACAGAAATTGCAGAACAGTTGTACAGATATACAGATAAAGATATAGATAATGAGTTGACGTGAAAATGTGCAATTTGCTCATACATATAGTTAGTGCAATATGTGTGTACAATATGTACAATTAACAACCATAATGAAATCAACAGATGAAATGTGCAGTATGCTCATATATAGCCGGTGCAATGTGTGTACAATATGTACAGTTAACAAACAGATAATGGAATCAGCAAATGAACATGTTTAATATGCTCATATGTGTCAGTACACACAGTGTACTATTGGGCATTCTTACAGTAACACTACACATTATATTCAGTATGTATTTATATATGTGTAAATATATGTAAATATATTATATATAAAATACTATAAGGTGCAAAACAGATTGTACAGATAAAGAAGTGACATGGATGTGCATCAGATGGTATCTAGTGGTAACAGATGGATTATGGCATTAAATGCAGTGTGTATGTATATTCCAGTGTGTATAATGCAGTGTGAGTGTATAGTCCAGTGGATAGTCCGAAGTTAAGGTTAAGTGTGTGGCATATGAGGAAGTATGCTGTAGGGTGTATTCGTTGTGACTGTTAATTAGTCTGATAGCCTGAGGGAAAAAGCTATCCCTCAGTCGACTGGTGCGGGATCGGATGCTGCGGAGACGTCTTCCTGAGGGGAGCAGAGAGAGCAGTCTGTGGGACGGGTGGCTGGAGTCACTGATGGCCTTTCTTATACACCGCTTTGTGTAGATATCCTGGAGGGAGGGAAGCTCACCTCCAACAATGTGGCTGGCAGTTCGCACGACCCTTTTCAGAGCTTGACGGTTGCCAGCGGTGCTGTTTCCAAACCAGGCAGTGATGCAGCCCATCAGGATGCTCTCTATAGTGCAGGTGTAGAATGTTCTGAGGGTGCTGGGGCTCATTCCAAACTTACTCAGCCATCTCAGGAAGAAGAGGCGTTGATGTGCCTTCTTCAGTACTGAGTCAGTGTGTATGGCCCAGGTGAGATCCTCGCTGATGTTGACGCCGAGAAACTTAAAGCTTAAACTTAAAGTCTTGTTGATGGTAATGGGTTTGTATTCACTCCTATGTCTCCTGAAATCCACCACCAGCTCCTTGGTCTTGTCAATGTTGAGTGAGAGATGGTTCTCCTGACACCATGTAGTCAGGGTGCTCACCTCTTCTCTGTAGGCCATCTCTTCCTTGTCAGTGATCAGGCCTATCACCGTTGTGTCATCAGAGAATTTGACGATGACGTTGGAGCTGTGTGTGGCTGCACAGTCGTGTGTGTACAGGGAGTACAAGAGTGGGCTGAGGACACAGCCCTGAGGAGCACCAGTGTTGATCAGCGGGGATGAAGTATTGCTGCCCATTCTTACCACCTGAATCCTGCCTGTCAGGAAGTCCAGAATCCAGCTGCACAGATATCTGTTTAGTCCCAGAGTCTGGAGCTTCGCAACAAGTGTGGCAGGCACTATGGTGTTAAATGATGAGCTGTAGTCAACAAACAGCATTCTCACATAGGTGTTCTTATTTTCCAGGTGGGAGAGAGCAGCATGAAGGGTAAAAGCAATAGCATCATCTGTGGAACGGTTGCTACGATATGCAAATTGTAGCGGATCAAGTGAGGCAGGCAGCACAGAGCTGATGTATTCTCTGATGAGTCTCTCAAAGCACTTGCTGAAGATGGGTGTGAGAGCAACTGGTCTCCAGTCATTTAGGCATGTGATTTTATTCTTCTTTGGTACGGGCACAATGGTGGATTTTTTGAAGCACGATGGGAACACAGACAGACAAAGGGAGAGGTTGAAAATGTCTGTGAACACACCGGCCAGTTGGGATGCGCATGTTCGGAGCACACGGCCTGGATGCCATCAGGACCCGCAGACTTGCGGATGTTTACCCGTCGGGAGGATCGGGTTACATCCGCGACAGAGACGGAGAGCGCACTCACATCTTCTGCAGCAGCCGCGGGAGCGCTCTCTGTGTGGGCGGGGCTGTGAGCCTCGAAACGAGCATAAAAGTTATTTAGCTCATCCGGTAGAGAGGCGGCAATGTTGACAGTCGCTGGTTTGTTCCCTTTAACGTCTGTGATGTTGTTAATGCCCTGCCACATGCTTCTTGCATCATTGGTGTTGAATTGTTTTTCAACTTTGTTTTTATATTGTCTTTTTGCAGCTTTGATGGTTTTCCTGAGATCGTAGCTGGCTTGTTTGCGATCATCAGGATTCCCGGATTTAAAAGCAGAGTATAAAAGTATAGGTATAGAGGTATAGTTCACCCAAAAATGAAAATTGTGCCATTTTTAAAAATATCATCTTTTGTGTTAAACAGAAGAAAGAAACTACACAATTTTCATTTTTGGGTGAACTATACCTTTAAGAGCTACATTTAGCCTTAAATGTTATATGAATATGGGACCTGGAGCACAGGTTTTATCAGCTGTCTGTCTTTTGTTGCTTACAATAAATGTGAATGTTGATAACACATAAGCAGTCTTTAATAATGCTCTCAATTACATGTAGATGCATATTATATGCATTAGTGAGTGTGGTGGTGCCTATGGGGTGTCGCTCTAGGATGGGTGTGTATGAGGCTGGGAGGAGGGGGGGGGTCACAGTATACTCACTACAAAAATCTATACACCACTGTGTGAGGGGAATACAAAAATATATTGGAGACAATGTTTAAATGTGATATTGTCATATATAACACTGTATGGTACTATTCCATCCCCTGCCTCTTAAAATATTATTTACATATTTAACCATTTATACTGTGCATATAGAATAATTTAAATTGACCCCAATATCCAAGATGTATCAAAACTTATGTTTTCTTTTTATTCTTTTTTTCCATAAGGTTCATTTATACATTCATACACACAGGCACACACACACACACACACACACACACACACACACACACACACACACACACACACACACACACACACACACACAGACCTGATTGCATACTGTGGGAAATGGAGTCCGCTACAGCCATGTGCGTAGGCTGTAAGGCATATTGGGAATTAGAGTTTACAGCTTCAGTAGTCTTACAACCTATAAGAAAAACCATTGTTTTTGGTTTAAAAGATATTTAATTCATTAATTCATCATTAGTAGGTTCAATTCAATTCAAGTTTATTTGTATAGTGCTTTTTACAATAGACATTGTCTCAAAGCAGCTTTACAGAACATAAACATAGAGCAGAAGGTAAACATAAGGAATGATAAAAGAAATAAGGAATAATAAAAGAAAAAGAATTAACAGAATAAAAAATTCAAGATTATTATTACATATACTGTATAGTCCACAATCTGTATGTATTTATCCCCCTATGAGCAAGTCCGAGGTGACTCAGGCAGCAGTGGCAAGGAAAAACTCCCTTGAATTGGTAAAGGAAGAAACCTTGAGAGGAACCGGACTCAAGGGGGACCCATCCTCATATGGGTGACACTGGGGGAGTGATTGTAATATACAGTCAGATAAATGTTGTATTGGTGAGTGTATAGTATTGTATAGGTGCTTTATCTTAGTCATGGTCATCAAATCAAATAAAATTTTATTTGTCACATACACATACATACAGGGTACGACATGCAATGAAATGCTTTTTGTATCTTTCCGGTATTTAAGCTTAAAAGGAATGCAATTAGGGGTTAAAAAAATAAATAAATAAAAACCAAAACGAAAAGGAGATAGATAAATAAAAAGTATACTATGTATAAAAACTATATAAAATATGAAGATATATGTGAAAAAATTATGTATATACATATACATAAATGTGTATGGTTTTTAATGATTGTCCTTAAAGTGTCTGTGTGCAGTATGGTGTGTATAAGGTGTATAAAGTGGCATTGTGCTGTGCAAGTCCAGAGTTACAGTGACAGTCCAGAGTTAAAGTGTCAGTGCAAAAAAAGGTGTGCAGAAAAACGAAGATGGAGGGAGAGGTCCAGTACTAGACCCTGGGTTTTTCCTGGTTTAAAAACCGAATGGCCTGCAGGAAGAAGCTTCTCCTCATTCTCTCTGTGTTTGCTTTCAATGAGCAGAAGCATTTCCCTGAACGCAACAAAGAAATGAGTCCATTGTTGGTATGGCCGAGATCCGTTACAATCTTCCTGGCTCTGGTTCGACACCGCATGCTGTACATGCCCTGCAGGTCAGGGAGCTCGGTGTGCTGAACGCACCACCCTCTGGAGGGCTCGCCTGTCCTGCATGGTGCTGTTCCCGAACCAGGATTGTAAATCTGGAGTCAATCCCAGGAACAATGCAAGTGATGTTGGAATACAGACTAGATGGGACATTAGTACATGATGGGCACTGTACATGCACATTCACACCTAGAGGCAATTTAAAGTAAACCTACTGGCATGGTTTTGGTACCCAGTGCAACACTACTTATGGCAAAACAGATTGGGATAGTTTAGAAATTTACATTCTTGTGGTATAATATTGTGAAAATAAAAATGTTTTTAAAAATCTAAACATATAACCAATCTTTTTTAAGAACCTGGAATAGCTTAAGGTTTTCCTTTTTTAATTACAGTAAAAACATTACTGCTCTAAGTAACATTTTATCATTATTTCGAAAAGTATGGCATAACATAGGAGTTTAGAGTTTAAACATCAATCTCTAATACTGAACACAGTACATTAAATAAATCTCTGAACACTATCTAGTAAGCCTAATGTTGCATAAATCAAGTGACATGCACATTTCATACATCCATTCATACATCCATTCATCCCCTTCATTCTTCCCACGTGTATTTAAAGACTCAATTAAAATAAATTTTACTATATCAAATTAGTAAACCATGAGCCAGTGTATTCTGGGGGCTCTATTGCCAGGATTTAATCCCCAAATCTCTGCCAGTTAGGTTAAATGTAGCTATATAGAAAGAGTTTCATACATGATGCCAAATATACTAAAAAAACAAAATCAACACTCATCATTTTGCAACAATTTTAATCTTAAGTGTTAACCGGTTCTGCATGGAGGAGTGAAGTAAGGTCAAGTGTTTCCATCCACCCTACAGGAAGAAAGTGCTAAGAGTGCTGTTATTCTCTCTATAACAGTCAGTTTACTTCCATTTATATACTTGATTTATAATGATGAGCAAGCCAGAAGTGACATTGACAACTGAACTTAATGTAATATAATATAAAGTTTAGTTATATAATTAAGACACACTGTGTACTGCAACAGCTATATATGGTTAAAATGACAATACAAGCTTCTTGACTTGACTTGACACATTTCAAAGCAGTGATTACTTTTCCCCCATTTGTTGAAGATACCAGGCCGGAGTCTACTACTGCTACTGCTGGGCTGCCCTCTTCTGGGCTACTAGCACCAGAACAAATTTGTGAACAAGGTGATAAGGTCATTAAGAATGGATAAACCCATTATTTTTTTATATACAGCTGTCATTATCTACTTTGGCACACTTGATGCTTATCCAGAATTTGTAAATGGTACTCTTCTTGATATTGGCGCTTCAAGATACACTTGATATCGGCACATGAAGACCTACTTATTCATGAAAACACTTCAGCTAGCACTTCCTCCCTGTTCGTTGTATGTATGTATGTATATATTTTTTAAAAAATCTATGAACGGTGTTTTAGGCTCATTGTATCTTAAGTCTGTAACCTAGTGAAGAGGTTCTGTACATCGCTCTGTATAAGAGCGTCTGCCAAATGCTGTATGTAAATGTAAATATTGCTTTAATAAAGAATGATGCATACAAAATGCAAAATAAAGAAGCAGATTTGTTTGCTGTGAGCTACAATAAAATGTAACAAAAGCATTAAAAAAAGTAAAAGCAATAAAATTACTAAAATGTTTTTTTACTCTCACCTATCTCAGGTGTCATTAGGCATCAAGGCAGGATACACACTGGACGGAGTGCCAACCCATCACAGGGCACACACACTCTCATTCACTCATGCAATCACACACTACGGACAATTTTTTTTAGAGATGCCAATCAACCTACCATGCATGTCTTTGGACCGGGGGAGGAAACCGGAGTACTCGGAGGAAACCCCCAAGGCACTGGGAGAACATGCAAACTCCACACACAAGGCGGAGGTGGGAATCGAACCCCCAACCCTAGAGGTGTGAAGCAAACGTGCTAAACACTATGTGTGCTTTGTTTACAAAGCAAAACCATACATTTCATTCAGGGATGTACTGTTACTAGTAGCTCAACAGTGAAAGACCTGGGTGTTATATTAGACAGCAACTTGTCTTTTAAAAATCATATCGCCCGTATTACACAAACAGCCTTCTTTCACCTTAGAAATATTGCCAAGCTAAGAAACACCCTATCTGTATCTGATGCTGAGAAGCTAGTTCATGCTTTCATGACCTCTAGACTGGGCAATTGTAATGCATTACTAGGTGGTTGTCCTGCATCTTTAATAAATAGGCTACAGTTAGTCCAAAATGCAGCTGCCGGAGTTCTTAACAGGAAATATGATCATATAACCCCAATTTTATCATCTCTACACTGGCTACCTGTTAAGTTTAGAATTGATTACAAACTGCTGCTACTTGCATACAAGGCTCTTAATGGTTTAGCTCCCATGTATCTAACTAGTCTTCTAACACATTACAATAGTTTAATGCTCTCTGAGATCACAAAACTCAGGACTTCTGGTAGTTCCCAGAATATCTAAGTCTACTAAAGGTGGTAGAGCGTTTTCGTATTTAGCTCCCAAACTTTGGAATAGTCTTCCTGATAGTGTTCGGGGCTCAGACACACTTTCCCAGTTTAAATGTAGATTAAATACTCATCTCTTTAGTCGGGAGTACACATAATACATCCCATAATATTGTGCTCTATTACATCAGACCAAATGCACATTATCATCTAGTGATTGCTAATATTATGAACAGCAGCTACGTTAATCCCTCTCCACTGCTTCTCTCATTCTACCCATCCCGTGCCATCCAGAAATCATACCAGCTCCGACGGTCTTCCGTGCCAAGAAGATTTTGGACCTCCACTGAGGTGAGGCGACTCTGTGAGGATTTTGAGGCATCTAGAGATTTACCAGCTCCAGTTAAACTCTGCTATACTAAGGAGGAGATGTGAACTCCATGTCTTTTGCATCAATATAACATTTGTCAAATTGTATATTTATAATCACACCCTCCGGTGTCACCCACATGAGGATGAGGTTCCCCTTTGTGTCTGGTTCCTCTCAAGGTTTCTTCCTTTGCCATCTAAGGGAGTTTTTCCTCTCCACAGTCACCTGAGTCACCTCAGACTTGCTCATTGGGGATAAATACAAACACATTAAATATATCTAATATTAATCTTGAATTTTGTATGATATTAATCTTTATATTATTCTTTATAACAACCTTTTGTTCTATGTTTATGTTCTGTAAAGCTGTTTTGAGGCAATGTCAATTGTAAAAAGCGTTAAACAAATAAACTCGAATTGAATTCAGTTCACAACCTCAAATACAGTCTTTACTAGGAGTGAAGGAGTTATAAATGGTTTTAAAAAGCACAAAGCCACATGATGAATTATCCAAACTGAAACACTGATATTTATTAACATTTACAACATGACTCCATACACCAGGAATCCTTCATTGTCTTTATTGGCTGCACTAAATTGAAATGACATACAGCTTTGACTTATACAGCAGCTTTAATCACACGACTGCATATTTCCGGTTTGGTGAACAACTTCCGCTGACGTATTTTGAAAGCTTGGCGGTTGAGATTTTTTTTAGTATATGCGACAGGCTGGGTGTGTAGCGCTGTATTTTATTATTTATATTGAAAGCTTCAGTTTATACTCCGTAGGTTAACATGGACCCAACAACTGCGACGCTTCTCGTTGGAATCGCTATCAAAATTAGCCGGAGTGACGGTAAAAAAAGCTATAATATGAAGCAGTTAAACTAGCTACCATTGCTAAACTACCATTGCACTTAGTTAACAGTGTAACTAGCTAGTTTTTTTACCTTAGCATTACACCTAGTTAACAGTGTAACTAGCTAGTTTTTTTTACCTTAGCATTACACCTAGTTAACAGTGTTACTAGCTAGTTTTTTTTACCTTAGCATTACACCTAGTTAACAGTGTTACTAGCTAGTTTTTTTTACCTTAGCATTACACCTAGTTAACAGTGTAACTAGCTACTTGTTTACCTTACCATTACACCTAGTTAACATTGTAACTAGCTAGTTTATTTTTTCCCTTAGCATTACACCTAGTTAACAGTGTAACCAGCTAGTTTTTTTACCTTAGCATTACACCTAGTTAACAGTTTAACTAGCTAGTTTTTTTTACCTTAGCATTACACCTAGTTAACAGTGTAACCAGCTAGTTTTTTTACCTTAGCATTACACCTAGTTAACAGTTTAACTAGCTAGTTTTTTTTACCTTACCATTATACCTAGTTAACAGTGTAACTCACCCAGATTATTGTAGTATTTCTAACTATTACTGAAACTTTTTCAAATTAAAGGTGTTTATTTATTATATAATTACATTAATCATAGTTATGGTGTGATTTAAATGCTACTTGATATTCATGTTTCATGAGTTTTTGTTAGCTGAATCATCGGTGATGGGGGTTGTGTGTGTGTGCGTGTGTGTGCGCGCGCAGGAAGAAATCACAATGCAACAGTGAAAACTGTCAATGCTACCAAGTCGACAGTACATGTGGAGTGGAATGAGGACGAAGTGACTAAAGGAAAAGAGGTTGGTCAAACGACATCATCTACATCACACATTCACTGCTGTTTGTTGTATGTGCATGCTTTGGAAAGAGTTGTGCTTGTGGTCTTCATTTGGTGGTTGTGTGCACACTAGGTTGACTTCAGTGACCTCTGGCGTCTCAATGCTGACCTCCTCGAATACCTGCAAACATCAAAACAAGCAGGACCTTCCACTACTCCAACACCCAACCCTGCACGGGCACCTAAAGCAGAACGAGTGGGTTTTCTTGCTTGATTTCATACCGTTGATGAGACCCTATTTTCACTGCAGTGGATGCAAAATGTCTATACCCCCTTGTTAAAATAGCATATTATTGCCATGTCCTATTATTTTCGACTCTTAGTGTTCTAGTGTTCTAACCAAAGAAATGAGGCAAAAATGCAATATTTAATGAATTATGTGACTGGTTCATTGAGTACAATCACATCTGGTCTTCTTTTCAAAAGGAATTATCATGCACCTGTCATCAGTGAAGTGATTCTAATTGCCCCTACATAAGGATCAGTCATGAGTTTTCTCCAACAAGCTGAAGTTTGCAAAACGTATGAAACTTCGCTCTTGAATGATATCAGGAAATGGGTACAAAAGAACTTCCAGAACATTAGATTTGCTCTAGCACGTGAAGTGAGAAAATGCGGTAACACTGTGACCTCACCGAGCACAGGACATCTTTAAAGGAGCTGCAGGAAGATCTTTCAAGTACTGGTCAGATGTCGCAAAATGTTTTCTGTACTGATGAGACCAAGGTAGACCCTTGTGGGCATAATTGGGCTATTAAAGAAAAAGAAAATGTCTAATCATTCAAATAATGGTGTTTATGATTAAGCATGGTAGCATGATACGTGGCAGTATCCTGGGGCTGTTTTTCAACTGGGACTGGAGATCTAGTCAAGGAGGAGACCTCCAGTTACCAAGCCCTGAGTTAATGACTTGAAGAGGGCTGTGTACATGAGAACCACTTTCAGTTTGATAGATCTGGAGTATTTTTGCCAGGATGAGAGGCATAAAATGACACAAAAGTGCTGTACTGGAAGGAAAAGGTACTTTTACAAAGCATCAGTTAAGGGGAGTGTGCATGTTTGCAACCCGGGAATTGTACAGGGTTTTTTCGTTTGATAAAACATTTTCACTTGAAGATTGTTGGTTAACAATGAAAAATGATCTAACATGATTTATTTATTTATTTACTTACTTTTTTTTTCTTCGCATAAACTCTGCAGTTTTAATATGGGGTGTATAGACTTTTAATATAAAGTGTAGTTCGGTGCCTGTTCCAGATCCAAATTTGTTTAGGCTCGCAGTAAATATTTTCATCGGTTTCATATAGTTGAAGATCATTATTTGGTTATATTATTGGTCATGTTGTACGTTATATTGTATTGTTTGTTGCATTTTATTGTCTATCAAAAATACTGTATTCTTTTCTAAAAATACCAAAAACAATAATAATTGTGACTTTTTTTTCCTTTTAGAAGTCAGAGCATCCTACAAAATCAAAGTTACCTGCACCTTCAGAGCGTAAGTGACCTCGGATTTAATTTCCCAGAGGGTTTCTTTTTTAATAAACACTGCAGTGCTTGCTTTGTATGGAGCTGTATTATCTTAATGTGTGTTTCCTGTTTGAAGTAGCCTCTCCAGCTGGTCCATCTGAGGAGCCAGGTTTGCATAATGTGCATGTGTCAGCACTTTCTCACTTATGCACTCTCACTGAAGGGGCTTGAATAATTTTAATCTGATCTAAATGATTATGGGTTATGATTATGGCCAACTTTTTTTTTTTTTTTTAATGATTTCTGATTTTTACTCATTTTGAGAATTTGAGCCCTATTACTTCTAGCCACAAAATGTAGTATTTTCTTTGCTATATTATGCAGTTCATGCAGTACTTTTATTCAGGTGATAGTCTGTGTGCTAGTGTGAATTCTGGCATGATGCCATCATATACAAGGGAGTCGCTGGCCAAAAAAAGGTTGAGAACCTCTGTTTACACTAAGCTTTCCCTTTTCCCAAAAGTCATGTGCTGATAGTCTGATACTGCGAGATTCAACACTTGTATTATCTGATGAAACTTAGCAACCTCTATGGCATGGTGTAATTTTTGTGTAGATACAAAAGATGATTGGATGAGGGTAAGGTGTTTAGTAAAACAGAAATTGAAATTTAATTAAAACAAAGCTGAATGGTTCACATGGTAACAAAAATAGGAGCGATTCTATGATCACGGCTTAAAGTGACCCGGATTACTTTTTCAATATTCAGTGATCATTGATCTGTTATTTATTCAATACATAAACATCAGTAAGTCTGCTTTTTTATTATTATTATTATTCAAATGTAAATATTTAGAAATAGTGCTTTTTTTTGTATGTTTCAAGCTTTTAATCTCACTTAATTAATTCAATATTTTTGTAATATGTCTCTAGATTTGTACGCCCGAGAGAATCCCTTTCTTTTGCTATTAAAATTAGTCATTTTCAGCTCCTTTTTATATTATCTACAGGATTAGGTGCCATATTATTTTTTTTAATTGTCTTTAAATAGCTTGTCAGGAAAACCGGTGAGATTTGAATGTGATTCTTACAAGTACAGCAAGGCATCAACTCCAAAGTGAGATCATGCGCTTCATCTATAGAATAACAATGGCTTAGCCAGTGTAAGGTGGTTTTTTTTTTTCTTCCCTCTTTTCTCATTCATCTGTTTGCAGCCAGATATGTGGTGGTAAGTCATAGCACAGGTAAACTCCCCATCTCTGTTAGATAGCTTAGTGTTACTAAATGTCCTTTGTAGTAACTACTGCTTTATGCAAGCCACCAGTGTGTGACACATTATTCAAATAATGCTTTGAAAAGTTTTGAATAGTAATTTATCTTGATTTGCCCGTCCTTCAGTTACAGATACAGTGGTCATTATTTGCATCTTATTTTGGCAAATGTAATATCAGCACATGACTACTCCATACTTTTCGGTGCTACAGATCCCTTTTCAGATCACTGGTGAAATTCTCTGCTCTGGTTTATCCCCAGTAATGTTTCAGCATTGGTTGCCACAGCAAATACAGTGATTACTTAATCATATCAATTCATAGGCTTTATGGATATGCAGCCAGTTAAGTAAGCATGATTTATTTATTTATCTTTATATCATTTACCCTGTGCCAAGTTTAACTTGCCTTCCAGGCCCCAGAAGGATGACAACTCGCCAGACTTGTCTATTTCGACCACCAATCATTCCATCCACTTGCTTGAATACGACTGATGGTGCTCCCAGTCAGGAGCAGCCCTCCTCTACTATTTCTAGACCCTCAGGTCAGTAAGCATAATCGGTTTTAATCCCACAGTTAGGAAACTCAACATTTAGTCCTGTGACAAAGGCTGTTCAGTAACACTGCTCCTTTTCTAATCTTTATATATTTAACGTCATTGAAACATTAGATCCATTAAGTAATAGGACATGAAATGTTAGATAAAAATATCCTGTGAAAAAATTCAGAAATTAAATATTTATATGGATTCCATGACTCGTCCTCTGCCATGACAGGATTACCAAGTTATCCAAGAAGACAACTTGCTAAACCTCCATCTCCTCTGCTTCCTGCCATTGAAGCTGTGTCGAAAAGTGAGGCCTCAAAATGTGCTCCTGCGCCCACTGCAAGTAAGTCAAAAGTTGCATACTGGTTGGATTGACTTGAATTTCATGTTTTATGTTTGAACTAGTCAAGAGCAAATTTCTTCTGCACAAATTAAATCCAATGAATTTTATTCCAAGCTGCTTCTGTGCTAATGTTGTTATAGCCTGCTTACATAGAAAGTCATACAAAGATATAAACAAGTCGCCCAAAATCATTTGCATTAGTAATACCCCTAACTTGTATTTCAGACCAGCGCCTTTCTCGAGCTCCTGAAGTAAATAAAACAAACAAAAGGCTGTCCATTTCAGCTAAAAACCCAGAAACTCAAACCAAGAAAGGAAAGGTATGTAGTGTAACTGAACATTTTAAATAATTCACGGAAAGCAGTGCACCTCCTCATGTTTCTATTGAACCTTAGTACGGCGATATGAACCGCCCCAACAAGCAGTTTTACCAGATGATTGAAGAGTATCGGGAGACTGTGGAGAAGATTCCATTATCTTTAAGTGATCCTGTAAGTAATTTAGCAGTGCATCATGCCAAAATACCGTCCACTATAAGGACCACCAATGCATTCATATTTTTCATAAGAATTAGTGAAATTTTAAATACATTTGTTTGTTTAAGGTTGAGCTCTACAGAATCTGTGTGTGTGTTCGCAAGCGACCACTTAATAAAAAAGGTAGATTGTCAAACTGTTTTCTCTAAGAATAGCTATAAAGGACCTGTGAAAATCATTTACATAATGTTTTTTTTATTTTGGCATCAATTGTATGTGAGGTTTTTTTCTGACTGCATTTCCTCAGAAACGGCAAAGAAAGAGATAGATGTGGTGACGATCCCTGGTAATGGTGTCCTCCTGTTCCATGAACCCAAGCAGAAGGTCGATCTCACCAAGTACCTTGACAACCAGCACTTCCACTTTGACTACTCCTTTGACGAAGATGCCAGCAATGATTTGGTTTACAGGTAACTTTTTTTTTTTTTTTTCCCCCTGCAGTTATCTGTAATTAAAAAGATGCCACCTGTAATGGCTGATAGATTGGATGCAGGTGAGGTTTACACACACATTAAAGTAATAATTTAAAAAATGTAAATAGTAATCATGCTGGATTTTTTTTTTTGTGGTCATTTTACATTTGTCCATTTGCTTATCTGGTTGAATAAGCTAGTCTGTCTGTGAAATGCGTATAACTTAATTAATTTAAAGCCATGGATTATTTTATACAAACCATAGATTTCCTCCATCCACTTATTGCAGGCCAAAAACGGCTACATGTGTTATCATAACACTCACTATGTAGAACGATGCATTATAGATCCCACCATCCAGTTGTGGTCATTTTAGATATTTATGCATTTCTGATGGAGTATTTTCTGTTCTGTTTTCAGGTTCACTGCCAAACCTCTGGTTAAGACTATATTCGAAGGTGGAAGGGCAACATGTTTTGCATATGGGCAAACTGGTAGTGGGAAGACACATGTACGTATACTGTCAGTTTTTTAAAATATGTTTCAACGAATGAAGAAATCCTCATTACGTATTTTGCTTTACAGACAATGGGTGGAGACTTTTCAGGCAAGACTCAGAACAGCTCTAAAGGAATCTATGCCCTGGCAGGTGATTTGTAAATGTTTAACTCTCTTTACAAATTTGTTAAATAATCGCGTTTTTTGTTGGTTGTTTCTAATTGATTTGTCTGTATACTTTACAGCACAGGACGTGTTCACACTTCTGCAACATAAACGGCATTCTGACCTGTGCCCATACGTGACCTTTTTTGAGATCTACAACGGCAAGGTGTGTCAACAAGATTCCATACTTGGAATGATCTAAACATTAAGCTGTGAATAATGTAACTGAATACAGCTCAATTTTATCCCCTAGTCTTACCAAGGATTTGCTGTCTTGCTAATTAAAGGAATTAACATAAGCAGTTTCCATTGTAAACATCTGATGCAAGTGCTGTGATTCGAACCTTCAAATCTTTCGATTTCTAGCCTCAGCAAGATGTAGGAATTATTGGTTACTTGACTGGAATTTCTGTCCTTTTGGATACGAGATGGGCCATCTTTGTCAGCTTGATCATTAAATTGTCATGTCACGCTGTGCATTCCTGCTGACTGTGAGGATATCTGGTCGCTCCCTATGCACGATTGTCTTTAGCTCTGTTTGAGTGGTGTTATAAGTTAGGGGTCCTGGACATGAGCACCTGAAAATGTCTGCTGGGTGGATCTGTGGAAAAAAATATTTTTTTTCCCCTCGCAAATTTTATTATAATTTCTTAAGGTTTTAATTCCTAAACTGCAAGTGTCCTTTAGCTGATTTTATTTTATTTATTAATTATTAAACTTATGTTTTCAGGTCTTTGACTTACTGAACAAGAAGGCAAAGCTGCGTGTTCTAGAGGATGAAAACCAGCAGGTGCAGGTTGTCGGCCTGCAGGAAATGCCTGTATCTTCTGTTGAGGATGTGATCAGGATGATTGAGATGGGGAGTGCATGCAGGTATTCTTTTTTTCAGACATAGTAGTGCAAAATGCTATCAATTGTCTAAAAGCATCTAATTAAATACTCAATGTTTCCAGCTGCACAGCTTGATCCTGTATCTGTGGAACGAGTAACTGTTGCAACTATTGACCAGTTAATGATGCGCACTGTTGTCTGAGGATGGAGCCGATTCTTATGAACAGTCTTTATGAATCAAGTTGTGTATACTGTAACTGGAAAGATGTGCTTTAATTGATTGGATGACTTGTTTTCCCCTTTGTTCTAGAACATCTGGCCAGACGTTTGCAAATGCCAACTCTTCCCGTTCCCACGCCGTCCTGCAGGTTATCTTAAGGCGGCATAAGCTGCTTCATGGGAAGTTCTCGCTGGTGGACCTGGCAGGGAACGAGCGGGGCACAGATGTCAGCAGCAATGACCGGCAGACTATGGTAGAGACAGCAGAGATCAATCGCAGTCTTCTAGCATTGAAGGTACTGTATGGTTTTCCAGTAAGCTCATCTACGCACCAAATGTGTCCGTTCCTGCTGCGCTATAAGGCAAAGTACTATGGATAATATATTAATGTATATAATTGCGTGTGAATTTTGATTTTAATCAGAATATCTCTTCTCCCCATAAAAAAATAAAAATAAAGTTCATTCAATTCCGATTAAGCTTTGCTTTGTTTGTAGTATTATACAATGTTAGGGTCCTGCTGTGTCTTATTGCTGATGCCACGTGAATGTATCCGATTCCCAGGAGTGCATTCGATCCCTTGGGCAGAACAGTGAACACATCCCTTTCCGGATGAGTAAGCTCACTCAGGTGCTCCGAGACTCCTTCATAGGAGAGAACTCCAGAACCTGCATGGTAATTATACCTGGCTCATATGTAAAGTTTACATTTAAGGTCTACTGATTATCCGACATGAGTAAATAATCTAATTAAGCACTAATACGTTGTGGCTTATGTTAATGTAACAAATGAACCATATAATGCATAAGGTTCATTCGTTTAAATGCTAACCAAATGGACCTCGGCTGTTCGTTTAGGAACTTAATTTCTGATATTTTAAATAATGTCAAACCGTTATTTATTTATTTATTTTTTTAAAGTTTAGTTTTTTCATCTCGTCACTGAGTAACAAAAAAAATCATTGCAGCAGCTGTAGAAATATTAAAGTAGGATGTAAAGACAGTACAATAAGTTTTTTTTTTTTTGGTGTCCCTTTAGATTGCCATGATCTCACCCGGTATGAGCTCTTGTGATTACACCTTGAACACACTACGTTACGCAGACAGGTAGGCTCAGTTCAAATGTGCATCAGCTTACTTTGCAAATAAAGTCCCTGTTTTCTTATGGGTCCCTCTAGTGGCTAGACTTGCTTTCACACTTGTTTCTGTCTGGCTGGTAGGGTGAAGGAGCTGAACGGAATGTCTAAGGGAATTGTGGAGAACACTGAGTTAACAGAGGAGGGCAGCAGTTCCTTAGAGGAGGTATGTGAAGCTTTAGATAATTCACAAGTACATAGCAAAGGCTTTCACATCTTTCAGATGAAATCTTCTAGAAAGCTCCTATAGCAAATGGAGGAAACCATGTGCATTTTGTGACGTAACTTTATTCAAGTTAGTTTCTGACCACTTTATTTTCAGGAGGGTATTCCTACAGAACTTGAAGTCATGGCCCAGTTCTCTGAGGTGGAGGAGAGGTTTTATGAAGATCTGCAGGTGTGTAGTTTCACACTGCTTACTCCATGCACATACATTCACCAGCTGTTTTGTTGTACACCACATGCGCCTTAGAGGTGTGTAACAACTTGGCACTTTTTGGTTCATGTGTCTGTCGTATGCCATTTGCTGCCTTTCAGGGCAGCAGTGAAATTGCCAGAGCAATGGAGCACACATCATACGATGTTATAAGCGGTCTACCGGAAATTGATGCATACATGGAGAGACTTCAAGGTCTGTTCTTCATACTGAATCAATTTCTAAAAGAAATAACACACCCAGTCATGTCAATCAGAAGATATTAAATATTTTTGTTGTCTCTTTGATATAGGATCTTACCATGCCCTGCGATCAGCTATTGAGGCACTAAAAGCCAGGTCACCCAATCTGGCATGACATGCAATCTGGCATGACATGCTGACTGCTGATGTTCCATTGTAATTCTTAATTCTCTTTTACAATTTGTTTAAATGTTGTCATATTAGGAACCTTTTTGTTCACTGAATAAATGTTTACTTATGACAGTTGTGTTCAGTCCAGAGCATAGTTTTCACAAAGCTCTTATAAACACTGCTTCTTCACAGGGTGAGTAACTGATTGTATAACACGTAAAAATGGAAAAACAACAGCTGCAGCAACTGCATTAACTCAGAATCTCTAATGAAGGAGCAGTAAAACCTGTTTTATGCTTTAGTTTGGTTTGAACTATTTAAGTATTTTATTTGTACAAGTTGCATTCTGATTCCAAGACATCTGACATCAAGCTATAACATACCCTGGAAGTTATCCCTCACTTCTGAATCTCTTTGCTTGACAGTAGAAGCATTACCCTCCTCAGTCATGACCGTATGACGTTAAAGTGACTTGAGACCCCAGCCATCTCTTCAATTCCTCTGGGGCACCTAGGACCTTCTTCTTTGACCCTTAACACATACAATTCCAATTTACAAGTTCCAAGCAAAGTTTACACATGCGCTGGGAGCAAAAGACGACACAACAAATCAAAGACCTACTAAACAGCCCTCGCTCAACAGTTTTCCCCAAAGGATAAAAATAAACAAACCAGCCTGAAACTGGGTGGCCCCATGTCTCTGTGTGAGGCCCATCAGACCAACCACTTCTTTTGCTAGGACAACCCCATCCCCCCCTGAACACATACTATCCTACTCTCTGGGTGGCATTCCACAAACCCATTCCCCTAAAATACAGACGCAATCCAAACCATATTCGAAGACCACACTGCTGATTTTTCCCATGTTATTGCAAAGCTAAAAATGGATGCAGTAGTTCCTTTACCTTCAGACTGCACAAATCAGTAATGGTTCCTTGGTGGTTATATGATGTAAGCAGATCTCAGTCTTGCATGGTTACTGTGTTTAGTCTATATCCGGTCATCGGAAGATGGGTGAATCTGTACTGTCTTTTCAACATGTTTTTCTTTCTGCAAATCTCTCTGCACTATTTATTTTGTGCCAGAGTGAACGGCCTGATGAACAGTTAACTGTGCTATTTCCTGTTAGGTCATTCGGTTATCTTGTGATTTTGTGATAAAAGCCTTTTATTCCTACTTTCAGTGTCTTAAGGCATCAGACAAGAAAGTGCAGGCTACTAGCTAACTATTGGCAATATGTAAGTTTTATTGCTTTCCAACAGTTGTGTTGGCAAGAAGTATCACAAGTGAAAAAGTATTACAATTTAAAATTCAGAGGAAACTGTTATTACTAAAATATGAAATGAACGAGATTAAATCAGTTTTAAATAGTTTTATTAACGAATAAGTTAATGCACCAAATGAGTATTTTTCCTTCAAACCAGATAACATCTAGGTGAGAAACGGCTTTTTATCAGTAATGCGTTCTGAAAGTAAATGTAGCCTCGAGTCTACCTCATCTTAACATTCTTGGCATGTTTGCTGAGCTTCAAGTATATGAGCAATTTTGACGCAGGAAGTACGACTACTCCATGTTTCTGCTTTCCCTGAGCATCTGCCCGGGCTTAAGGCAACTTCCCCAGATGTCCCTCTTGTGATTTAAGACTCTGTCACATAATAAACTGTTGTATCTGCTAACTAGAAAGATGGATGCTTTGTGGATGTCTACAGGTGCACAATGTAATGCTGTCCAACTAAAGTTAATAAAGTGCATATTGAAGCTCTGTGCTTTTGAATGCTATTTTTGTTTATTTCCAATTCATTTATATTTCTTTTTGGCTTTTGATGGCAGTACAGTTGGTTTCCTATATGCAACTGTGCTGTAACCATGGGCAGAGATTTAAATGTCAGGGAGTCACACAAGATCCTGAATTAGGGATGATTTGCCCTTCAGTTTTGCTCATATTGGGTTTCAGCTTGATCTGCCATCCATGATATGTCTGCCAGACATGCTGAGATGAGTGTCTGAGGGAGGATATAATATAAGAGGGTAGTTGAGGGTCCTCTGCACAGCAGTGGTATGAAAACCCATTCAAATGGGGGTATAGTCACATCAAGGTCAAAAGTTAAATTGTTAAAACAAGTGTTCTAAAGCTTTCTTTCTGTTTGAAGTCTGTCTTCCGTAAGATTCTCTGTAAATTACTCGTGTACTAAAGAAACAATACCATACCAGATAGAGTACAAGGTTAGCAAAAACCTTAAATTTGCAACACAGCTGTCTCTAATGCCTCGGTCAAGGTTTCCGTCTACGTTTAGACGCGATCTGCACGGCTTGTTTTCAACCTGCCAAAGTTGTCGCATACCACCCCGCTGCTGCGATCCCTCCACTGGCTTCCGGTAGCTGCACGCATCAGATTCAAAACACTGATGCTGGCCTACAAAGCCAAAAATGGACCAGCTCCCTCTTACCTCAAAGCCCTCATCATTCCTCGCACTGCACCCCGCAACCTCCGATCTACCAGCACTGTTCGACTGGTTCCACCATCTCTCAGGGTAAGAGGCAACTATACTACAAGACTCTTCTCTGTTCTGGCACCAAGGTGGTGGAATGAACTTCCCCTAGAGGTCCGGACAGCTGGGTCACTGGCTATTTTCAAGCAGAGGTTGAAGACCTACTTATTCAGGAAACACTTCAACTAGTCCTTTATCTTTTGCATTAAAAAAAAAAAAACACACAACCTTTGACACTTTTTCATTGTAAAATTGAAAAATGTTTTAAACTCATGGTATATTAAGTATGTAACCTAGTGAGCCAACATTAATGATTCAATGTTAGAGATTTAATCACTTCTGTACGTCGCTCTGGATAAGGGCGTCTGCCAAATGCTATAAATGTTTACAAACTGCTATTAAACTACTGTATAAAACAATGTCATGTTCAGCTTTTTTTCTTTTCTCTTTAAATAATCGTATGAAACCCAAAAGATTTGTCCAGTATAGGGTTGATGTAGGAGATATGGTGGGTTCAGAGTGATATGAGATATATAAAGTCATATTTTTCCCTGACCTCTATAACTGGATCATGGTTCTGTTCATCAGATGCCCAGTTCTGCTCTTTTTTAAACTAAGGCATAGGGAGGTTCACTAGCATTTCTGCCCTGTGTTTCCTGTGAGCCCTGACCATTTATGTGTCTGTTGGCCTCGAGCTCTGTTTGATTCTACTCTCTCACTGGATTCAGTCTGTCCACAAGAATATTTTTCTCGGCTTGGGGAGAATTGGCAGCAGCCGCTGCTCAGTTTCCATCACCTTCACAGACTAAATAAACAGACAGAACCACCCAGAGAGTCCCACCGAGCACAGCGACCTCTGTTTTCTTTTCTTCATTGTGCATGTTCCCTTTCCCCCTACATCGCCTTCTTATTTACTTGCCCTATTTGACTCTGCCTCTGTTCAGTAGTAATGGGCAATTCCCGAATGAATCTTTCTTGACTCTTTTTCAGCGAATCGATTCACAACCATGAAGCACTCCTGTGTGTTTTTACAGAAGCAGACAGGACGAATAAAACTCACCACAGTTCACATAAAGGGGAAAGAACATACACTAGGTAGTGAATTTGCTTACACACATCTATGTGTACTTTTAACCCAGTGAATCCCCAAACCTCAAAAAAAAAAAAAAAAAAAGAAAGAAAGAGGGCAGATAAGCTGTGGTACCATAACCTATTTACATTAAACAGCTTTCACCTTTTCAGAAGCACTTTGTTTAAACAGCCGATGAAGGATTCTTCAAAATGTCCTGTGTCTTCATTATCCAATCAGCTCAACATGTGTTAATATTCCCACACATCATTAATCTTAAGTATTTATGCTGAATGGTCTGAAACCTGTGAGATCCTGTACTCCCTTTCTGTGAATAAACTCTTAATCTAATAATGTGATTATATTAAAACCTACTAGAAGCTTAGTATTATTTATTTTGATATTTACATGTTGATTTGATTATCACAGGGAAGATTTATTATACACACCACCATGAGAAACTAACATGGTGTACGGGGTATTTTTTTTTATTGTGCTTGGATCAATTTGTTGCCATTTGACTTGATGTAAAATAACAGACTGCACTTTTACTAAATGATCAGGTAAAATCTAGGTATATTGAAGTAGTCGTCATAGGGACTACCTCAGATAATCCGAATGCCTTAAATCTACTAAATCTTGCTTAATTCTCATCTCTTTAGGTCATCTTATGTAGAACTTGTGATACAAGAGTTACTCACATGCTAGTGTTTGGGTTAATGATCCAATAATCCAACTGTTCCATCTATTCTGTATCGAAAAGGAGTTCCTGGAGCAGAAAGTGACTTAACTAAAGAGACAAAATGACATCATGTCTATAACTGAGATTTCAATAATGAACTTGAGTGTAATATGATTCTCTAGCCATTAGGGGGCAGTCAGACTGTTTAAATCCAAAACTGTTTTAATCAAGGAGTCATATTCACTCATTGTTTTATATATTTAACTCCTGAATATGCATCTGACAAAATGTAACCACATCTAACAGCCCTTGATTATTTGGCCTTAACATGAAAGGTAGTGAAACAGAGTGAAACTGCAGACTGAAAAGTTACCACGGGCAGAAATATTTAGCAAATATTTAGTTTGCTTCTTTTCCACTGGGAGCCTACCACATTCATTTATATGTGTAAAATGTGAATGAATTCATCTACTGTATTCTCTTTCGAGCTGTTTTGTGTGAAGGAATGGGGTGTGCTCTACATTTTGGCAGTGTTGGGTGTTACAGGCGGTTGATATGTAGCAGGCATTGGCAGCACTCCTGCCTGTCGGGCAGCACTGTTTATGACCATGTCTAAAATGCCGAATGGACAGCACACTTGTCAACACAGGTGTGCAACCACAGCTACTCACTGAGGCGGCGGTTTATTAAACACACAAATGAATGGCTAGTTTTCATTGCTACTTGTAGGTTTTCTGACGCAGATAGCCTTTATTTAGCCTGGCATGGGCCACGTATGTCGAGTCTTGGGATTTTTTTTATTTTTTATTATTCACCATGTCAGTACATGGAATGTCCAATCTTTATTTACACAGTATATCTGTTAATTTTGCTCACACTTCTTGTCCTGCTCTAAAGCAAGAAAAAATGTCTTGCTCCATTTCAAAGGGCATTCCCTCAATTTATCTTAAGAGGTTAATAGGAAATCCATCTGTGTCTTCTTGGACAGGACCTGAACCCCACCCCCAGTGTTCAGACAAGAGGCCCATGGGAACCTTAGTGTGTCAGCTGACGGTTGATTACAACATGTGGATATATATATATATATATATATCTTCCCATGTCTGGAAAAGAAGTGTTTGACTTAATCTGCAGTGATGATGGATTTGCTAATGAAATCCATTCTTTTTTTGAATATTGGGTGACTTCCTGTTTTCATGTAAGTCCCATTTAAGGCAGATTCTAAATGCTCTAAATTTGCAAGATAAATATGTTTAAAAAAGTCACTGATCATTGATGTTTGCATAATTATTAGTTCTTAAACTAGATTGAAATGAACAAAGCTGCCAGAATTAGCACCAATATAGTACCACTGATAAATCTCCTATAATGCTTTATACGATTAGAGAAAGCAAGCAATGTAATACACTCAGTCTCTTCAGAGCCTCAATGGTCCTGCATCCTCAGGAGTGCATTATGGAGTGCATTATGCCATGTATCCTGACAAGGTTTCACATCATTTCTTCTTTTTATGCCAAACCCATCTTGAGTGTGTTTGCCAAACAACTATGTTTTTCTTTCTGAACCTGGTTCTAATCAGATCCAGTAGTGTCTAGCGACCTCCAGCCACTTGCGTTTGTGGTTAGATGAAAGAAAACGCGTTTTTTTGGCATGCCTTCCAAATAGTTTATTGGCATGGAGTTTGTGTTTAATTATAGATTTGGAGCCTTGGTGACCTTAAAATGCTGCTACCTTCTGCAAATGTCCAGCTGTGATCCTTGGGGAAATATTTGCCACATTAACCATGTTGTTCAAGGAAGAAAATATACTTGCCTCCTTTTCAGGTAGGTTCACTTATTGCTCCATCAGTATATATGGGCATTTTTAGGTCTCTGTTATTGTTTGTAGCCAGTGCTTGTTTTTGTGTGTTCCTCTTTGATGATTGACTAGGTGTCAATTCAGGAAGGTTTTGTTTAATAAGGGCTTTTATTTACTCATGCTTTCAGTATATAAACAACAAAGACTTTCTTTTTCCCATTTCCAGTCTTTACCAATAATTCTTGTGCTGACTGTGTACTGCTTACCATGGTAACTGAGTTAATTCATTTTAGTCTGAATAGCACCACCTGGTGGTTAATTGCCATTATACACCATTTTATTCCAGCATGGTTTGTTTTGCAGGACTGCTAAATAACTGAGGCAATGAGGATCTCAAATCAGTTTCAGTCTGCAATACTATTTTATCCCACTACTGGTCATGAGACATAGTTCATCCCACTTTCATTGCCATGGCACATCCATACTGTAGCATATAACCTGGGCTAACATCACGGTCCCAATTCTGCATTTGTACAGGGCTTCCAGCACCCATATATGGGCAGAAACTGAAAAGCAGAGCACCCGAGGACACATGTGGCCCCGTTCTCAACGCCCCTCACCATGTTGCGCCTGGCCACATTAAACAGCTTTGCCAGTCTCCTCTCTCCCTTCATTACATTTTATTACTGCTTGCATGTGTTTAATTATAACCTGGAAAAAAAAGACTTTTAAACCAAAGTGCCATACAGTGTACACCACCTTATGATTATTACCCGTTTCGTTTTAGAACTGAGACTCTGCTGTGTGCAGTGAGCTGCTGTGGCGCACAATTTGTAGGCAGCAGCCCATGGAAAGGTCCAAAGAAGAACCCCGACATGACTGGCATTCAAGCCATTATTGTTTTAACCAAGAATACCACTTCTAAACACTGGGTTTGTATTACAAGCGCACATTTGGGCCCTTCTGCAAACAACACAGGGCCAGAATGAATCAATTAAACAGGCATTCCTTGGGTTCCTGTTTATTTAAACATGTTTACGTGGCAAGGGGCCTGTCTGCGAATTCATATTGTTCCCGCTCTAGAGGAGGAGAGATGAGATTGCAAACACATTTGTTAGGTTGAACCGACTTGTATAAATATTGATTGTGGGATTGATTGTGATTAGTCTAAAATGTATAGCTCAGAGCTGAAATATGCAACTCAGAGAGGACTATTCCATCATCTCTGTGTTCATTTGCACATATCCAGATTTTGTTTTATTTCTTTGTTTTTTTGGGGGGGATGTTTTGTTTAGTACTGCAGAAATACAATAAAACTATAAGATGAGGAAAAGAAATGCTCCACTAACTATAAAAGCTTCTCAAACCAAACCACTGGGTCAGCGAGGAAAACAATGCATAAAACTGCAGTCTCTTTTTTTCCTCAGTCTACAGAAGATATAAAAATCATTGCCAGTCTATAAAAGATACACACATGCCCTCTTTACTAATCCGCCCAACTGAATTTAAGCAACTGTGGCCACTCATCTCGTTGACCACCCAAGAAGCCCAACAGCTCATGTGTTGACTTTTTTTGATCTTGCACCAGTTTTTGTCTTCCTCCCCCTGCCAAACACACCTCTTTCTTCTTTTCAGCACCAGTTTTACCCCCTGATTCTTGTCTACTACCTGATCTTTTGTTAAAAATTCCATCTGCCTGTGCGTTTAGGCTATTTAGAGCATCTTTCAGTGGGTGCCACATGCCATGCTCTAATTGCCAGCAGTCTTTTTGCTAAACATTTCCACCAGTCCACTTTATACACACAGACAAACTCACTCATCTCCCTCACACTGACAACCACACTTCTTTAGGCTCACTTCCTGTCTTCTTCAATCTTTCACCTCATCTTGCCTCATAAGTTTGATCCTATAGGGAATTTGACGAAGCCATATTTTGCGTCAAATTCAAATCTTTATGGTACAAAGGCATAGGGAAAAACAAACAAATATATTTCTGTATCTTTCTTATGCATCTTAAGGATGAATTGAAATTTTAAATATTATTTTGAAATAATATCAGTTTCTCCTTAAACTATTCCTATTGAAGTGAATGTTGTAGTAAACAACTAAATAATCACTTAAAGAATGATGTAGTTGTAGTTCTGTTTAATGCTGTGGAACATATGTGAAATAAATTAGTTTGATTACTTATAATACTTATACAATCTTCCCTCCCTTTTCACTCTCTCTTGAACTTAATAAGGCAAATATTCAGCCTGTTGTGTTACTATGAAACCACATGAAGTCCTCTGTCCTTAAGGCTTTCCCTTTTACAAGTTACAAAGCAGACATCGGTGTCCTGTCAAACATGTGAAATAAACATAAATGCACATCTATACCAGTGCTGTTATCTGGTTAATCTGAGTTTATTAACTAACTGTTACTTTGCAGCTGGAAATACAGTCAGAAATGTGATGTTAGGAAATTCTGACCAGTGAACAGCAGTATGGTAAATCTCTTTATAACAGATATCTGTGCAGTCCATGTACTTTGGACCGCTAGTAAAGCTTTTGGTTGCTTAAAGAAATCGACTTCAAGAATGGTCATTTTTTCAATGTATCACAAGAGAACACAGCTTTACAATCCACCTACAATGTATTCCGAAGCATATGAGGTAATTTAGAGCATACAAACTGCAGAACTATGCTGGGAAAGCCTGAGATGTATCAGATTCAGACATGTGAGGCGGTGTTGTGGGAGGTGGAGGAATTTACAGTGCACGCCTTTCATCTGCATAGGTGGGCTCGCTGCACACGGGACTCTCGCCTCGGGACTCATAACAATCAAACAGGAAATGTGAAGCCTGGTTGTTACACTTTACCCTACCCCACTGCACCTGAGCAGCCTGCTCCCTCAAATCACAAACATATCCTGTTGAGCCCCAAAACGGAGGACCGAATAATAGGATTGTATTAAATATCACGTGGGTAAGATTTAAAAAGTGCATCTCTTTCAGTGATCTGTATCATATAACATTTGACCAGGTTTTATTTAGAAAAAAAAAAGATAAAACAAAAAGAAAGAATTCAGAACCACAATTAATTAGATTTTTTTTAAACATTTATTTTGTTAGTTGTATTCTTATTAAGGGTGACAGGAAATGATGGTCACACAAAGGTTGTGTGTGTTTTTTTTTTTTCTTGCACATGGATTTCTGAAGTCAGTGTTTTAGACAACAAATAGATATTGTTCAAATCTTTAAAACGAAGAAGAAAGGCAAGGACATCTACACAAAGTGGATGGCGACAACCACACACCCCTCCTTCATTTTCCATACAAAATGTCTTTTCATCTAACCGCAAATAAAAAAGTGAAAACCTCCACTTCAACCAATTTTACACCCCCCCCCCAAAAAAAAACAAAAACAAAAGCAACAAATAGATATTATATATATATATTTGCATTTGTAATATATTTACTCTTTAAAAATATAGCATCAGTCTAGTGACTAACATCTGTACAAACTACAAAAATAAAACTTTTTTTATATAAATAATTCATATGGCATGACATACATTTCAAAATAGAAGTACAGGACCCCCATCCCCTAGTCTTTCCTTTCTGCTATCTCGCCATGCATGTACTTCATGTACACGTATACCATTGATCGCTTGCTTGATTTTGTGTTATGTTGAATTTTTTTTTTTTTAAGATTCAGTAGCTACATATTGTTGTGTTTCTAGTTCTGTCACAAAAAGCTGCCACTTAAATCTAATGTTTCCCTGGGTTTAACCTGGCAGTGTTGTGACAAGTATTGAAAAAATCTCAAAATCCAAGAGACAGAAAAGAAGAAATACTGGCTTAAATGAGCTCTTTGAGTGATGCACTGGCCTAGCTGGAGAAGCCTGCAGGAGAACAACCTAATCCACCATTGCACAGGACTTCAGCTATGTATTACCTCTAAAAGCAGCAAAAAAAAAAAAAAAAAACATGGTACTTTAATAAAATTCGCTTTCTGAGTGACATTTGGGACAATTATAATTCAATATTGAGCATATTAATAGACCTGCTTTATCTCTCATAGGTTCACTGTAACAAATGTGAGACTCGCTGTATAGCTAATGAGCTAACATAGCTAACTAGCTAGTTAACTTAGCTAGCTTTTTTTTTTTTCTCAATCTCACTGTATACAAGTGCATCAAGTGCAAAAAGAAAGAAAAAAAATCAAATGAATTCAAAATACCTAGAAAGAAATTGTCATTTGTTCCTCATGCCTGACTGACTGACTGACTGACTTTCAACAGACTGAAGAGATGGAGAAGTTCAAGACCATAGTCACTGTCGAATTAGCTTCACCGATGTGGAAAGAAAAGAGTTTCTAATTGTATGTAAAATAACAAAGGCACAGTGGTTGCTGTAAATAAAATAAAGGTGGGGGAAAATGTTTGTTAAATTAATTAATTAATTGTGACAAAAAAATAGATTCTCCATGTTACAGTGCAATCGAAGACACGGTGCAGTGGTAGCTCGGCGGTTTAAGGATTCTGACACTCCTTCTAAGTCGTCTTGAATAGAAGCGTTTGCCAAATGAATGCATATATATATGTAATGTAAGCTGGGAACAAGCTAAAGATGTCTGCAGTGTAAGAACATGTTAAGGTAATGTTACAACTTACATTGAGGAGGGGGTTCTACGCATTTTCAAGGCAAATCGTCTCATCAAATATGATGTATAGCAGCAAAAAAAGAACACTGACCTTTCATTTGCAATAACCTAACATTTAACGTCTCTGAATTTTTACATAACACATTTCTTAATCTTTACAAAAGAGGAAACAAAGCCTATGAATCCTCTTATATATCTGACTCTTTCATAAGAGAATACACAAGTGATACAGTACTCTTTTAAATAGTTTTCCCCTCTTTTAGTATTAAAATATATATTTATAAATGTATAATTTTAATCTTTTAAAATAAATCCTCTTATCTGTGAGGTTTATGTACAGTTCAGAAAGACAGAGCATAGGGACCTCCCTAAACAGCCAGAGATAGATTCCAGACAAAGGGTTCGAGGGGTTGTGGGGGCGACATTGTGTGCTGTCTAGCAGTCTTTGGCTGTTTGGGTCCATGTACCACCTACAGGACACACAAACCAAAATTAGAGACACATTTTTCCTATGGCTCTACATTAGCACATTTATTTAAATATACAGAATGAACTAATATGAAAAGGTTATGCAAATAGTTAATAACCTTACCTAGACCCTGTTTAGCTTGATGCTGGTTGTTATTTATGGATTCCAGATCTTGTAGTTGCAAAGAGTCTCTCTTAGAAGGCTGATTAGCTCTCCCATAAGTTTGTGAAGTCCTCTTAGAGTTCTCAAAAGAGTCCAACACGCTATCCTCAAAGCCCTCCTGCATCGTACCCTGATATGACCCCGGCAGATTGGGGTGCACTGACACGGTTACTGAGGCAGAGGCCGTAACCATGGTGAAAGTGTTGCTTGGCTGCTGCAGTGTATTGCCACCATGGGGCAGAGCTTTAGTCCTGTTCTGCTGTGGCCCTCTGCCTTGCTGTAGCCTGGTACCACAGTAAGTAGTCCTCGCATTAGAATATGCACTGTCATTAGGTAAAGGGTGTTGCCTAGATCCTTGGTACTCCGGCTTGCCATCCCAATGTGTGATCTGTGAACTGATAGAATTCACTGCATTCTGGGCCGTCTCACTGTTTGGATCTTTTGGACATGTTGCAGATGGAATTTCACTATAAGGTTTTACAACCTAGGAAATACAAATCATCAGCTTAGTGATCACAACAAACTAGACAGTCTTATCACTTAATTAACTTTATCCATTATAAGAAACTTACTGTGAGCTTTGGAAATGATGGGTTCTTGCTGGCCTCCAGCAGTATGTGGGAAGGTGGCGGCTGCGTGGGTGTTGTTATGTACACATTTCTGTCACAGTGCTTGTAGTCCTCATCACCAATCCCAGATGTGTTGGTTGTTTCGGAGTAGTACTCAGAGTCTGAGACTTCAGTAAAGGCCTGTCGTGGTGCTCTGGGAATGTGCCCAGCATAGTAGCCATGGTTGTTCATAATCCTAGGTACAGGCTCTGGTGAAGGACTGGAGAGGCTGTTGGCGTTATTGGCGACAATGACTTCAGCTGGAGGGCCCATGATGGACAGCAGAACAGGCAGCAATACTAAGCCATTTAGAATTCCCAGCAATGTCAAAACGGCCAGCACAGCAAAGAAGTACCTTCGGAGAAAACAAAAGCAGAATGCACATTTTACTTAAGATAAGCACACACACAATTAACACATGTAACCTAAAGGTGACAAGAATTGGCTATTTTCCAAAAAAAAAATAAAAAATCAGTGACTTCTATGTTTCTGCCCTCTATCTTTTCCTCCTACCATTTCCTCTTGCCATGTCTTCTTCTCTCCTGGCAAACTGACAAAGCTGGAGAGACATTCCTATGCTCCATTTTTGGTGCAAGCACTCTGTTTTGCTTCCTCTGGGAACCCTCATCTATCACCAGTGCACTGGCACTTCCTGAATAAGTGTGTTTACATTAGTGAGCGGATTCTACACGTCAGAAACACTTACCTCTTTCCAAAAACCTTGTTCTCTCTTGTAGCATACTCTTATTAACCCCCTCGGTTTCATGACCACCAAGCTGCTGCTGCTAATGTAATTTTCCTCTGAACAACATCATACCCCATCTCACTGAGATCCCATTTCACCTTGAGCAAGATACATCACCTCTGTATTTATGCTATGCAGGCCAGCTACTATTATATCTCCCTACCTCTAATCCTTCCTCCTCCTATGATCACTTTAGAATTAATCACACCACATCAGCACAACCCTCTTTACAATGTCAGCCTAATCCAGTACGGCCCAAGAAATTTAGCACTGACTGTTGCTTATTTGGATTAAATCTAGACCAAATTATCCATATATGTAAGTGGGTAAAAGTAGTTTCTCTAAAGACAATTAAAGCTGGCAGAAATACCACCCCTGTCCCACCAAGCCATGGCTGTCTGGAGGTGGTGAGGTATAAAGTGTCAAAGTGAGGTATGAAGCCCAACAAGGGTGCAGCTAAAAGCAGGTTGAGTAAAGTGCTAAGCAGAGCTACTACCACTGTGCTGTGTGCCCTGACTGGCATGCTAGTAGAGAGGCAGTCATAATGGGCTGCAGAGCTACAAGAATTTACGTCTCTGGGTTTCAGCTCATGGCACCAAAGGAAAGGCTCGCCCCTCACCACAAGAAAGAGAGCATGAGAAAATTAGAGAGTGCTTCACTTAAAAGCTCAAACATACATAGACAATGTAACTCTTCTAGCTGTGGTTCAGATATCTGGAGGTAAGTAAAAGAAAAACAGAGTCTGGAAAAACAAGGATGTGGATTCTGGGACTTTAAAGTGTTCCTTTTAACAATCTCTGCCACACACGCACACGCACCTTCCCTTATGTCACACCTAATAGAAGTGGACTAAACCAGCTATGTTCTAGAACATCTGTTGGGAGCATTCATGTTGTAGAGTGGAGGTCGCTGTCCATTGACCTGTCTCTTCCTATGAGCCCATAGGTTTGTCTTGGCTAGCTAAGGACTCCCAAGCTAATAAATAAGACACTCTTTAAAAAATACTCAAAAAGATTTAAAATGGTCAGACAGCCATTGCACCACTAAATCTTTATTTTGGCTTGTATTCTTTTTTTTTGTGTTTGTATTTATAACAGTATATCATACCTTTAGCTTAACAAAACTGCAATGACTTTCTTTCACTTCATTTTAATAGAAATATACACTAAATTGGAGTTTACCGTTATTTCTTCAAAGGGAAGAGTATTACTATTATTCTTCTGACAACTGCACAAGACATGCAACTCAGTCAGGCAATAATTCTAAGCAAAACCATGACAAACTGTCTGAAGCATGTGATCTTTCAAAAAAAAAAAAAAAAAAACAAGGAGGAGGAAATGGGCTCTTATTGTTTCCACCTATCCTCCTTCAACCTCCCACGCTCATGTCGGGCTAATTAAAAAAAAACCTAGAGCATTCTGCTCAAGTGTGAACCATATTTGTTTGCAGTCCCAATCACACCTAGCATTAACATGCATCCTGGATGTTCGGGTCCCCTAATAAGTTTACAACCTCATACCTAGCATTACAAACACACACATACATAATTTCCTCTGGAGAAAGTCTGTCACGCACATTTATTATGCATTATTAAGCACACTACAAATGTAATATTTGTCAAGTGTTATATATAAACAGTAATATCAGACTACCCCAAATCCCAAACTACCCCAAACATGATATGCGTTTTTGGATCACAATGCATCTTTATTTAACCCCATTTACATCTGTACTTTATGCAGACCACTTGTGATCTGATCACCCAGAATACATACTGACTAGGTGTTTTAAATGGATCTAGGAAACATGGATTCATGTTGCAATGCCCTTAACCTCTCAGATAAATGGATTCTGCTGAGGATAAGCATTTGGGGGAAATATTTCCTTTGTTTGTGAGAGGCATTCTGACTCCCTATTTCCTGTATACATGAAAAGATTCGAAACGGGATAATTGTATATTTTACTAAGTCAACATTCTGATAGTTGGGTATCATTTATTAAGGCTGAAAAAAATACAGAGGAAGAAAAAGCGAAAAAAGTGAGAAACCGTACATGGGCCCCACTTGGGTTAGACCTCCAGAGTAGACCTAGTGTTAGGAATTCTGTTGTTTATATAAACTGTAATCTTTTCCATTCAGAGTCAGGGGATGGAAGGGGTGGCTCCTTCTGAGAGGGGCTGCTGAGCTTGTTCTGGTGTTTATTCAGTGTCCCACCGCCAGGAGATGTTTACAGGACCGTATTTATGCTAGTCCCCAGCTAGAGGGCCTGCTTACCCGTGCTGTCTTTCCTCCACCCTTTCTCTCTCTCTACATCTAAACAGGACCTCCCAGTGTGAATGCCACAATGCTGGCACACTGCACCCTCCAAATGGTTTGCTCCAACTACCCTCCCCCCACCACCCTCCCCCAACTCATTCTACTTTACCAATGTCCTAAAAGGAACCCCCTTTCCCAAACAACCAGGCTACACTGTTCTTCCTCCTCTCCACCTCCTCTTTATACAGCTTTGTCTCAATCTTTAGGGTAAAGAGGAAAAAGCAAAAAAAAATTCCTTTCACCATCTGACTTCATTCAAACTCTTGGAGAATGTCTGAATAGTTGTGGTGCCAAGAAGCCACCCTGGGGGTATTTAGATTTTTTTCAATGTACTTCTTCTCTTTTCTACTCTCTTCTTTAACTAAGCCATTTTTATGTTGTGGGTCTGTTTGAGGCTGCTCTCAAGGTTGTGGTCAAAATCCGGCAGAGTCCAGATTCAGCAGAAAAACACTGCTATTTGCTCTTTTTTTGAGTCAGACATTGAGTGAGAGAGGGAAAATAGCAGGCCAAAGGCAGTGCTCTGAGGCTTTCTGAAATTTGGTCAAGGCATTCTTGACCAGTTGAACCCAATGATGGACTGGGCAAACATCCCTCTTATGTGGTGGCCTCTTTAAGCACAGAAGCTCTCAACCGGATGATTGCACATTTGACATACTCCCCAAGAGACGGGTTCACTGTGTCACCACCCAGTGGGTATTTACATGTTTACGAGCAGCTGTTACACACCCTTGATGTTTTCTACATTTGTTCTTGTGATGAAACAACACTAAGGGACTGGTAAGGATGGCTTGAACCTCTGGAGCAAGAGTGACAAGGCCAGATGAGGAGTGAGAGATGGTCACACTTGCCCCTCATGTTCTAACCCTAAACAACACATCTGTTTTTTTGTTTTTTGTTTTTTGACAAAATGACCTAAAATTCGACTTGTATAAAAACCTGAATTTATCTTCATAACTCTGTACAGTTTTCAGTATGCGTAAGTGTAAAAGTAAATATCAAAGCTTAACGAACAAAATGCATTGATTGTATATTCAGTAGCATCTGTAACACTGCCAGTCACTCACCTCATGATGAAGTCAAACTCAGAGCCAGCCAGCATGAGCACTCCAAGCAGAGTGGAGATGGCACCATCCATCACAGGTGCAAACATGTGCTCTAAAGCAACACATGCACGTGTGTTTCTGTCCCCAATGGCAGTCAAGAAGCCCTGCAAAAACATGGAGTAAAACAGATAAGACTCACTATGTACATCCTGCTTACTTATTTAGAAGTTAAACTCTTGTCTATGTATGTTTTTTGCAAAAATGTTTTCTCCCTTACCAGTGCAACATGCACAGTGAACTCCACTCCAATGCCAACAGAGGCAATAAGGATAACCACAGGAATGGCACTCAACTTGATACCAATCAGGCCCATAATGCCAAACAGCTCTACTGTCATCATAGCCAAGATAAAAACCTGAGAAAGAAATAAAGACAGGCGTATTAAATTTGTAGCATGCCACCAATCTTGAGCCATCCTCTGTTGGGTTAAATGGCCCCACCACCTTGTGTGGAATGTTTCCCAGTCATTCAAACTTTACCCAAACCCCCACCCCTACTCTTCACCAACGCCAAACATCCCTACCAAAACCCCCCTCCAACCTCAAACTGCTTCCATTACAAACCCATCACTGATTGATGGTTTTAGCAGACCAAGGTCACAAATGGACAGATCTATCCAGTCTCCAAATATCTATACAAAGGCAGTTTAAAGTACAAGGTTTTAGGAAAGCTTTATATTAGTTTAAATAAAAGCTTTTACATCTCTAATTAAAATATAAAAATCGTCAGTCTAGTTAGATCCCCTGAACAACCTGCCCTGTGAATACTCCTGTGTGACAGTGATATCTGAATATGTGAGTTTACTGATGCCTATAGGTTAGTGTCACTCTGAATGACAGGAAAAAAAAAATTCTATACTTCTTTTCCAGACAAAAAGGACATTTTACTCTCTTGGACTTATGGCCATGGATAACTGTGGCATTGTTGGGATTTTAACTCACCATATGCTCACTTTCTAAACTAACAAAATTCTTCCTGTGAACGTACACATAAGCAGGGGAAGGGGGAAATGTGGACTTACAATAATGCCTGCAGTCCAGAGATTGAGCAGCAGGATAGCACACACCAGGAAGGTGCAGGCCAGCACCACACTGACAGACAGCAGGAGCCAGTGGCGCAGGCCGATGTACTGCTCCCAGAAAAGGAATGGGTATCCATTGGGATAGTTTGGGATGCCCTTGCGAATAAATTCTTCACAAATTGAGCGCACACACTCAATGGCCTCAATGAAGTCTGAAGCCTGCCGAAGACCATTTAAGTAGAAGGGAAACTGGGCAAACTCCAGAGGCTCAGCAGCTGGTACTAATAGAAAAAGACATTGCATTATATCTTAATGTGCATTAAAAGGTATAATGTATACACAGAATGGTTCTACCAGATAAAGCTAAATGAGCAAGAATGTAAGGAGTACACTTACTACGTAGGTTCTCTCCGGTGGTATCATATTTGTCATGGATCCACTCATGAGGGTGGGGATAAAAATTTGCTTGTGATGCAGCATAGCCTAGTGGATCGTTACTGACCCACACAGTCAGGTAAATGTAGAAAACCTCTTGGGGGATCAGACCCTCATTATCTATCAGGCGACGAGATGTCAGCTAAACAAGAAACAGGTCTGAATGAATATTGCTCTCTGCAGCTTAACTGAGCTTTTAGACAAACGTTTAAACAATCAAACATTGAAGAAAGATCATTTGACACATACCTGGCTGTAATTGAATGGTTCTTTCTTAGAGCCAGTCTGAATGAGGAGTTTATAAGCTAATGCTCCATCCTCAGTACCATTGCGGTAACTGTCATGGGTGATTCTGCCTGCTGTCCAGTCAGCATCAAATGCCACTTGTAGTCCTTTTACAAATAAAGTGTTATGTTAGCCTAAATTTAAACAATTAATGTTTGTCCAACATCTGCTTTTACTATTAAATAGAAACATGAAATCACTGTACAAGCATTGAAGAAATGGATTTCTTAAGGAAATTAAATGAGTTAAAACAAAATTCCCCCACTCCCCAAATTGGGGAGTGTGTGTGTGGTAACTTGAATAAATCAACCAGCGAGAATCTTTTCATGCCCATCATATTAAAAAGCCTGGCAACAGCTGAAAAACCATTTTCCTACCATTCTTTAATTACAGAGATCTCCACACAAAAAAAGGAAATCACACAGGGGACAGGCATTGGAAACAGAAAGACCCCTTTGAACTGCCTCCAGTTTCCACTGCCTTTCAAAATAAATTTACACTTTTAACGATCCGAACAAGCTCTAAGTTCTTCTTCTAGATTATTCTGCTTTTTCTAGTCTAAGGCCAGGTGGAGAGGTCAAAAACAGGCAAAGATAACCTCTGATCTATCCTGATCTTCCTCCCTAAGGCCAGAGTGGGAGGGGGGGGGAATGACAGATAGGCTTGAACTCTCTCTGAACTCTTTCCCTTACCTGTGGTCTAGCAGAATTTCACTTTCATGCAGAGTTGAAATATCTAGTCCAAAACTGTATAGATCATTCATTTAAATGGTATCAAAAGTCTCAATAAACTAGTCTCCAGGCAAGTACATCTGTGCCTAAATCATGGCATTAATTGATTTTTATCTTGTCCAGGGAAAAATACACGCTAAGGGTATAAAATGCTCAATAACTTCACCTCACAAAGTCTTTTCTGTATGTGCCCAAATGATACAAGCATTAAGATGAGTTCTTACCTCTAAGCCAGTCATGGAAGTAGTGGAGCCACATGCGGGGTAGTTTTTGATTACTGTCTCTCACGATGTACTTGACGGAGTTGAAAGCATTGTGAAGCTGCAGGAGCTCGCGTTGAGAGTGGGCATAGTCAAAATCATCCATTGTAACCAAGTACATGTTGTAGAAAGAGAAGTACTTGAACTGTGCTGAAATGAAATCATACTCCTTTGTGTCTCTGGGCACAATATCCGTCAAGTAGAGGCCATCATGGACCATGGTGGTACCATAGAGGCTAAGACTGAGCAGTGCCACAAATACCACAACTACCACTATCTTCGTCTCAGGCTTTAGCAGCAGTGGTGCATACTTCTCTCGGGCAAAGCGGGGCAAGTTCCACTGCAAAAAGGGCAGAGGCGCGCACTCACGACCCAGTTGAGGTTCCTCCGCTTGGGCTAGCAGGTCCCGAGTGGAGCTGGAGGGCATGAATATCTGGGAGCCATAAAGGTCAGTAGTTGGTCTGGGGTCTGGCGGTGACAGCACCACAGAGGGAGGGCTGGTGGAGATCTGAGATGTTGGGGGCAGAATGGTGACAATGTGCTGACCAGCAGCATCACACTGGGTGAAAGCTTGAACAGTGGTGGTGATGTGAGTGCTGGTAGTGATTGTAGAACCAGCAAATGTGGGAGTGGCTGGGTCACGACGGTGAGTGTGGTTATCACTGGCATCAGAGAACTCCTGACTCTGGATTTGGATTACTCGTGAAGAACATGGGCTGTACAAAGATAAAAAAAAACAACAACAACATTGATGTGTGACCTGTTAGTGTATAACATTAAATAATTAAACTTTAATCTTTAAATGTATTACTGTAGCTAACTGACTGAATTGAACTGATATATTATTAACCATCGTTTTCTGAGGTATAATGCAATCTGTGATGTCTACCTGTAGAAGCAACAGAGGATGTCCAGTCGTTTGTCCTTACGTCTATGCAAATCCAGACTCAAAATTGCAGGGAAGATGAGCAGGACCATAGCAAAATTAAATACCACCACAACAGCAGCCTAGAAACAGTGAAAAGTAAAAGTGCGATTAGAAGAAAGGCCCAGAACTTCTAAATCCACAGCCGCTGTCAACTTGATAAAAAACACCCTTCACATTCAAGCTCCCTTACTGTTTTAGTGCCTTGGGACTGAATTCTGGAAAGTAAAATATGCATCCTAAATCAAACAGCTCTACCCCTCCTTCCTCCTTCGACTCCAAACATAGTCAACAAGCTAGTGAAAGGGGACTCCCAAGGATGCAACTAGCCTCAGCAGTATTACCCCCCAAACACACACACAACCTGCCGGCCTGGGGCAGACATTATACTCCATATCACTAAAGAGCTGGACCACCCAGTGCTCACTTGGTGAGATCAGAGAAATGTGGGTTGACAGCTTGGTGATATACTGAGTATTCACTCATCCTATTACTTTCCCTTCTCTATCTCTCTCACTGACTCTGTATAAGAATCTGAGAGACAGGCTTCGTGTTTAGACAAATGGGAGCAGCCTTAAATATATGGAGAGAGAAAAAGAAATGGCAAAAACATTAACAAAAGCAGTCCCTTATTTATTATGCCTACAGTTCATTGACTTTTTTTTTTTTAAAGAGTACTAGTGTTCATGCCAGCCTAATGCATTGCCATCTTAATGTGCAGACATTTCTAGGTCTCTCACTCACTCATTCATACACACATGCACACTCACAGTTCTATCTATACCTGTAACGAGAAAGCCCGAAGAGCAGGAATGGGCACTAGGGCTGCCATGAAGAAGGCGATCATGTTGTTAATAGAGGTGAGAGCCACACTAGTGCCAGTCCTTCTGAGACAGTCTCCAGTCATTTCCTATACACACAGACACATAAAAAGGGAGCAAAAACATAGAATAAACACACAGTCTACATGAAGCAGCAGAAATAAAACACAATTTTTCATATATTTTAAAATCAGTAACATAGCAGTGTTGCGGTTATAAGAGAGCCACATGCCTTGAAGGGGATGTTGGAGCCAGCCTCAGTAAAAGAATGAGCCAGAAGGAACATATCATCCACCCCTATGCCCAGCGCCAAAAATGGCAGTACCTGTGAAGGATTACACCATTCTCTCTTAGAATATGTCCAAACATTTAAGTGAATCTGTGTTAGACATGTTCAGGAGTGTCTGTTTGTGTACCTGTGTAGTTGCAGCGTTGAAAGACAAACCCAGCAGAGAGCATAACCCTAAGCCTGCAGCTACAGACAGGGCCACCAGCAGCACTCCAGCCAGTCCCACTGCCCCCTGACTCTTAGCACAGTCCCAGCGGAGCATGGTCACACATGCATAGGCCAGCTATACCCAAATAAAGAACACAAAAGTACTGTGTTATGCAAAAGCATTTTAGGTGTATATACATACTATTTATTTAGCACCTTTATAGTAACATAGTGTTTGTAACTACTAATTTACCATGAGCAGGTAACCTCCTGCTACCCTGATGACACTGACATCTGAGAAGGACTTCATGATGTCATTCAGTGTAGTGGTAGAAAATGCGTGCACATTAGAGGAAGAGTTCTGGGGAATGCTCCCATGGACCACCTAGAAAGAGAACCCATGATTACAAAACATCAGACACTACTATTAGAAGCAGGTACCAAAATGGTAATATTACAGTAAATAGAATATTACTGTAATATAATAAACTTTATTTCATATAGTGCATTTCATAGAGTGATGACTTTCCCAGCTTTTTACCTCATGATTTAAATGCTAACAACACACCAAGAACATTACATGAGCCCACAGGAAGTTTTATAAGCATGGAATAATGAGCACAGATGCCCGGGTCAGGGGTCAGATGGATCAGATGTGATTACCCTTCAGGCTACTCAACCAGTTCTATGAAGAGCCAACCTGAAGGGAACTAAATACGTCGGCACTTTGTTTTTACAGTGCCCTGCCCCCTTTCTTCCAAACTTTCTTCCTTTCAACTTCCCTCTTTTTGCTCACTATTTCTCTTTCTCTCCCTGTAACACTTTTCCCTCATTCTCTCAGAATGCTAGGTGTCAGTTACTTCAAAAACAGCTTGTTTCTATAATTAGAAGTCTGACAGAGGCCTTCTAGGTGGACTCCATTTACTACGAGGCTGAGATCTGATGGAATTCAGGCCGTGTATTTTTGAAAATATACACAGAAAGTCCCCCCTCCATTTTACCCCTGAATAAAAAGAGAAACACCCCCCACCATAACCTCTATGGCAGGTAAAGCCAAACATCCAGAGAGGTTTTATAATTTAATGGCACTGGGACAGAAAAATACCTCAACAAACTTTCTCTGCCAGGACTCCAGAATGGCCGTGGCCTTATCCTCATTCCAGTTGATGTCATGGATCTCATAGTCATCCTTAAAGTGTTCGTATAGCTGTTTGGGGCTCATGAGGAGAAACATGGTCTGCAAAGCCTCTGCACTGCAAAAGGAACAGGAAGTAGTAGGTGAGCCACACATAACCTTCATCACATTGGATAGGGAGGAGTCTCAAGTTTGTCACTTATCCTAGCCAATGAGGATGATTACTTGTATGACCATAACAACAAAAGATTGTAAATAGTAATTTAGACATGGTGTAATTAACACCTATATGTTCACAACTACCTTGTATATCCATTATTAATGAGATGTTAATTTTTGTCTGCAATACTGTGATATTCTCTTTATTTAGAATTTATATGTATGGCCGCTGATAGTATGGCCCTCTCTAACAAGGGGTTCTCAAAAATCAGAGGAAATGCCTCTCTCTGTGTGATTAGCCTGCATCATCATCTTCCACCCTCACCTCTGCAAAAAACCCTGTGAGTTCTTCATACGTTCCCCCAGGATCAGTTCCTCCTGCCAGTGCATGAATTTCTTTGAGAAACCATGGCAGCCACCCTGTAGTTCCATAGTAATATCTGGACTCTAAACAGGACAGTGACAAATTTAAATCACCTAAAATTTACACAGAAGTCATTGCAATGTGATATTCAACATAAAAGGTCTATGCTTACCTGCCGCAGGTCCTTGTTGGGTGCACTGACTGGGCAGTCGCGGTCACTGGGATTAAGACAGGGCCGGTTCATGTAGGCATGGCCTACTTGAGCCTTGTCCAGCATCTCCTTAAAACCTTCTAGTGAGGTGAACTGGCTCAATTCCTCCATGAGCTTCAGAGGGTCCAGATTCATCCATTGTATGTCAGGCATCCCACTGGAGAAGACAGACAACATACATGAAATTTCCTATATCATATAAATGACAGTATTAATTTCTGGATGTCTGAAAACACAGCTCCAGTGTTACCCTACAGCTGCCTTAACACCATCGCCATTTAATACTGCCTGGTCTCTAGGATGGACAGCACTAGATTCTTGCTGGTTTCATTTGGGCCACAGCCACAGTATAAAGTAGCGTTTATTATCCTATTACATGGCTAGGGCATAAAGCGCTGGCAGGCCATGGACTCCAGTATCTTAAACCCTGTACACAGAGTCATAACAATTACCTCTGCCTCCCAAACATCTTGATAAGATGCCAAGAGCATTCGTGGTGGGTCGAGCTCTCCACTAACCCATTCTATAGCTGATGCTTGCCCGGCCTCTGGCTAAAGACTCTAATCCACAGCCTCCTACTCAATACCAAAGAGCCCCATTTGAATCTACATTTGAAATAATGGGAAAGGACTATGCTGTATTGAGATGTCTAAAGGCTATATTTCAAGATCCATATTAAGTGAATGAGGAGGCATCTCATCATTGCCGCTGTAATAAAATGTTCTTTGGATTCACAATTAATCTTACCATACTGGCACCTTTGAACACAGTTTGAACTCTTTATAAGTGGTCAAGATAAAGCAAGTGAGAATTACTCTCAAAAAGTGGTATCGTGGTCTTTTCTATTGAAATGATGCAAACGTAGATTAATATATGAACCTAAGAGAGCGTGTGTGTCGGCCAGGTCTTTCAGAATGGCCAGTGCTGACTGGAGAAGAGCGAGAGGGAATCGTGTCCTAACACTGGGCCCAATCTCCAATAACTCATGAAGAGTAGCTTCAAATAAAGCTTTGCCTCTCCCATTCCCACATACCAAGCGCCTTTGCTCCTGCCTGCAAAGAGAGCCTCCTTTATCTCCTATTTTTTGCTTGAGTGAACTGGCCTAGGTCCTTTTGTTTTTCCATAGATTGCTGCTCTTTGTTCTGTCAAGTTTTTCCTCTCTCTCTCTCTCTCTCTCTCTCTCTCTCTCTCTCTCTCTCTCTTTCTCTGTGTTTAAATCCTTCAAATTTACTGAACTGCAAGCATGTAAAAACATTAGTTTCACCCCTAGCTCCATGTACACTTGGAGAAAGACGAAGGAAAGAAAATCATTTGTTTGGTAAAGAAAAAAGAATACACTAAGCCCTAAAATTTAGAGGCAGTGGCTGGAGCTCTGAAATTTGCAAAGGCCCCTTAAGGGAACTGCAAATAGCAAAAACACATGTCCATCTATTGCATGTACATCAATGTATAATGTGATTACAATTTTTAAACCTAGAGATATCAATAAAAACTGACAAAAGCAAGTGCAGTTCATATTCTTCCTGTCCAACCATTATACCAAACATGTTGACTTGAAGAAATAGGTGCATAGATCAAAGTTTGCAGTAAATTTCTTGCATGCTTCTCTCTTTCTCTCTCTGTGACCAAGACTTGAATAATGCCCATTTTATTTGTTGGACAACTTACAGCTCAGAACCCAAGTGATTACCATGAGAATGCACAGTGTTACCCAGTGCTGACAAAGCTGGGGGCCCCTCACTGATGGACACTCAGTCGTAAACCCAGAGAATGCTTACCATTGTTTGACCAAAAGCATACCCCCTCCACCCGCCTGGACACCCAACCCCCGCCTCCTATCAACCCAGCAGCAGCCACTGTTTCTGTTCCTCCCTCTGTCCACTATCCATGAGGGCTTCTTTTGCATTGCTTTGATAGCAGAATGTGTAAAAAAAAATGGAAGGAGTCCCATCACAGCTCCGATGACAGCACAAGTTCAGGTGATGATCGAAGCAAGCCCTAGCTTATCAACAACCTAAATGGGGCTTTTGCTTGGAGCTTGATGTTGGAGTATGTCACAGATAGTGTTGCTTGGGAGGGGGGCTCTTGTTAACAGAGCGTATGTAACATTGAGGTCAGATATGCCTAGTCCGGCCAGTCGAGGTTAACTTTTGCTCCATGAACTGAGATATGCTATGTATGACTAGTATGTGTCAGTATGTTTAAGTACATCTGTTTGTGTGAGTCAGATAAGAGGGTCATACTTACGGTAAGTAGGCTGAGCCACCCTGCAGTTTGGAGCCCTCCCAGAAGCAGTCCAGTGGGGTCACAATCATGCAGGGGAAAAGCTTGTCAATCATCTAAAATGAAAATAAAGCAATTTTTGTAAGGTAGATATTCACCATTACACCAAGTCTATAACAAAGGTCTGTTTAAGAGTGAGCCATAATATTGTTGATATATGCGAATGTAAATAATCAAGGAATCAATGTGTAAATGTCATAATGGTAACATACCCTCTCAATCATGACATTTTCTATAATCGGGACACCAGATTTGAAGCATATTTTGTTAAGATCCCAGGATCTGTGGAAAGAAATTGTTTGAATAGTCATACATTTAATGATGTAACTACTGTAAAAACATAAAATAAAGTCTGTAATTGTTTATTAAATAATTATCCCACAATCTGGTGGCACTCACTTTCCATAAAGAGACACCTGGACTTTGCTGGCAGACACAGCTGCCTCCAGGTGGAGCAACAAATCTTCCTGCGTAAGAATATTGGTTCCTTCCTGTTTGGGTGTCTGTATAAGCATCTGTGAAGTGAACACTGCCTCTTCTCCTTGCTTTTCCTTTGTGTAGCGCAATTCCCTGCTCACCCTACTGCCAGCTACAAGAGTAAAAGAGAGAATGAAAAAAAGGTCAATTAGTAGGTGACTCAATTAGGTGAGTTATCAATCAATAGATATTCAGACATATAAATATAAAGACAGACGGGCATTCATGCTGGGTTTGCTTGTTTTTCTTCCCCCAATTCCAACTCTTCAGGTACATGCCAAAACAGACAAGCTATTTTAGGTTTAATGATGCTAGATAGATATGTGAAATCTCAATATGCACCAGGTTTATTTACGCTGTGCAATTGTGATTTTCATATGTATCTTATATCCACCTGATCCCAGAAACAGATGTGAGGGTCAGTGAGACACTCTGGCTGGAAAAGAGAGCCAGAGTTGTGTAAAGTATATGACACAACTAATGCTGTTCCACCAAGCTAGAAAGGCAGGACTTTGCAAAAGATCCATTGTAAAAACTGTGAGTGGCTGGAACATACGGGCTAGCCTGTGCCCAGTTCTCAGCCAACCTTGCCACCTCACTATTCAAAGGACACACTAAGCCTGCGTAGCCTGACCAAAGATAGAACAGTAATCAGTAATCCCCAGCAATCAGTAAGTCAGCCCACATTTCAGAGGCTTAAAAAAATCACCCACATCATGGGAGACACAAAGTGGCCATAAAGGGATCTGGATGTATCTAAATACAGAGAGTTCTACACAATTTTAATCCTGTCAAACCCAGGATCTAGTTTCTGGTACCGTGGGCCTAATTCTCAGGCCTGGAGGTCTTTATGTCTACCATACACTGCTTCGATCCTGGTCATGTGAGAGCTCCGTGACTTTATTCCCAAGCTGTTATATGAACACAAAATGCTCTCAATATGGATGGACTTGATAGCGTCCTGGTTTGAAAGCCAGCATACCCTTACAGAAGTTTTGTAGAAGCAGTCTGTATTCATATGTGTGTGAGTGTGTGGGCATAGAGAACAAAAGCTGATAGCTGGACCTAACTGGGGGAATAGAAGAAAGAAAATACAGGCAAAAACACTGTTCATTTGGTACGCAGACCTGAAATGAAAGACATCAAAGGGAGCTGAGAGAGATCTAGAGTCCAACCCCCTTATTAACGAAGGCGGTGGTGAAAAGAGTGCATGGGGTAGAGATGGTTGTGCCAACTCCTCATGAAACACAGTGGCCCAGATCAGAGCCTGTCTGTATGCCTTTCCACATCCCAGTACATGATGACAAGCCTGCAGTGACTGGTTAACAAGCTATGCTTTGCCTCCCGTACATCACACAGGTTTGGTTAACTGAGTAAACGTCTTGCTGATCCTGCAGTTGTACTGTAAATGACTATAAGAATGCTTCTATGACTAGTCTTTAGGGAGAATGTATAATGTCAGTAAAAATGCAATGCAATAATACAAAATCCAAGCTATTGAACACACAGCAGTGGCTTTAACTGCATGACTGCAAACAAATTGATTACACGCACAAAACATTCGATATACTGCTCATTGATTGTCACTGGAAATTCTCATGCAATTGGTTTACATTACTTCAAACATATTCCATAGTACCGATGCTTTTGCAAAAGAGAAATGTGTGCTTGATTTTATTATTATTATTTTTTTTTGTCTTGCTGTTCAAGATGCCATGTTCACATTTAATACATTCAGACATCTGCAGGAATCGAGCTTCAGTCCTTGGGCCTGTAATTACAGGGGCTCCTGAAGTAAATTATAGCTATTTGTGTCTGGTTCCTCCCATCTGGACCACCCAGATAGAGGGCCGAGTGAGAGCTGTTGCTCAGCCAGTCTCCAGATGGGAGCTCTGCTCTGCTCTCCTGCGCTCTTTCTTTCTCGCTCTCTCTCTCTTTCCACCCACCACTGCTATGCACTTAAAGAGACAGGAGCACAAATACTTTCACAGCCAGAAATGCAGCCACAGGGAATGGGAGGAAATGGGCAAAGAAGCTGGAATACGTATTTGAGAATGGAGAAGTTTTAAGTGCTCTGCTGCTATACTGTTTTCAGGGATAGGCTTTCAGGAAACTGGGCTTTGCTGTAAAGAGTTTTACCTAACTTCCCATTACAAATCAGTTCAGCCCTAATGAGGGAACTATAAAGAATTTTAGTAGACAGAAAGTTCATTCAAAGCAGTGAAAATGAGACTGTACCAATGTGTATCGATCCATCAGTAGCCTCTCTTTTGCTCTCTCTCTTTCTCAGGCTCAGTACCTCTTTTGTGTGCCCCATCATTTTTCACAGCCCTGGGAGTGACATCACCACCACAGTCCAATTATCCACCAGGAGGGTCCAACCACTGCTCTCCACCAGAAAAACAAACTAACCTCAATATCTTGTAAACTAATCATTTGCTTATCTACTGCCCCACATTTTCTCCACTGTAGATGAAACACCAGTGCTAAAAGCTAAATCCACTCTAATCTCTAGGACGGCCTTTGTTACGGCTTGAACTACGAACAGGACTGGTGTGAGGGCCTATATTCCCAGCAGGCAGTCTGGAAATTAACATGTAATTAAGCATGGAGAAGAAGCACTATTTCTCCATGGGTCAGCCCTTCCATCCATCCACTCAGCAAGCAATTCGGTGTTATAGGGCGGGACACCAAGCATGGCAAAAAACAGTCAACTACCACAAATTAGAAGATCCTGATAAACTATAATAATGCCTCAATATATTTATACTTGAAGTAATGTTTGTAAATCATGCTGAAGAAATAAACTGGTCATTTGTCCAGGACAAGCTCACTTGTGTGTGCGTGTGTGTGTGTGTGTGTGTGTGTGTGTGTGTGTGTGTGTGTGTGTGTGTGTGTGTGTGTGTGTGTGTGTGTGTGTGTGTGTGTGTGTGTAAAACAGTTGCAAGTGGTGCTGTAGTGTGGAATTGCTGGCACTGAGTCCTCACTCCATTATACCAGGCCACCTTCAAAGTGTTGTGGACCAGATTAGTGGGATTAGGAGGCCACTGAAAAGACCCATGCTGATTTGGAGGAAGTCCCACAAGGAAGAGTGCTGAAAGAGACATTTTTACCTGGTTCTGCCACCCAAGAAAAAAACTAGAATACTAATATGCAAGTGAGTGCCAGCAAGCACAAACACATACACCAGCATATAAAAGCACCAAGCAGAGACCTAGTCTATTTGTCATCTACACTCCTTGCCATTGACTCATCTTATCCATTCCAAGCTCTTTGTATCTCTTTCTGAAGGCACACTGTGGTGGCAAAAGGGTAGATTTTGGCCAAAGTACAATTGTTTTTAGTCTCTGCAGCTCTACAACTCTCAATCACAGACTCCATGAATGGGACATCAATGAAGGAGCATTTGTGCCCTTCACTACCGCCCCTATGTGAGATGGAGATGGCGCCACCTCTGGCTCACCCAGAACTGAGGCAAGGGCATGGGGAGATTCAGTGCACGTCTTTGTCACTCTCGTTTTCAGCCCTTTTTATATGTTTCCCAACAAACAGTGAAAACTAAAGAGAGAAACCCACTCAACAAAAACAAATGGATCGAGACATTTCCCAGGCAGCAGAAACAATGTGTAAGAAAAGGGAGGGATGGATCCACTTTACCTAAAGAAACGTTGTTAACGGTGTTTCCGTCAAGTGTTTTGTTCACTACAATTTTGTTACTAACTAACACTTTGATCTAATTTTTTTACCGAATAAAATAGAACCGAAAAGAAATCAAGACAGATTACGAAATCTAAGACCCTGTTACTATCTATTCAAACCTGAGGCTTCTGTCAGCATTGATATAAATTTCCACTAGTGCTGGCATTTAGGTCCTGGCCATTTCCATATGTATAGCCAGGCCTGTACTAATTATGCTAATCATCCCTAGTGTTGGCTGCTGTGGAAAAATGCCCACATTAGGCACTCCAGTGGCTGCTAATGCAGCTTAATGTGTAGTTGAAACATACATTCATCCCATTCTGAAAAGCAAAATTTTTCCACATTGCTGGTCTTATTCAGACTGGAAATGAATTTACTGAGCCCATGAGACATTTTTTTCTCATCTCAAGTTCGGAGATTTTTTTTGTTGTTGTTGTTTTACTCTAGCTCAAGAAGGGAACATATAAAAATTATAGGATATAAATACTTTTTTTTAAAAAGGAATCAAAATTCTAGATATTGTCTACACATAAAAAATAGACAGCCTCTGAGCAGCTTCATATAATGGGAGATAGAAAGAGCACATGGATGGATAACTTACAGTCCTACAGAGGTACAGCAAGATAAAATAAACCATCCAAGCAAATAATGCAGCCCTTATAGGTCCTCATCGTTTTTTAAATACAGTTCAATTATGAAAACCATGTCTCTGACATGAAGGGACGGTCCTTTAGTTTCAAAATAACTAGCAGAGCAGTACTAGGGAAAAGGGAGGCTTGCTGAATTGAGTATTCAACTCATAGGCTGTTCTAGAAGAACGAGGGCTGGGAGTCTGGACTGTGGTGGATGCATGTAGGGGGTTGGGAAATGGAAGGGGGTGCGCTGAAATAAACATTTTCAACTGACCCACGTTGACTCTGGCCTTGTTTGTTCTTTCGACTGGTGAGGTCCGGGTTTCTGCAGTATGAGTTTATTTGTGTAGCTGGGATGCTGCAACCTACCATTCACATCCAATAAAGCTACACAGTGTGTTCCATCTCTCAAAGCAGCTTCTAAATAACTATCATTTCTAATTGTTACACTTACTTAGGCTTTTTTGTTTAGATGACTGTTTCAGAATGCTAAACATCTTACTTTTATCCCTCTGGCATTTTGCAAGGTCTCTATATATGACACGTAGAAAACTTGCACAGGAAGGTCATTCAAGCTAAAGTGGTTCTCCTACCAGCCGTGTTCTTCCTCAGTTTGTGGTGACTTTAAAAATCTCAGTCAATCTTGCTACCCAGAAAGCCTTGCTCTTTTTTTCCATAATGTTTGCACAGCTTGCTTGTGTTGCCTATGTCTGTCAAGCACACCAAAACTGTGTCAAGACAGATGAGATGAATTAACCTCGGCTTGTGCTCGAGTACACAAACATCTTTTTCTGTTTAACAAATGGTGCTGTCCTTTTAATCCACTGGACATTTTTTGTAGGTTCTAACTATTGAACATTTAATTCTTAACAACCCTTTCAAAGATGTTTCTGTTAGTCATGTGACTGTGCATGAATACACGTCGGTCTTCCCAAGCCACAGCAATGGTATGGCTTGTCAATAACAAGCTGTTGTTTATCCTTCCTTCTGAAAGAGAAACAGACTTACATTCTCTCATGGCTTGCTATATGATTAAAACAAGATGGTGGCCCACCTCAGAGAGTGAAATGACTCCTACTTCATTCTCCTAACAAATTATCTTCTGGAAGAAGTACACACATGGTGCTAAAGTTCCAATGTGAAGGAAGTTTAAAGATAGCTTCGATAAAACACTGCTGTCCCCTGCCTCCAACCCTTCACCCCACATTCTACTTTATTGCCCCCCCTTTTCTTCTGACTGACAATGGGGACCAGCTCACACTTTCCCAAGCCATCAGCAATGACCTCAGCCCCATTCAACCAAGGCAGACCATTTTTTTAAATGTCATAAATATAGTAAACATTCCTTTAAAAAAAGGATAATTGCACAGTGCATGTTAATGACATAAGCACAAATTTCAGTTTACCAATTAAAAACATTGCTGACATATCAAACCCCCAGCCGAATACAAAGTGTATGTAAACACGCTGTAGTGACTGACACTGAGTTTTACAGAATCAGGAAGGGACAGGAAGGGAGTATACACTCAGTGAGTCGAAAAACAAAACAGGGCACACAGGCTTTCTTGGGTTTCTCAAAGTCCCTCACATTCTGTGGTCAGTCTTCACACATCATTTGAGGGATGGTGGAAGCAGTCACAGATGCCCGGGTGGTCCTGGTGGCCAGAGTGACATTTGGGTGGGGGGCAAAGGTTGGGGTGAGGGTGTAGCTGTGACAGCCTTAGGGTATATGATGATGTGGCAGATGATTCCAAATGCAAAGACGGACAAACACGAGCCTTTTATGTTCTTTTACAGACAGCATTCTCATGCTGCGAAAACAGTGCTATCACAAATGATCCATTAAAAATTTCTTTTCTTTTGTCTGTATGACTTGAGTGAATGTGTGTGTGTATGTGTGTGTGTGTGTGTGTGTGTGTGTGTGTGTGTGTGTGTGTGTGTGTGTGTGTGTGTGTGTGTGTGTGTGTGTGTGTGTGTGTGTGTGTGTGTGTGAGAACTAACCTCTCCATGTTACCAAACCACTTACTCTCCATTCAGTGGTGAGCAGCTTTCTCAATGGGCTATTGGGGGAAACAACGCAAGCAGAAACTTTAGTAACATGGGCCCTTCCTCTTAAAGGCACAGCGCCCTGCTACAGCATCTGCGATTGTCTGTGAGTCCTGTGCATTATTTATGTCTGCTTTCCATAGGTACTCTAATTTTGTGATAAACCTTGACAACTTCCTCTGCATGGTCCAAATACTCAGTATGCAACATATACACACCCACTATATATATATGTGTGTGTGTGTGTGTGTGTGTGTGTGTGTGTGTGTGTGTGTGTGTGTGTGTGTGTGTGTGTGTGTGTGTGTGTGTGTGTGTGTGTGTGTGTGAAATTCACATTTCCACCTCACAGAATCTATCACAGAATCTGTATATAATATGTTTATGGTGACTCCCTGTGTCAGTGTATGTGTTTATGTCCTTATGTGTGTAACAGGTGGGTAAACTTCAGCAGTATTCTTTTTTCCTGTCACTTGAGGAAAAGGGTGCCTTTATTGTTGAATGGAATCCAAGAATAGTTAAGGACCACACAGAGAGCCCGAGGGGGGAGGGGTCAGTGCCTCCAAGATGGCTAACAATTCACACAGCCCATCTGTGCAGGGGATCAGCACCACTGCGAAAGCCTAGGGGGCTTAGAAGGAATTTGGCAGTGTGAAAACCAAATAAAGATGCCCTAAAACGCAGAGATAAGTGAGGCGTGCAGAAAAGACGTCAAATGAGGAAGGGAAAAAAAAAAACAGTGCAAAGGCAAACAATACTGCCTGATGGGGAGAGAACAAGAGAAGGCTTGCATGTGCTAGGAAAAAAAAAAGAACACTACTTGTGCGTGACAGAAGATATGGAATTCCTGAGCCCACAGCCCATGTTCAAAGACCTAGCTACTGCACACTGCAAGCCCACAGAGTGGCTGGTGGAAAAAAAACCTCCCAAGAACTGTACAGCTAGAAGCAAAATCTAATTTCCATTCAGGACCCTGCTGTCTGTCAGCTTGTTTGTAGAGCAGTAAAACAGGGAAGCTTCTCCAAAAATAGGCAGTGAAGCATGAGGAATGGTGTGCATGGTCAGATGGTGCTGTCTCTCTCTTTTCCTGGACCCCCCACGACTTGACACCAGAATGCAACACTCACAAACAAGTTCATTTGGCTCATGGATACAATCCCCAAACATCCCAGCCAAAAAAAAAAACAAAAGGCAAAAAGAATGGACTCACCTTCCACCCATAGCTGTTCAATGTCTGTCTCAATGGCGGCCACGCGCAGGCCAACCGAGAAGGCTCCAAATACGAGGAGTCCAATAAAAAGCACTTTTCCACAGTGTCGCTGAATATGACAACCCAGAGTAAATAGGAGAGCCTGGAATCTTGCCCGGAGCCACAGCGGAGCTTTCTGACCCGCAGCCTTCCCCTGTGACACAAGAGAGGAACACTTAGTCACTTGGTCCATAGATAATTATTTCAGATTCACAGCAATGCCACACAAAGCCTGGATCTGTAAACAAAAGCAGGCATTCACACTGTCTGTACTTATATACATACATTTATGGTCTTTATATTGAAGAAGAGAATTATTTATTGAGAGGAAATTGAATCTCTGACTAAGTTGAAAGATATAGGCTATATATTCATCTGAAAGTGTGATCATCGCTATTAAAACTTATAAATAACAAGCAAAACATGCATTTCTGTTTGTATTAAACCATAAAAGACTGTTTTGTGACAAGCAAAAATTTGACACAAAACAGATTTCTATATTTGTACTTCTACTGTACTGTCATATTATACACATTACAAACTGGGTTTTCCTGCTTTGTTTGTATGTAGTTCACACTCAATAATAAGTGCAGGCTTATGCTCTCATGAATCCGAACTGACCTGGGTTAAATGCTGAAAGCCCTCTCTGAGCTAAAAGTTATTGCATATCTTGATAACTGGAACGCTGACTAAACTGCCCAATGAATAAAACATCGTGCTATGGAACCGCTCCACAAACCCAAAGCTCCTATCTGACCACCTTGCAGGACAGGCACTTTTTAACCAGCAAGTAATCAGCGCCTGTATGACTATTTGGCTTCGAGGAAACGGAAATGGCTATTTTGAACTATCCAGTTTCATGTGCCAAGCAATTCAAATGTCACAGCTTGATGTGGACCACACACATGCACTGCATACGCTATGTGGGAGCAACTTTCATTAAGTATTGCATTTCTGGTTTCTAAAAACTGACTGAATACAACCTAAAGAAAGGTGTTCGTTTCAACGATTAGAACCAGTGTCTCTTTTTTTAGGTGTATTATAAATTATTACTTATGTGAAAAATTTGTTTAAGTCTAAGACCTTTTTCACATTTATATAAAACACAGCGATCTCTGTTCTCTGCGTAAACACATTACAGTGTGTGTCTAAGACTAAATATACTACTATACTGTTATAGAATATATTCATTTATTGCCCCTTTATAATAATAAGTTTATTACTAAAGTCTAGATTAATGTAATAAAGTGTAGATCTGGTACTAAGTCAAAGGAAGAATTTTCTTCTAGGTAGAATTCCTTACTATACTAAAGCCTGGCTGCTGATGTGTTGGAGGACATTAAAGCTTTACTGTGTCAGTTCCACAGCTTCATTAGTGACCTTCTCTTGAGGTTCTGTTCCATCACTACTGCTTGCTCAGAGCTGAGGCACCCACATCTACCTGCAAATGAATGAAAGCTTACTTTTCATTCATACAATCGCAATCAAGAAATCACACAACACAAGACGGACATAGCCGAAGCCGGTCCCGTTATGTCACTGTGCGTCCTGCGTGAGTGCATTTATTTACACACTAGTTTCTTCTCACTTCTAAGCAAATCGACAGTGAAAACAAGCGCAAAAGGACTGTAAGCGTTTGAAATTCCCCACGCGTGAGAAACCGGTAAGTGAAGAAAGTTTGCGGTCACCTTAGCGATCTGTTTGAGCGCAAACGCGGCATTGCAGTAACTGGGTCTGCGGGGGAGCTCCGGGTTACCGGAGCGCGTGGAGCTCGGGGGGAAAACTCCAAACTTGTCGGCCCCCGTCACTCTGGGAGCCGAGGCCATAGTCCAAACGAGTCGACGAAGAGTCGAACAAAATTAAAGTAAAGCGCTTCAATAATCCGTGAGCAAGAGCGAGCGCATCCGCAGCGCACGGTTCCGGAGATCGGTGTGTTCTAGTGTTCCGCTGAGCCGAGCTCCTCCTGCACCATGCCAACATTATGGGCTCGAATCCGTGTAGATCCTTCGGTCTTCATTCGGCTTTCTTTATGCCTTGCTGTCTTTTCCTTTCCTTCCCAATCAGAAGAGCGAGAGAAATAGAGAGAGAGAGAGAGCGGTGCGGTGCGAGCGGCTCTTTCCATCGAGTGTGACCGCGCTCTCGCAGCACTTGAACATTTGGAGGAAGGCAAAGCTCTCGGTCGAGGGTGAAAAAAAGCGCTTTGGTTTTGATGGAGCAGCGCTCTGGTTCTCATTGGCCGAAGGAAGAGGCAAATTACTTTGCAAACATCGCCTATTATTAGCTGCTAAGCAACAGCTCGCCGGAGCGGAGAGAGAGGGAGAGAGAGGGAGAGAGGGAGAGACCACCCAGGCAGAGCTCTCCAAAAGCCCCAGAGGCGGGAGGGGCGCGGGAGAGAGAGAGAGAGAGAGAGAGAGAGAGAGAGAGAGAGAGAGAGAGAGAGGGGGGGGGGGGATAGAGAGAGACGAAGAAGTGAGAGAGCGAGTGAGAGAGAGAAAGTAGAGAGCGAAGAGAGAGGAGAGAGAGATTGTATAGCACATTTTGCGCATAATTGAGAGATATACAATAGTTTCGAGCTCTATATATTAATAAAATTTTTATCTCTAAAGATTTATATTATCTATCTCATTATAATCTCTCTCTCGCTCTCCCTTTTTCTCTCTTTCTCTTCTCCACTCTTTGCTCTATATCTCTAGATCACCGTGTTTCTCTATACCTCTTTATCTCTCTATCTACTCTTATCTCTCTCTCTCCCCCTTTTTAGCTCTCCCGCGTTTCTCTCTTCCTCTATTTCTCTCTCTCTCTCTCTCTCATCCTCTGTCTCTCTTTATCGCTCTCCACTCTTTTTCTCTCTCTCGCTCCCCTTTCGCCTCTCTCTCTCTCTCTCTCGCGCTCTCTCTTCTCTCTCCTCTCTCTCTCCCCTCTTTCTCGCTTTCTCGCTCTCCCCTCGTTTTCTCTCTCTCTCCTCCGTTCTCTCTCTCTCTCGCTCTCTCTCTCTCTCTCTCTCTCTCTCCCCTTGCTCTCGCTCTCTCTGCTCGCTCTCGCGCGCTGCGCGCGCCCCGTGAGATATACAGAGAGAGATAAGAGAGAGAGAGAGCTCTTTCAGTACTCCAGCAGCAGCACTGGGAGTTGAGGCGTAATCACACATGCCGTCTATTGATAAGAAGCACTGAGTTTTTTTGTCTCTTATATCTCCGGGCTGATAGTCTAAACAATGTCACAGAGTAAATGCTTAGAAGACTTTAGTTATTTATAAAGAATTAAACAGCACCACCTTCATTACGTCTAATATTAAATAATTCAATCAATATTTAAATACGACCAATAAAGTCATACACACCAAACATACATTTTAAAATATAAGTCAAATGAAAGGACCTCTGTTGGATTTCTGTTGCAATTTTTACCTTGATTTTGTCTCATCTCTGGTCAAAGCAATGCAACTTAGAACCATTGCTTTAAGAAATATGAAGTATTTAATGAGCAAAAAGCACCCGGCTTTATTGCTGTAATTACTCTTTCTACTATCAAGCATCAAATAATTCCTGAAAACATTCAGAATGTTTAACCACCTGAATAGCTCCTGAGCAGTATACTCAGTGTAGAGTATTTCTCAAGTATATCATTTTTGTATATACCGAACTTTGTTTAAATTAAGAAGATGTAAAAAGGAAAATCATAACTAAAAACAACACACACCACTTCCTTCTCCTACTACGCATCTAAACCAAAAGCCTTTTTCGCTCTTATACATTATCCAGGGATTAAAAATGTCCCTTTTAGAGTTAATCAACAACAACAACAACAACTTATCATTAGCAATGTGTTTTCAATCTTGTGTAATTTTACTTACCCAGAAAAGCTAAATTAGTTTACATTTAAATCATAATTAAAACATAAGGGCAGTTGTTTTACCTTTGTGGGTAGTATACGGTCTTTCTGTCCCCCTGACAGTGTTCATTACTTGATCAATTAAAGTAGTATATTTAAACAGAGCCAATACGATGCTATAAACAATATAGTGTTGATTAATAATCTTATTTTGCTAGACCTGGTACTTGTGGAATTGTAAAATCCCTTTCCCTTTCTGCACTTGTCATTTGTGATGAAATGATAAATTATAAGGTTTCACTGATTTTGAAATGTCTATAGAAAAACTTAGTCATGTGTACAGTCCAATCAGGCCTCTTGTTCAGTCCAAGGACAGGAGTAATCTCACTATTCATTTGCACTGAAGAGAAATGATAATGAATTTAACCATGAATTCCTCTATTGAGCTACAGTATGTGATAGCACAGATAACTGACTTCCTTATTCCTTTATAACGTGTTAGTATCCAGCCCTAGCCTAGAGATAGAGGGGTGATGGGTTGAGGTGAGGTGAGCATGTATGCTCAGATTAAAGGCAGGTATGGTGTGGGATTGCATCACCCACATCAATGCGCCTTGCAGTGATTTCAGCTAGGAATCTTTATATCATTTTGTTAGATTTGAAAACACACAATAATATTCTAGGGACAGGTTATTCTGTCACAATTTAAGAAACATAATTTACAATTAGAGTTAAATGACAAGCTTGTGTAGCTTAATTTACTAATCAGTCTGTCTCGTACATTTCACTCAAATCTATCATGCCCGTTTCTTACCACACCAGATGGTGCTGGAACTGTAGGCAGCAGGAGGGGAGGTGAGTGTCAATCACACGCATGAAATATAACACACACTATACAGGGTTATGAAGCATGTGTGTTTGCTCCAGCAACGCTTAGAAAGACAACTCCATTTTTTTTTTAATTCAATGAAGGCTTATGTGGAATGCGAGGAATTGCTCCGTGCGGCCAGGGCCCCTTCAAGGCTAACAAACTGAGGGAGGTCCGGCCTGACGTCTGCAGGCATCGGATAAATAAACTCAGGAGATGACCATGCGCTCCCCAGAAAGCTACCATCATACACCTCCCACCCCCAAAATGTAAACAACCACAGCCATGTGCCTTGTTTCTGTAATACCATTAGCTAAAGGGTTCGATTATCAGTACTGAGCAACTCTCTATTCTCTTTATTGGCTAGAATATTCAGACACTGAACAATATAAAACATCTATGTAACATGTATGGAAGGAGTCTCAGGTGTCAGTGCTTCGTAACAGTCAGTTACATGTATTCGTCATGGCAACCTACAAGACAGAGGACTTTTTCCATGCTAACACGACAAGCTCCATACTTCAGAAAGTCTTGTGAGGGACTATTGCTGCTAATGTAATAAGAGGAACTTAGTCGTCTCTGAGTGGTTCCGCAGTATTAATAGTGAGTATAAACGGTAAACTCAAATAAAATAATAGAATGGAATAAAACATTTGAAAATGTGCTATTATTATAATAATCCACTTCTGGCTGATAACATTAATTCCCCACATGTCAGGCCTCATCTAAATACCCGGGGTCATGGATTGTTTTTCTTTAATAGCATTTGAACAATGTTTTTGATTCCTTTCCTATAAAAATAAATTCTATTTATTGTATATATTAGCCACCTGACACAACACCTATCCTATCACTCACCTCTTTTGGCTTACTTACTGGTTATTTGGTTTACTAGACGGACACAAAAAGAATTCTGGGAGATTAGTAATAAAAGATGTAGCTGGTAAGATGACAGGAATGCCCTGTTTTAAAAGGTATTATTATAGGGTTAAAGGTTACAAAGAAGGAAGTAGAAGAGAAAAAAACAGATGATGCACCTCAGTCGTGATAGGCTGTGATTCCACAGTTCTGGATTTATGGAGCTGTCAATGGTAACAGCTTTAAGGACAATGTATTTATTTACTTTAAAACAAATGATTTATTTACTTCCAATCTATAATTTTGCTTACAGGTTTGTACTTTTAATGTGCCCTCATTAGTCAAATATATTGAATTGAATGCCTTTATTGTCATTGTATTCTGTATACAACGAAATTAGGAGCACTACTCCCGATTGGTGTGAGAAAAACCGACATATAATCACACAATAAAAAGACATATAACTACAGACAATAACAATACACTTTTACAATTAAATACCTCAAGTGTGATTCACAATAAATAGTCTGGATAAATTGGCCATTGCGTGAAGTGACCATTGATAGAAATAGAGTGCCTATTTTATTATTGAAAATGCAAAAGAGAAAATATGCTTTTCTTCTCACCGTGAATCTCTGATGTAACGTCGTGTTGAACTTCGTCAGGTGACTGCAACAAGAACTAAACCACACATGACCTGTAAAGAATCAATCATGACCTGTAAAGAATCACTGCTAGAAAATGATGAACACATGAACACAATAATAATAATAATAATAATAATAATAATAATAATAATAATAATAATAATAATAATAATAATAATTAAAAAATCATTTTAAAGGTTCTATTTTAAAGAAAAGTGTAGTAATAATGGTCTGAAACAAACAGGCAAAAATGAAAATGAATTTTTCTGTAAATGTTTTTAAGCCAGATTATTATTAAGGACACTTTACCTGTGTTTAAAATCTCTTTTAACTTTATATACACATTTGTAAATGTAATTTCAGTGAGATATATAAATGCACCTTGTCAACAAATCCTCCAGATCATGGAGTAATGCAGTATACATCACTTTTATATATAGATTACCAAACCATAAAAATAAGAAGCCACATTTGTATCCCAAAAATCAGAAACAGGCTATTTTGCCTGGTAAAATGCACGAGATAAACCTGCTCTCCTGATAACTTGCAGGATTTGTTTAGTGAGTGTTTACAAAGCTTAAAATATTCTTAAACCCCAACGTGCATTGTGATACGCTGATGTGTACATGTTGGCATTGTAAAGACCCATCAGTCGCAAACGGGACAGACTTGCCACCCACAGTCACAGATAAGATTAATTATGATAATATATTTCTGTCTCTTTTGTCACAGTAATGAATGCCCCCCCTCCACCCCTCAAACTTTGAGGCGTCTTTGTTTGTGGTCCTTTAACAGTGGCATTGTTGAGGGCAGAGTTAGCAGGTGGCAAGAAATCAGAGCCCTCTGTTTTCTTAGTTTTATATCTACACACTATGACCACGATAGAGATACAGAGTTTCAGGTGATCTGACAGAAGTGTCAAGAGACTGATTACTGATTGAAAATGATTACTATTCAATATAATTAAGCGTCACGTGAATAAAAGTGCTAATTCATATCAGTCATACAGGTTATATGATCTGTATTAAGCATCATATAGGGCTTAGAAATGATCTGGCTGCCCCGGGAAAGTCTTCTCATGATCTCAGTTCCTTACCATGATGATATTTCTTCTATTTCAAAACGGAACAGGACTAGGAGTCACCAATCAAGTAAAATGAATTCTTAGTATCCCAAACAGTGTAACTAAATACCATCCAGTGGAATGGGGAATGAAAGGCCAGACTTCAGTGCATTTTAAAAAAGAGAATATAAAAGTTTTAACATCTGTGCTTTCGCTAAAGAGAGGGCGTACATCTCATTGCACCACAGCAGCTGACCGAGTTCAACAATAGCTTAAAACAGTGTAAATGTCTTTAGGATCATTGTGCTGTGGCCTGTGTGTTCATTTCAAAGCTGCGCACTGCCTTGTGTTTCTTTGAGGTTATAAGCCTTTACAGGCCACACAGCCTGCATACTGTCTTTGTTCGGCAGTAAGAAAGTACTAATTGTTAAGTGCGTGTGTGCTGGAGGTGGGCGTGATTTCGAGGGAGGCTTGCGGGGGACGCGGCGTTTCAAAAGGTGGTCGCGAAAGAGAGGAAATTCGTTTGGGCCTCAAGAACACAGAAGACAAATTGAGGAAGTGTTCTGTTAATGTGTAGGGGTCAGCAGCAAACATGCAGGTTTTCTGCCACTTGGGTGGCCGAGGCAGTCTCACACCCTGCACCATGCTCAGCCCTGGAGCCTTGCATCCCCCATGCCCTCTAACCACACAACCACACACACACACACACACACACACACACACACACACACACACAGAGTCCCTCAGAGCAGAAGCACTGACCACTCAGCCCTTTCATTTGGTCAGTCATTCCTCCTCTCTATTAGCCAGGGCTTCACCATTACTTGTCTTACAGGGGTATCTGGACCTATTCCACGGTCAAATTATGTCACTCGCAATGATTTATAACCATTCGGGCATTCATGAGTGCCAATGCACTTACACCACTTACTGTAACAGCATTTCCCACCCATTTAGCTACTAATGTGTTAATGTTAGTATTAAAACCACATCACCTGCAGTTCCCAACTGGTATCTGGTACCCTCTTAGACAAACCAGCAAAAGCATCAGTTTTCTCACAATGAATTGAACAAATTATACTTTTTCCCCCAGAAAGCCTGTGTGGGTTTTTTAGCACAGCACAAGATTTTTGTCTTGTTCTGATTCTAGTCACTTCTGTCCCTTCATCTCTTGCCTTCCCAACAAACAAGTGAATGAGCATGGGCTTGGAAGCTACCCAGAGACAGTAAGCCGGGCCTGATGTACGATCTGTCGGCTGACATCTGAACCTGGGTACTGGAAAACACAAGCATCTGTCACGTTCAGCCTGGAGGGTGGGGACTGACACTGAACACAGCTCCGGTGGGCTCATATCCCAGTTTAGCTGTTGTGACTCTTGGGGTTCCAGGAGGTTCTGCCTAAATACACAAACCTTTTCCCCAAATGACCCATGCAGTGACTCGTAAGCACATCCTGGAGGTCTGGCCATGGATGATGCAGAGAAAGGGCAGAGGGCACAGCTTCTTATTAGCTATCACGAGTATACACATGGTACATATTAGGTACACAAACGAGACAGACATATAGAAGAGACCACGGATTTGAACCGATTTTGACATCTTGATTTCTGTCTTTTCTTCATTTTTGGCTGGTTTGTGAAAAGGCTTTAAGGCCAATAATCTAGCTCAGCAGGGCAAATAAATTATACATTCAGCAGAAACCAATTCCGACTACCGCGGCTTGGCGACGTGATGAACTGCTGAAGGTCTTGAATTGGACAGAACTCAGCCGGAGAGAAAAGAGGGAGGACAAAACGTACAGCAATATCCTCATAAATACACATATTAGTTTATGGATTTAAAGAGAGCCATTAGAAAGTCAGAGGAAATTATTCCAGCATGTCCAAAAAGAATAACTACAAAGTATAGGGAGGCGAAGACTGCGAAAGACAAAGCACTCATGATCATTTCATTAGTGACATTAAATGACTCTGTTTGGCCACAGAGTTGGAGCAAAGCCACGATAAATCATCATGGAGAATCTTCCGGAGGCTCATCGCCCTTCGTGACTGAGGAACTAACTTCAAGCCTGTAATTTAGAAGCTGCAGTGGAATGTCATAAATCTTTTGACAGCAAAGAGAGAAAAACCTTTAAGACTAGTCCTTTATAGCATCTTCCGAGTCGGGGGGAGGGAGACGATTAGCTGTTATGTTCTCTCTGGGTGGTCCATTGCTCTGCCTTTTTGTGTACAAATAAAGTTAACCCTATTGTGCTTATCCGTTTCTTCTGACAGCAGGGCATGTAGTCGCTCAGTCATGGTGGTCATACAGACAGCTTTAGAACCTTCAGCACTCATTAGTACATGGACAGACACCAGTACAGCACCTCCCACCAGCACTCACCAGAACTGTGTCAGCAGAAACATACCTACATTACAGTTTAGCTAGAATACGTACAAGCAAACATCGTGAATTCCAAACTTCTTCACATTTATACGTGGGAAGTTGTATAGTATTGTCTGGCTGCTCTTTACATGAAGAATATAAGAAGCACAAAATCTTAAAAAATAATGACACAGTTAGCTGAGATAAATAACTCCGTTTATTTGGACACATTCAGTTAAAAAAACAAAAGAAAAGTTGAGGTGTCCAAGATGAAGCTTCTTTGGTGACCATCTTGTCAAGCCCATGAGCAATCTTCTCCCTGGATCTAGATCTCCATCAGCTGATCTGATCCGACGATGACATCGTTGGTCCTTTCGGCTGAAACGAAAAACAAACGTAATGTTTAGAACTGGTGCCTGATTATCTGTATCTTCGGGAGTTAGCTGTGCATTCTGGGATAGGGTGTTTTGGCGCTGGAGATCTTATCACAAGACTCATGCCGCTATATGGTTGACAAATATTAGCGTCTTCCATCTGTGTCGATCTCTCAAAATGAGGCGCAGAGCGCTAACTCGAACGAGAGTATATTTATATTGCTGACGAGGAAAGTCGTGCAAATATTGGGATAAAAAAGTCAGTTTTTGAGGGTCAGTCAATTAGGCAGGCTGAGATGTTGACTCTAGCTAGCTTTTCCCCATGTTTTCAATCAAAAATGAGAAAAACATGTCTTTGAAAGTCTATGTGTACGCCTCCAAAGTTTATCTCAGTTCCTTTTTGTATTGGCTAAGGATATGGACCTGACTTGACAGACGAGGCCCCTATTTATAAATATGTGTCATCCAGGCAGATAAATAGGAGGAAGTTCGATATCCTTTGACTGAACACATCATTAGCATGTCCATGCTAAACCGGTGAAATTACTGAGAAGCATTCTGTACAAATATGTTTTTTTTTTGGCATTCAAATCTTGGGCACAGACAAATAGAGCATACTATGATGGACATCCAAGGCTGAGAGAGACAGAAATAGAGTGGGGGGGTGGGGGGGTGGTTGCATCTGAAGAAGAACAGCATGTGTCATCAGCCTGGGTGCCACCTTTGACTGGCTCCAACACCTGCCGAGTGCCCAGGTGGTCTTACACACACACACACACACACACACACACACACACCCTCACGCTGGGCCCTGGTGTGTGAGCAGACAAATAATCTGTAATGAATTTCCCAGGCATACCCCAGCATGCTCTGCTTGTCTGGTGATGTGAAGCCCCAAACCTTATAAAGGGCCTTGTAGAGCAACTGCTGAGACACTTTATGAGATGCCTATGGCTGCACTTCAGCTAACACATGCTAACAGGCAGCAGGGATAAACAGCGTAGAACAAGCTTGTGTGTGGAAGTTGTCAGGTTGAAGCATGAAGCTAATGGACACTGACTGCATGGGACCACCAACGTAGAGCTCCAGAGCAGTCGCCTGGTATCTAGAGTGCTCTAATCACTCAGCAGCTAGTTAGATAGGCTTAGTGGTGTGATAAGCCTGGTGGTCATGTTAATATTAAGGGCACAGGTGGTGAGTGGAGACGGATCTACATGTATGGAGTCGACAGAAATAAAATACAGAAGCGTCCTGTGCTACTTCCTTTGTTTGTACATACCGGCAGAGATGTACAGGTACGATGTTAATGTTTATAGGGTCGTCTTTTATAAACGTTGAGCATTTATATTTTGGCTTTAATATAAATTAAACGTTGGAGGGTGGGTGTCACGCAATGTGCATAAGTCAAATCGAAATAAATAAATAAATAAATAAATAAATAAATAAAGAAAGAAAGAAAGAATATGACAATATGAAAGGCAATATGAACTCTGTTCTTGGTTTCTCTGGATTGTGGTCACTCACTGTGCTTTAAGCGGAGTGTGTGTGTGTGTGTGTGTGTGTGTGTGTGTGTGTGTGTATGCCCGTGCTTTGGGAAGTACAGGGGTCTAGCTTGTAATTTGGGATTTCTGGGAGCACTTCAATAAGCCCCTGTCTTTTAGGAGGTTATGGCTGACTAATCGGGTCCAGCTCACAAGTGACTAGGGAAAAGGAAAGCGTGATGGGGGGTGGAGAAATGTTGCAGTTTGGGTGTGTGCAACGGGGGAGGGAAAAAAGTGTGTGTGTGTGTGTGTGAGGGGGGGGGGTAGTTGCTGAGGCAGCAACACCCTGTTGTTCAGTCAATTAGGCCAGGAAGCCTCTGGACATCTTAAGGCCGCCTTAGGCACAGTCATTGATGGAGAGGTTGGAGAGCGAGAGCAGACCACCCGCAATACAACAGCCTGAAGCCACACACACACACACACACACACACACACACAAACCTCACAGTATGATCCAACACTGAGGGGATTAACAATATTAAAAAATAAAGCGCAATTGTTCACACAAGCTTAAGTTTTAATGCACTATTGAAACAGATTAACAGACAAGCCACACACATACAAACACATATAAAGAGACATACACTGAAGCTGAAAAAGGCAGGCACGACTGTGCAAGAGCACAAACAAACAAACACAAAGGCCTGACTTGATTGTGTGTGTGTGGTGTAAAACAGTGCATGCGCTCACCCTCTGCCTCGATGCACTGGCCGCTTCCCACCAGACAGTATTTAATGTCAGCACCTCGTCCGATCGTGGCACTGTTACAGATCACACTGCCTTGGATGTTACACCTGAGGACCGGATATTAATACAGCTTCATATCAGTTTCCTTTTGTGAATTCTCACTAACACACACACACACAAAAAGTCACTCCATGAGTCACACTCATTCACTGCAGCTGTAATTTGTTTGTACATGATTAAGTGTCTAGCCATGCATATGTAAATGAGCTCAGTACTTGTGTCATTACAACCTTATTACAACTCTATTAGCCTGGACAGCCTGTTCACCGACAGAGCTGTATTGCCAAAGTAACGTAAGAAAAGTCGATATTATTTACTAACAGGTTACATATTATATATAAAATACACAACCGACAAGGAGGAGAAAGGCAAAAAAAGCCTTTCAAATAATTCATGCTAAAATATTAAAAAAAAAAAAAAAAAAAAATCTCTCATTCCTCTAAATAGTTTGTCCTTACAACTTCCTGCAGCATCTTTGGGATCATTCAGATTTTTGGATCTCCTCAGTTCGGCACCGTGTGAGCCGCCCTGTCTTTACCAGTTCTTTTTCACATCTGTTCCAACTTTGCCAGATGTCAAACACTGCCTTCTGAGATCAACACGCTTCTGGCCAAACCCTCACTTTCGAGTTCTGTCAGTTGATCTCTTGATGCAGAATAGACCCACGTCATCATATGCAACAATTTCGTTATTTGGCCGTAATAATGATGATGTCAAATGATGACAGGGGAAAAACTTTTGCACATATCTTTATGTAAGGATGTACTATATGGCTCCGCACGCACGCACGCACACGCACACACACATACATACAGAGAGAGAGAGCTCTAAGCAGCTCCTTGTTTACACCGCACGAAGAATAATATTTTCCTAGGCTCGCTTTGGCACCATAAAATTGTATTTGCACAGTTTGATGTTTGATTGAGCCAAGCCTGGCTTTCTTCTCTCGCGCTCTCGGGTGCGGGAATATAGTTCAAGAAACACACTTTTATGTCTTTGCACTAATTGCACAGCTGAGGGTCTTGTCCTTTGTGCACCCGAACGCTGCCTCCCTCCGTCTGCAAGGGAAACCCGATCCTGCCCTGTTTTCTGCCAGTTTCTTTTATTCCCCATATGACCACATTAGCACGTGTATTAAAAACAACAGCGGCGTCTGATGTGTGAGGCGGCCCACTGTGCAGCTCAGAGACTAAATATACAGTATATGCATACGATCACTGCGGCATGTCTGAGGTGCCGTAGTGCGGACGTGAGAAAGTGCCCGCACATCCTGTCGGCCGTGCCAGGCATGTTAGAAAGTGAACTCTTCTATAGGACACTACACACTCCTGAGGATTAGCTGGTTTTCTGATTGTTCTGCTGTTCTCAACTTGGTCAGGAACCCGACCCGGTGTTAGGACCCTTCTTCCCTGCTAATTAACTGTATTGGACCACTGCAGGACTGGGTATCATTTGGATGGTGTACATTCTCAGTACATCAGAGATACTGACATGCGAGCGGGTATGATGTCGACACGTGTACCATTCAGTTACTCGTGTATGCATCACACACACACACAGATTTCTCTATCAGCGTATGATAGCGAAATCGTCAAATAAAAGATGAATAAATATATAAAAGAGGGAACAAGGGAGAGAGAGAGAGAGAGAGAGAGAGAGAGAGAGAGAGAGAGAGAGAGAGAAAGGGGAAGGGGGAGGCTTGGTAGCGATGGGAGATTACAAGGATTGGAGAACTAAACAGAAAGACCACCAAAGAAGCAGTGCTGAAATACCACTAATTACTGACACTGTGTTCCTCCTCATGGTGACCCCCTCCCTCGCTCCTTTGCCCTCCACCCCACTCATCCCCTACTCCATACCCCCTCCTAGCCTAAAGCCCCCAGAGCTTTGTAAACAACCACTCCTCCATGCAAACAAAGAGACCAAAAATGCAAGTGCCTTCTTTGACATTGCTAATCCCCTCTTACATTTTTTTTTATCAATCTGAAAGAATTGCTGTTCCTCTCTCTCTCTCTCTCTCTCTCTCTCTCTCTCTCTCTCTCTCTCTCTCTCATCTCTCATTTCTTTCACCCATCGCTTTCATGCGAGCTCTAATTCGGATGTGAGGGTTCCCGTGCTGGCACCAGCCTCGCCTGCTTTAAGGGGGAAAACCGCACTGGAAAAACCCCCCAAAGTCTCCTGCCTTGGATTTGGACAAAAACACACTTGTTTCAGTCTCGCTTGCTTGCAGAGCTCCATGTTGTCTGCTACGTGTTTCACTGTCCTGAAGCTCAGCATGTACTGAAATCTAAACTTTCACTGAATCAAAAGGAAAAGCTGAGGTTCATGCAGTCATGAGCGATTCTCTAGGATGTTTTATGTCTGTTTTGTGAAGTAACCTGCACGCTGATGCACTTGTCTCTCTGGCAATCATTACATCCACATTCATCACTTTTCTGTGTGCTCGTAGCATCGGTGGCCTGTTCAGGGTCAGCGAGCACCTTCAACGGTTTGACAACAGAAGTTTCTGTTTTTTCTCAGACAATAAAATGCAGCAGACGAAGCCTCCAACCCCCTGCTCTCTACTCAGAGCAGGACAGTCTGATCATGCTACATGTCCTGTCCTCTGTCTCAACTTTCCAGCCCCAGACTTGTTTCGAAAGAGAAAAACAGAAATGGTTTGTCTCTGTAGGTGATCGCTTAATCCTAGCTGTATTAGAAATGGCACATGGCACCAGCTTTTCTTTTACACGGTACTCAGAGAGAAGAATGAAGCAATGCCTTTAGCGGGTAGGAATATAATACGGTTCTGTCCTTATTTAGCACACTTATTGGAGTTTAGTGAATGCTTATACACGGATATGATGAAAATTCTTGCCATAGGAATGCCATCAAGTGAAGAATACATTACGAGTGGTGTTACAGACAATGAGTCACCTTCTGACCAATCAGAGCTCAACAGCACTATATCAAAATAAGAAAGATGTCTAGAAGAAAACAAACAGTAATGAGCTTAAGCTAAAGCACTTACCCTTCTTCAATAGTGACACCATTCATGATGATTGAGTTCGTTATCTTGACTTTCTCCTTGATTGTGGTGGACGTGCCGATGGTTGAGCGTTTGATGGATGTTTTGTCTGCTATCTGGCTTAACGCGCCGATGATGCTGTCACCTCCGACCTTAGAAAGATAACGTTACAAATAACCGTCTTCAATGTACTACAAACCAACGATCCAGAAAAATGACCTTCGCTGTAATAAAGTTAGAGAGAGAGACTGGACTACTCACGAGACTTCTCTCGGACACTACAGCAGACGGGTGAACCGAAGGCTCTTCAAACAGTTTGGGAGCCTGACCAAAAAAATCAGACCAAAATCCCATTAGGCATTTATTAGGACATATTCTGCTGCATTCCCTACCCTATTTATGTCTTCCTTTTCATTTGATCAGCTGTTATATTTATGATTAAAGCACCACGAGTCCTCATGATTATATGCAGCTATGCAATGTAACACAAGTGGACAAAGCAGCATATGGAAATTCCTAGTGAGCGATATTTTCCTATAATGAGTTGTGTTTAATTCTGAGCTTATGAGTGGTAATAGTAAGTAAACTACTGTGACATGTAAAGTTATGATGAACGCTGTTTGCAAAGGGCGAGGGGCATCATCAAAAGATCCCTCTCACCCCAACCACGGACTGTTTACACTTCTCCCATCAGGCAAAAACTATCATTACACTCCTGTATGTCCACCCATATTTATTCTGTCTAGTCTGTGTGTGTGTGTTTGTGTGTGTATATATATATATATGCATAATGACATTCCTTTTGTACAGCTATCTGTTAACCACTTCATACTGCATCATTTATATAATAACCACACTATATATACCCTTATTCAGTTATACGTACATATTACTACACCTTCTGTATAACCTCATACCCTTATTTATTACACTGCCACTTGTAAATAAGCCATCTATGCACCTCTGGTTATATGCTTTTCATTGGCTCTGTACATGTACCTTGCACAATGACAATAAAGAATCTAATCTAATCTAATCCAATCTAATCTAATCTAATCGCCGAAGCTAGATGCCAGGTAAACTATAAACAATACTACTGTAATATTAAGAGACTACACGGCGATATGTAAATTTAATAAAGAAACCTGCAGCTAATCAGGCCGGACTAAAAAAAAAAAGGAGGCACGTGTACGCCATCTTTGCTTCGACACTCACCACGCGATTGGCCTCCACGTACGCGGCCAACGTGTTGACGCGGTAACACACGCCGTCCTCCATGATGTGCACGTAGCAGCGAAGGTTTCCACCATGGTACGCCTCGCTCATATCGCCACGATGATCGTTCCAGCAGGAGCGATCTCGTGCAAGCTCCAGAAGCCCCTCATCTTTAGCAGAGCTCAAGATCTCTGAGAAACAGTGTTGTGTGGGTCAGGAATAACGTGATACTGAATACCAGTGTGTGGGAAAATGCATTGATCTTGTATATGAATAAACCTAATGGGGGAAAGAAGTCAAAAGAGGCTTATTTCACTACTACCAAACAAATAGATGTTAGTTAAGTTCTTTTTTTTTCTGCTCCTCCTGACAAAAATTCTTTAGCGCTATCAAACTGCAAAAAGATGCCATGTGTCTGCAAGTCATCCCACTGGTTTTTGATAGGATTTAGATCTGGCCTCCGACTAGGCTGTTCCAAAGCCTTGATCTTCTTCTGAAGCCGTGCCTTTGTTGACTTGGATTTGTGCTTTTGGTAATTATCGTGTTGGAAGGAGACAGTGGACAGAGAAATAGATTCATATTTGGAGCTATTCATGATCCCCAATATCCAGTCCTAGTTGGAGAGAAGCAGCGCCATAGTTTAATGCTGCCACCACCATGTTTCACTTTATTTATTTTTAAAGTATTTCATTATTCTAATGTATCTTATTATGTATCTTATTCTTATTCTATTCTATTCTATTCTATGTATCTTATTCTAATGTATCTAATGTATCTTATTATTCTAATGTATCAATCAAATTTCTGTCCTAACGACCTTTTCTGTTTCTAACGGCCTTCACAATGTCCTGTGGTACATCAAATGTTTTGGAAACTATAAATTTTTGTTTTACTCCTCTTCTGATCGATACCTTGGCATGGGTTAATCAGAAACACTTCCTTGATGACGGGTACATGATGATTACATTCGGACATGAGAAAGATTCATACTCAAATGGTTGCTTTATAACATCAAAGGAAACGTGATTTATCTTAGCTTCCATTATAACAGGGACGTGTCATTAAGTGACAAATATTTACCTAGAGAAGAGCTTGCATCTTTTTTCTTCTGATTCTGTTCTGTCTCGTTCTCATCCGTCTGAACGTTTAAGACCTTCCTGAACTGCTTACGCACCAGATACGGCACCAGCTCCCCCCGCAGTGAAGAGATAGACCTGGGGTCGAACAAATTCAGCTTAGAATTCAGAAAGGAAGAGACAGCATTTGCCCTTCACCCTACATATATAACAAATCTAATAGTTATTTCATGGTTGCAGCAAAAAAAGGACTTAGATCTATAACCTGCATGTGCATTCATCATATCAATGCACTGCTTCGGGTCTGAATAGAGGACGACTATTTAAGGAATCTTTTCTTCATTCTTCTAAAGGTTCAAACAAAGGCACAAAGGGGGGGACAGAAAAGGACGACTATGTCACCGCAGTGTGGATTCTAGTTCATGGGCATCTCGCAGGTTTAAAGGGATCAGGATGGAGCACGGTCTGTAAAAAGCACTCTGTAAGCCTGGGGCCGACTTCCAGTGGGTCTCTAACCATCGCTCCTCCTCAGGCTCCCCACTCTCACCCTCACTCTTTAGTTCCTTTTTTCGGCCAAGATTAGCATTTCCATCTGAATGGCGTGAGAGAAACAACAGTTACTCTGTCCATTTCTCTCCCTCACTACTCTGTGCCTCAGCAGCCTCAAGAGTGAAAGGGAGTGGGAGAAATGGAAGGAGAGAGCGAGAGAGAGAGAGAGAGAGGGAGGGAGGAAAATGGTACCAAACAAAGCAAAAGAGGGGAAAAAGGCAGGCTACAGAAAGTCAGGCCGGTTTGATGAGAGAAAAGGGGAGCAGGAGAAACCAGGATGGATGATGTAAGCAGAGACAGCTAACACACACGGCTTAATAAATGAATAAAGCAAATCGGCGTTTGCTTGATAATGTTGCGGAATTAAGTAACTACTACCTCCTGTAGTTTTAACCATATAGTTGAGTTTCCACACTGCATTCCTTCTGCCCTTCTCACTTTGTAATAACCATTAAGAGTGAGGGAGGAGAAGAGCAAACATGCCAAAAGAGGCGTGAAAAAGACATAATTCAGGGTGGGAAATTCCCCATACTTACTTGTTGTCGACTAAAAAGTCAACCACGGATCTCTTAAAGCAGTACAGGTGAGCGTCCAGGAGGCCTGTCTTGATGTGCATCCTGGGATGTCTGAGAAAGAGACAGCGTGGGAGAGAAGAGTGTGAGACTGGAGCGAAAACAATCCAGGAAACGCAAAGTGTGCAAATAAAATAGAACATATCCAAATCTGGGAGGCCATGTCGGTGTTAAAACGACGCACTGGGTCTCGTGTGGTAGACTGTAACACAAACATTTGGCTGGCACCGTCTTTCTCCCAGCTTGGGTCGGATACAGTATAATTAGACTGCAGAACTTGTCTTTACTCTGCACATGGCCTTTCATTTTCCTTTCGCTTCCACTTTTAATTGGTCTCTTTGAGGTAGCTTATGAGGGTACAGGCTTAACAGGCCCCAAAAATAAAGGCAGCGGAGGGAAAAAAAAAAAAAAATCCTAGGAGGTGACTTGAAAGGAGCTCTGTCGCATCTGTGTATTGTCCCTGTACACTACACAAGCTCGTTACACTACACGACGTCCCTCGTTGCTTAAAATTCAGTCAAACTGGTATAGAGAAGCAGTCCAGGCTGACTTCGTGCTGCCGCTTGCTCACGCAGACCCCCTAGACTTTTTACCGCCTGCCACCGAGATGACGACTTTCCTGGAGAGTTTAGAAGCCCGGAACAAGGCCTCACAATATGGCAGTCTGAAGAATATGGTGACTCGTAATGACGGCTGACTCGGAGGAAGAACGCAAATTACATCGAGAGAAAGTCAGCTCAAGAGATTGCAGGCCAAATTTTAAAACCTTTTTTTTTCCCTTTATATATGGAAAGACAATTATAATTAGAATGTGAATAAGAATTCATATAAAGCAGCAGGACTGAGATAGAACTGCTAAAGACTCTACTGCATCTGAATATGCACAAGATGTGCTTACTTTTTATATTTTTTGTATATATAGAATATTTCATTGAAATTTATTTCTCTTATAATCTAAAGCGATCGCTAACAAACGGATTTCCTTTGGGATTAATAAAGTTCTATCTTACCTTTCTAAAAAGTCTTTTTGTTGTTGTTGTTGTTGTATCGATGTATAACGTATTTCCAAAATCTCTTACTATGTAAATCGATGACAATTACTGAGCTACACAAAGCTTGCGCTCAAATTAACACAAACACTTCATTATTAAACGTTTAAAACACACCACAGTTTATACCCTGTGGAGATTTTCTAATACACACTATAAGGCCAAAGGTATGTGGACACTTGACCATCCCAGTCCAAAATCTTGGGCATTAACATGGATTTGGTTCTTGTTTTTCTGCTCTAACAGCCTACGTGCCTCAGAGAAAGCTATTTAGATTCTGGAGCATGGCTGTGGGGATTTATTTCTATTCAGCCACAAGAGTATTAGTGAGGTCAGGCACTGGTGTCGGGTGAGGAGGCATGCGTTCCAGTTCATCCCAAAGGTTTTCACTGGGCTTGAGGTCAGGGCCTGCATGAACCAACAATTTTAAGACGATGGCTGTTGCACAGTTCAATAGTGAAGCTCTGAAATGTATACTATATTAATATTTAAGTAACTAATCCACATGGTCAATGTGTCACTTTAACAACTAATGCTTTAATTATTCTCACATTTATAATGGATTAATGGTCAATGATACTGTAAAATAATGTAAAAGCTTCCCTTTAAAATGTATTTTATGAGCCTCAGGGTCCATAATACCCAAAATAAAAATGCAGGATGCGTTTAATTGACTGTTTTGAGTTGTTGATTGTGTATAACGAATGCTTTTCCATGCTTACAGCTCACTTTAAGATGATTTGTAAAGTTCATCTATAAAAATGTCACTCATTGAGATGATCGATGTCTCTAATTAAGATGAATGATTTATCTTAATTAATTAGTCCAGTCAGACGGATGTATTTAATATTGGACTCAAATGGCTTTGCGGACGTTCTTTACGGCCCAGAGCAGACGTCACTTAGCAGGAACAGACATTTCAGACAGTGGCACTGGAATTAACATTGTGCAAGAATACTGGACTCGGGTTTATGTTCAGAATCGCACGTTAATGTCTTACTCAAGAATCTGAATGCCAAAACCTCATCCGACAGGCCGTGTGGGAGCTTTCTGAGTATATCCAAGTAGGAGCAGGATATCAGCCAAGATGACAGGTATCCAGAAATTCAGAGCCAGAGGCATGTGTGAACGTATACTGAGGTGACCTGAACCTCTGTCAGGAACGATGGACAGATAAGGACAGATGCTGAAACCGAGTAAAGTAGAAGTAGTGGAGAGTTTTATTAAAAGTTTTGTTTCTAGCACCATTTACTTGGGAGTTCTTCTTGGGAGTTCCTGGGAATTCCTTTTGATAGTGTAGTGGTAAATATCTACAGTAAAATATGTGACAAAGATAAAAAAAATAAAAAAAAAACCCCAGCATTAATCAGAGAAAATGGTGTTTTTGATCGTTAAGAGGAAAAATATTGGAATAGTTTCTGCAGGCTGGTACAAGATGAAGGTAGAAAAATTCCTCAGACTCAGAGAGCAGTTGTGTGAGTACAAGAAGCTGAGGTTATGTGTAGGTAGTGTGGATGCCAGTGTGTGACACTGGTAAAGGGTGTGTGTGTGTGTGTGTGTGTGTGTGTGTGTGTGTGTGTGTGTGTGTGTGTGTGTGTGTGTGTGTGTGTGTATGTGTGTGTCCATGGCCACATCTGGTCCCAGCGTGTGAGGCACTCATGCATGCTAGCATGGACTCCTTCATGCTAGCTGGAGATTATGCAGAGCCAGAGAAAGGTATTAAAAAGCACAACACTGATTTATATGAAGTTTCCAGAGGGACATTAGGAGTGAAGTCAGAACTGACCGGGTTTAATCTATGTAGAAAAGATCGTGAAAAAATTGACACAGTTGTACCTCGTCAATGTTAACATACAGTAATGGGACAATTTTTCAAAAGATTTCCCCCAGATTTGGTCTAAGACACGACGCGCGACACCGCGATTAATCAAAACGTATACAGATATAGAAAACAATCACATATGTCTTCACTGTAATAGTAAGAGAAGAAACCTGTGCTTGCAATTTCAAGAATCCTGTGCTTGCTGTTTCAAGCCGATTTCAACAGATAAGAACTCTACAAGTTGGTCAACAATCACCGTGTGCAAATCTTCACAAAGTTCACATCATAAACCTTCCTGCCAACATTGTAACACAGACACGGGAAGAGCTTTAAGCACAGAGCAGGTGTAGATAGACCTTTTCAATGATGAGCAGCCTGAGCATGCAGAGATCGCTCGTACGATAGTGAATACACGAGCGCATGCACATGTACATACACTGGGTATATTTACAAAAAAATAACAGATAAGTACAGTATCCCAAACAGATAAGTACAGTATCCTAACTTCCTATTTTAGACGCGTTTCAGTGTTGACAGAATCAAGGGGAAAAAAAAGTCTGGAATTTAAACTGATTATTTACATGGTTATGAAACAGCAGGTATGGATGCTGAGTGCTGAAACCTTTAAGGACACTTTCACACTTGTCTTGTCTGGTGCAGACGGATTAAATGTATAAACACTGCACCTGTACTCGACTGCATGCTGAATAACCGAACCAAGTCCAAATGAACCCTGGAACAGGAGGAAGCTCTGCACCAGAATGACATCAGAGGAACTATAGACCTCTATATTGGCACATAGAAAGTAACCATTTGGAGTAAACCTTTTTTTTAATTTAACTTTTATTAAAAACTTTACAGGGTTTGGTGGGAATTGAAACCATTTTAGGAAAAACAGACTGAAGGAGCCCTGGTGAGGTCGAGCCTGCGAACAGCACAGTGGAAATCTAATTTACAGAGCTCTGTTCTTATAATAGTTTAATAGTAAGCGTTTCTGATAGTGATTTTGGCGTAACTCCGCTCTGGAGGTGTTTGTAATGGTTCAGGCCTGTGACTCATTCCTCTCCAGCCCCTGTGTTTCCTCTCTGCTCTGTCCAGATGCGACAGAAGTGGCAGGAAAAGCCCTCTGGCTGGCAGCTGACTCGTGCTAATGGCTTTAACGGCTTTCTGAAGTCTGGATGAGTAACATGGCAGCGTGATGAGCTCATGAGCATCACCGAGAGCAGTCGCTGTCTGTGTTAACGTGAGACGAATGCGCCGTAAGGAGCCACATGGCAACGTGCTTGTAAAGAAGAACCAGAGAACTCCGGGAATGAGGAACTGGGCTGAAAATCATTAAAAAAGTTTGCACTCAGATTTGTGGGGCACATGCATTTACACAGTAGGTGTGTGCATGCGTGTGTGTGTGTGTGTCAGAGAGAGAGACTTACTTCTCACCTGTCATCAATTTGTGGCGGAAAGCAAAGTAAGGGTGTAGACGACAGGAATCTGTCAGACATTCTCAAACTGTAAAATCAATTCAGGGGTCAATTAACAGCACATGTGCAACGTGTTCTTGGTCTCCGGGGGCTCAACACGTGCAGGACTCCACAAGGCTTGTGTATAAGAGGATATAACTGCGTAACTGACTGACATCATGGACTACGTAGGTGTAGATACATTGGTCCCTGTGTCAGATTTTGCTGATAGCACGATGGTGATATTTTAAAGTTGGCATAAGACATTATATATATTTATATATACAGACACACACACGTCTGGGTAAATATAGGGACAGAAGAACATGTATACAGGCATCAGAGCTGGCCTGCACAAACACTGAGTAAGCCAGAGTTTGACAAGTCTTCCCAGCTTCTAAAAAAAAAAAACCCGACAGTGAGTTTCAACACAGGGACTGATTTTCACAAGTCAGTATTAATCAGTGCCAAATGTGTTAAAGTTACAGCAATTACACTCACAAAGAAAGTATGATGAGAGGCGATTCCCTCGCTAAATGTACAAATTAGTGCAAGATTATCATCAACGGTATCATTACTGCTAACAACAGGAAACTGAATACATTTATCACTGCGACTGTAGTTGGCTTTTCCTGCCCTGATTATTGAATGAAGTAAGTAAGTTTTCCATGGCAATGTGGCAAATAGTCTAAATGTCAGCCAAAGAAAATTACTGAATGGTTTGTTAAGTCAGTCAATCATAGTGAGGGTGTTGGTGCAGAGCAAAACCACATGGACAGGTTTTTGGAGTAATGGACAGACACAGACACACAGAAGGAGACAGACAGACAGACAGACAGACACACAGACAGACACAGACAGACAGACAGACAGACAGACAGACAGGCACACTGATAGACACACGCACACTGACAGACACACACAGACAAACATATACAGACAGACAAACATACACAGACAGACATGCATAGACAGACAGACAGGCACACAAACACACACACTGACAGGAAGTCACACACACTGACAGGAAGACACACACACTGACAGGAAGACACACACACTGACAGGAAGACACACACACACTGACAGGAAGACACACACACACTGACAGGAAGACACGCACACTGACATACACAGAGACTGAGACAGACAGACACAAACACAAACACAGACAGACACAAACACAGACAGACACAAACACAGACAGACACAAACACTGACAGACACAAACACAGACAGACACAAACACAGACAGACACAAACACAGACAGACACAAACACAGACAGACACAAACACAGACAGACACAAACACAAACTGAGACAGACACAGACTGAGACAGACACAGACTGAGACAGACACAGACTGAGACAGACACAGACTGAGACAGACACAGACTGAGACAGACACAGACTGAGACAGACACAGACTGAGACAGACACAGACTGAGACAGACACAGACACTGACAGACACAAACACAGACAGACACAAACACAGACTGAGACAGACAGACAATACACAACACTCACATGCAGTTACATCCAGAGGATTCATTACAGTGGTTAAGACTGAATTATTTGTAAGCAGGAGTCCAGAAAAAGATGCTTTACTACAGAAAATGTGCATATCTTGATAGCACTACTAGTCTCTGCAGTAATCACCACCAGAATCTAGTTATGCTTGGTTAAAATTTAGTGCGATAGACAGAGTTAGTCACGGTAGCTTTTCTTACAAACTCATTCACATGTAATCCATTTCAGTCGAGTTCCGAGTGAAACTGTTTTTGATACTGCAACAAAAAGTCCTATTTTGAATGGAGTGGTTTTACACAGAGAGCTGTAGGTGGAGTAGTGTATTCATGACCTACCGTGCAGCTTTAGGGTTTTACTCAAATCCAAATCTAATCACGTCAGTCATGTTTTACAGCCTGGCCTTTTCCAACATCTGGAAATAGATGGCACCTTTTCCCCCCCCTTCCAAACCTTCTATTAAACGACTAGCCGAAATAGCCCGAGGTAATACACACGAGACTATCGTGTCCAAACTGACATGTTGGAAAAGATGAATCCAGTGAGGAAAGAGGCTCAGCACTTTTTCTTTAGTATAATCACATGTCAGCCATTGTGTTATTCAGAGATAACATATAACACACATAATTAACAGGTAAGTACTGGGAAATCTTGTCCAGTCCAGACAGTAGTACAGAAACCTATTTGACTCATTACTAACTGATGACGATGGGGGAAAAAACTGTCTTGTTCTCTTGGCATGTAGTCAAGCTCATTAAATAGCACATGGGTTTATCATGTAGTGTACTGAGGAATAACACAAGAGATCTGTTTATCAGGTGGGGGGGGGGGGGGCACGGTGGCTTAGTGGTTAGCACGTTCGCCTCACACCCCCAGGGTTGGGGGTTCGATTCCCACCTCCGCCTTGTGTGTGTGGAGTTTGCATGTTTTCCCCGTACCTCGGGGGTTTCCTCTGGGTACTCCGGTTTCCTCCCCCGGTCCAAAGACATGCATGGTAGGTTGATTGGCATCTCTGGAAAATTGTCCTTAGTGTGTGAGTGAATGTGTGTGTGTGTGTGTGCCCTGCGATGGGTTGGCACTCCATCCAGGGTGTATCCTGCCTTGATGCCCGATGACGCCTGGCTCCCAGTGACCCGAGAAGTTCGGATAAGCGGTAGAAAATGAGTGAGAGAGTGAGTGATTATCAGGTGAACTTAATTCATGAATACATTCATTTACTAAGTGTGAATGACATTGACTTTATTAGGAAGCAAATCTCCAGGCAAAAAAATAGCGTCCGTTCTGCGGGTTTCCTTTCTAAAACCTCTAAACGGAATAGCGTTCCCCAAAACATGAGAGCGAGCTTTTGTAAATCAAATATTCGCATGTTCATTAGATGAGTAGGCCTTCCTTTGTTTAAAAAAAGGTCCAAATCGTCATCTCTCCTTCAAACCCACAGACTCAAAGAAAAGAGAAAACAAAGAGAAGAGAAAAGAAAAGGAGAGAAAGACTTTAGAGTGGCTCAGAGAGGGAGGGATGATGGAAAAGTGGGCCCCTATGAGGCCCCGCTTAACAGGCAGCTCTTGTGAAGGGCCAGCAGCCGAGGAGGCCTCTTGTTTTTATTAGCCGTCCCACACAAACACAGGGTCAGAGTCCTGCGATGCCCAATGTTTTGTTCTGCTCCTCCACCTCAAACCAGAGCGCCTGCTCTGACTGCTGATCGGTTTTACTGGTACTGTAGGTGGTATAATTTCTCACCACTCTCATCAGTGGGTCTAAAGATTGTGGTTGAAAAGCAACAGTCTACACTCTCCCCTGCTGGTGAAAGCGACATGAAATCCTCCTTTACTCAACCTGCACTCAGCTGAAGAACTTCAAACACAACATCTGTCATGCTACAGGAAGTGGACTGGGACATTATTTGAGGAAAAATAGGAACAAGATAAATAATATAGAGCCCAGAGTGTTGTCTAAAACGTTTAAGAATAGTACCCAGGTCTAAACTTTCAGACATTTTTATTTCTGTGCTTGTTTACCTGAGAGAGGACATGCAAGATGGAGCAACGGTTCTAGTTCAATTCAATTTTATTTCTGTAGTGCTTTTAACAGAGGGTTAGGGTTGGGGTTAGTGTCACAAAACAACTTTAGATATACAGTGTGGATCAAAATCAGAGAACAACCTACAATTTCCTACATTTCAGGGTCACTGCTTAGTCCGATTTTAAATGAACTAAAGGATATTTCAGGAATTACATATATTTTGGAGCGCAGAATAAATAATGAAATTTGAAAAACAACACTGTCAATGAAATTTGAAAAACAACACTGATCAATATAGGAGAAAACTTTCAGATACCTTCCAGTTATTGGTGTTAATCTGGTACTAACAAAACAGGTAAAACAGTTCCTGAAATAAGAGTCTTCCTCTAAACCCAATAGAAAACCTCTGGAAAATATTGGTGACAAAGTTATGGCCAAGAAACCCACTACAATCACCAAACTGTGGGAGAGACTGGAAGAAGAGTGGACCAAAATCACACTGGAGTAGTGACGTCCTGTGGCCTGTACACGTCCTACTAACTGTTGTAACCTTCAGACATAGTAATCTTTCTCCATGCTACAGACATTCTGTTCTCTAATTTTGATCATTATGAGGCATAGGCAAGTCGAGAGCCCAAAGTATTGTACCACATACGCTGCTACGATTGCCTGCTGCCTGAAATGTAAAATATTTTGGAATTTGGTCGGGAGTGCTATTGTCCATCGCAAGTTCATAAGTCGAACTATCCGAACTCGGAAAGTACGTTTATACCTAGTGAGCGAGTCAGAGGTGATATTGGTGAGGAACAAACTCCATGAGACGATATGATGAAGAAACCGTGAAAGGAAGCAGACTCAAAATGGAAGCCATCCTCGTCTCGGGGACACCAGAGAGTGTGATTATTAATCATCACACTATATAGGCAGTTTTCAGTATCTACGCAAAAACCGGAAAATAAAACAATCCCGGTGTTTCGTATAGCGTAGGATGACCGCTAGATACGGTAACATGAAAGTACACACCAACACGGAGGTATGATGCGGACAACCATACATGATATTACAGACACTGGAGACTCCGTTCTCTAAATTTTAATAAATCAATATTTACTACATGCCTTCTCTCTTCGTTTTCTTTCTTTATTCAGTCTATTATTAGGCTTAGATTACGTTGAAGTCACTATGAATGAGGTGTTCCTAACAAAATGTGAGATATGATGTGAGATAAGAAACACGAGGAAAAACAAACCACTGGTACTAACTTGTGCATGATGGCCTTCCTGATGACAAGCCCTTCCTCCAGGTCTGCTTCGTTAGCCATGAAGAGGAGCCGCTTCCCTGTGCCGTCCACTCCCACGAAGTCCCGCTGCTCTCCTGAAGCAACACAACACAACCACACACGCTCACACTCTGTGTACACTACGCAACGTTATGCTTTTTTTCCAAACACAGTGCCAGAGCTGCTTGGAGAGTAGTATATATATAATCACATGTGAACACTGCCAAGCTTTCAGCACTTCGGTACACACAGCGCATGCGGCAGCGAAGGTTCAGCTCATCAGAGACAAATAAACCATTGTGCGAAACAACAGGCGGATGTTTTTACTGTTTGCACTATTCATTATTGTTTTGGCATTGGATTTTTATTCTTTTAATACGCAGTGGATATAAGAAGACTGCACACTATTATGAAATTGCAGGTTTTTAATACAAAGACTTGAATGTCAGACTGATGCGATATTCCAACAAACGGAAATCCAGAGGAAAATAATTTTTAAAAAAAAGTATAGGGAATATTTATTTATTTATTTAATACAAATTAAACCTACCACAGCTTGATTGCATAAGTCTGAATATCCCTCGTTGTGAACAAGTCTCTATTAACTTGACACATCTAGAGATTGAATTTTTTTTTCAAAGCAGATTGGGATAAAATTTTGAGTTCCTTTAAATTGCAAGGTGATCTCTTGTGTTCGGCTCAGTTTTAGCTTATTCCATAGGTTTTTGGAATTGAGGACTGAGCTCTGACTGGGCCATTCCAGGACTTCCCGATTTTCCTTTTCTGGAGCCATGTCTTGGTTGATTTTAACGTGTGCTTTGGCTCATTGTCATGTTGGAATGTGAAACTCGCCTTCATTTTCAACTTTTTGACAGAGGATAGAACGTTTCGTGCCAAAATATCTTGATATTTGGAGCTATTCATTTTCCCATCTGCTAGACAAGTACCCTCGGCCCAGCTAAAGAGAAGCAGCCCTAAAGCATCATGCTACCTCCACCATGCTTCACCGTCAGTAAATGATTCATTCGATGATTCATAAATGACACATTTTTCCACACGGTTTGGAGTGACTGAACGAATCTTATAGCATAATTCAGACGGGCTTACGTATTCATTTTTGTAAGGAACGGCTTCTGTCTTGTCACCCTAACCCACAGCCAAGACTGTAGTCCTCTTGGCAGCCTCCTTTCTCCTGGTCCTCTCGTCAACGTTGGAGGGTCGTCCTGACAAGTGTACGGCATTTAACTCTAGGACTAATTCTGAATGTGACTGGTTAACTTTTAAGGCCCCGTTATGAAAGTGTGTGCAGACGTATGCAATCTGGGGGTTGTAAGGTTTTTTAATTTAAAATCAGAATCAGAATCAGACATAAACAACACTATACTATACAGACTATACAAGACAATGCAGATGATGAGATACAATATAGACAGAGGGAGTATTAAATATGAATATAGAATATGAACGATCAGTTATGTACATAAAGTGTGGGAGTGCAAACAACAATACTGTGCAATATTATACCCAATTGTTCATTTCCTCTGGATTTTAGTTTGATGGAAGCTCACGTTAAAGACGCAACAAGTCTGACATTTATGTTAGTTATTTCTGTCTTTATATTTGATAAACCTGCAATTTCTTATAGGTGTGTCGACATTTTATAACCATGATAAGAAGTGTAGAGGTACTGGCAATAAATTGTTCAATTATAACAGCTTAACCACTTACAGTACAGGTCATTCGGCAGAGGAAAGGACCAAAAATAAGTAACCCGAGTCATGCCTGTGCCTTAACCCAAATCATCCCAGGTGGTTTTGTTGCAAAACAGCAGGTTAATGAATAAATGAGCTTTTATTATCACCACATATACATTACAGCACAATGGAATACTTTTCTTCACATGGAGTTGGTGTCGGAGCACTGGGAATGCTATGATGCAGCTGTGATACAGTGCTCCTGGGGCAGGGAGGGTTAAAGGCCTTGCTCAGTTGCCCAACAGTGGCAGCTTGGCAATGCTGGGGCTTGAATCCCGATCAAAAACCCAGAACCGTAACCACTTGAGCCACCACTGACTGTTGGTTTTCTGTTGCTGTGTTCACACATACAGTAATTTCATCACTGTTGCTCTCCTGTCAGTAAGTCATCCTCTTACTGGTTGCCATAGTAATAACTTTAATCAGTGAGTGGTGCAAAAATTTTTTTGGAATTTTAATGTGTTACTGTACATTCTCAGGGTATTGTGAGTCCTGAGCAAATGAACAACTCTCTTCATATTCAATAAACGATGCAGACTACATCTCTGGTAATGTCACAGTTTTACTGTAATGAAACAATATAATCTTTACCAATCATATTTTAAAAAAAAAGAAAAAAAGAAAAAAAAAAAAAAGAAAAAAAGAAGTGACGTGACATGACATGAAGTGACATACGGCTAAGTACGGTGACCCATACTCAGAATTCGTTCTCTGCATTTAACCTACCCAAAGTGTACACACACCCGGAGCAGTGGGCAGCCATTTATGCTGCGGCGCCCGGGGAGTAGTTGGGGGGTTCGGTGCCTTGCTCAAGGGCAGTTCTCAACCAGTTCTTTCTTTTTCGACACCCAAAGCCCACGCACTCTGAACCAGGAATGTTGGTCCTTTAGTAGCACCAAAAAGTTGCTGGTCTAGACTTAAGAACTGCTTGTGTCAGGAGCTGTGGGCGGGGCTACTGTTAGCGCATTTGATAATGTACCTTAAGTATACCAAAGTTTAATACACTTTTACTTTACTGCAATATAATCACTTATCAGCACACATGATAGTAGGTAGCTACATGCTAACTTTTTTCTGTCTTAATGATAAAATAATGTTATTTACTTTCTCAATTACAACCTCCGTTTATACAAATTACATGGAGCTGCACGTACACGTTGGATTCGCCGCATTTGGATGCTAATGTAGGTTCACAAAACCATGAGCATCAACGGTAAAGCAACATCCGCCATTGTTGATGTTGTGTTTCCTGCTGCGCTAACGTTGCTGTGAAAGATGAGATGTATACAGTGACGTCACACTCGGTTCTGTGACGACTCTCTAACCCATGGAAAGGCAAACCGGTTCTTAGAAGGTTCTTGAATTTAATTCCATTTGAGGAACGACATCGACAGAAATGCTGTGATCTGACTGGCTAACTGCACTTCAGAAAATTTCAACAATAGGGCATTTCATGATTAAATCATTTTCCTTGGGTGATTGTAAACGCTGGCGAAACGGAATCCTGGGTTATGTTGTTTCACACGGCTCACACTTGACTGATTCTAGCTCTTTATAATCTGACCTTTCATGCCGTACGTTACTAAACCCTGGGTTCTTAATTGTGGCTCCGAAACCGCGATCGGATAAATACGGAGTGCGACTGGAATAAACAATGCCTAAATCTCCCTCTTTCACATCAGTGACAAAACGTAGCAGTGGTGCTTCGGAGCAGAGTTTCATAACCTATGGTATAAGAGTGTGAAACATTGCTCTACCCAGGGTTTAATTTAGGGTATAGAACAACGAAAAAAAAGCCCTAAGTGTTTTACAGAAAATATAGTCACTGGAGTTTAAAAAAAAAAAAAAAGTTTAAAGACTCCAGTTGGTGAACGTATTAAACAGCGTTTTTTTTGTTTTGTTTTTTTTTCTTAAACACTGAGTGATCACGCATGTTTGCTGACAGACCAGAGGAAAAGGCATCTGCTTCTTAATGACTTCTTTCTGTGAAAGTTGGTGGTTCTTGGCTGCGTTTATTGACAAAATAATTGGAAACGTCTGGATTGAGAAACTTGCATCCAACTGTGGACCAACAGAGTATGTTTGGAAGCTGGATTTTTTTCTTTTTTTTTAAGGTTTACTGAGATCAGTTATTACTTGGCAAAGTGAAAATCCAAAAATCTGAATGACTGGAAAAAAAAACTAATTCTCCAACAAACCCTCCAAAATATTCGGGACAACATTAACTAACATCTAATCTGAATAAAGCTTTAAGGAGGAAAGAAGACACGATGGATTTAAAAAAGAATTTTTTATAAAAGAATAAACTAGGGAGCGTTTAGATGACGCATCATGGCACGAGTAAAAGTACCTGCTTTCTTCTTTCCTTTCTGCCCGGGGACGGTCTCGGTGAACTCATGCACTTTGCTCATGAGCATGGAAAGCGTGGCATTGTGGGCTCGGAAAAGATCCACCACCTCGTTCAGCGCCACGTCTGTAATCAGGTCGCAGCTCACCACCAGGATGTCTGTCTGAAAGCAAACAACAGAAACGTGTGTGTGAGACTGGACTGTCCTTTCCAAAAATGAATGTATTTCCGTATAATAAATAGCTGTGAAGAATATTTCTAAGGCTGAAGGCGCTAAATATCAAGATATCTCAACTGCGAGTCTGATTAAATTCTCTAAAGGATTGAATATTACTAGACTGATCTTCGCTGCTGAGTCTCTGCTTGCACATTTGTAGCTTTTCCTTCCAGCCAACACATTAGAACCAGCTGAGTGTCTAAGTCTCAAGTCCTTCGTGTGTCAGCAATAGGAAAAACTGGAGTGGACTGAAGTAGAGAACCCAAAGATTATAAAATATATTGGCTTGTTGGATGGAAAAACTTCATAGGTCGACTTGTACTGTCCAGATGTAGGAGATGACTACTACTACTACTACACGAGGTACGCGTGACTGAGCGCTCCGTAACATTCGGGGTTCTGAACTGGAAAAATTTGTAGATTTGGTGTAAGGGTTGAGAATAACTGTCCCATCACAAGAGCCGTGTCTGTAGCTCGAGACTCGGGTTCTACTGATGCAAGTACGAAGTACATTAAGAACAAAGAACCGTGTACACGTACGCATCCTTCTGCGCCAGTTTTGACGCTTCATAAAGACTCGTCGCTGTATGAAAAGCCCCCCTGTATTTCTCTTGACGACAGTCACAACAAAAGTCAGGTTTCTAACATTACGGCGGCGGATGACGTGGGAGCTGCGGCGAAAGAGCAGGGGGTCGAGCTGCCTCCATAAACACTCTGCTCTGGCCTTGCCTTCATCTGTGAGTGCATATTTGTATATGTGTGTGAGCGAGCGCAGGCGCGGAGGAGAACCTGACGATAAATCCTGCTCGCCTTTGCCATTGTTTCTGTTTAAGTTGTCTGGTTCCCATCTGGTCTGCCCATCTCGAGCCTGTGGATAAATAAACGGGGGAGAACGAGTGGCGAAAAAAGAGCCTGTAAGAGAGCGCCTGGCTCTGTGAGAGCTGCATGCCTCATTGGGGAGGCCCTGGCGTGACACTCCAGCTCCGGTTCTCTCCCTCCTTTCTTTCCCTCTCCCTCTGGGCAAACGGCCGACCCGAGGACACATGCTCAACAGATAAAGATAAAGATGGACAGAAGCCTGACTATTCGCCGTGAGCTCAAGTCTGGAGGTTTAGTCAGCAGGGTTTACGCAGAAGCTCAACATGTTGCGGTGCGAGTCTTCCACATGGCCGTACAGAACATGAAAATAATGACGGTGGTGAAAAGAGGCTCATTTTTAAGTCTTCTTTTAGAGTTCTTGAGTAATATACGACGATGAATGGACGACGTTCTTGAGGAATAAGGACTTCCTTCAATATGGAAACAAATCCGAAATAAATAAAAGAAAATCTGATGGGAAACGCCTTCGTTTTAAAAGCCTTCCTGGACAGTGGCCTACTGAAATAAACACTGGGTTAGACCCAGGATGTTGAAATGATTCTATATATAATGGTATCGTGTGATCAGCACTTGAAAGAGGTGTAAAAATGAGAGGCTGGTGAGGGAACGACTGTTATATAACGTAAGTGATAAGAGTGGCGATCTTAAGGACAGATCACTTCGTTATGGGAATCGTAGATGTACTGTATATTAATGTACACAGGTAATAATATTAAAAAACACCCATAGGTTTTATTATGAACTCATTTTTGAGCTAAATTGCGGTAGAGGAGAAAAAACTCTATAGGCCGTGCTTCTCTAGGAAAATAATCACTCACCCTGTCATTATTTTCTTATTACTGCAGCCGTCGTGTTTTAATGTTTACATAATCGGTCATAGTGTTCATTTTTGGCTTTGAATTTCATTTTGGAACACATGTGCAAGCATGTTTTATGTGTGTGTGTGTGTGTGTGTGTGTGTGTGTGTGTGTGTGTGTGTGTGAGAGAGAGATGGAGGAGTGGGAGTATGAGCTAAAGGAAGAAACTAATCAAAACGACTGAATCTAAAAATCCACTCAAACAAGTTCCATAAAACAATTATATTTTCCCCCCCAAAACTATTTAAAAATGCTGAATGACAGGGGGCAAAATGACATACGATCACATCTGCCCACAGGAGCAGCACACGTGTGTTTAAATGCCCCCAAATATGCAACAAATGCAAATCCACTCAATCAGTGTCACAGCAGAACTGACCACTTAACACGGCATAGCTACACTATATATTTTTTTTCCCCCGGGACATGACAACTGGCCGAGAGAGCCCGAGTCTCACACGCTGCAGGGTGGACGAACTGGTGGAAGTGCAGGCGTGCATCCTCCTTTACCCCGCTGTGCCCTGGTCATGGGGACACAAGGCAGCAGGAACCAGAGAAAAGAAGCATTCAAACCCAGAACACCGCTGTGAGGCTCGGAAAACACGTCTCCGAGAGCGAGGAGAGGGGGATGGGTAGAGGAGAGAAGAGGAGAGGAGAAGAGAGGAAAGAGGGGGTAGGAGGTCAGGCCACCCACACGCTGCTGTAGTTCTGCCTGACTAAACCCCCCATGCCCGGGGCGCTGCCAGGTGAGACCACCCAGAAGGAGAGGAGAGAGGAAGAGGGTGGAGAAAGAGGAGTGCAGCACAAGTGAAGGAGGCGACAAGGAAAACACAGACAAAACTAAAGCTGGGAAGAAAGAGGCTGTATTATGTGTTGACTTGAATGCTGTAAAGTGAGTGAAAAAATGAACAGGAGGGAACAGAAGGAGAAGAAATCACTAACTAAATAAATAAATAAATAAATAAATATCGGTGTTATAAATCGGAGAATGTGATTTAATGAAACTGTAACTGTTTGAACTGCTACATAATAATACCGGAGGAGAAAAAAAATGTTACCACGATAACCTTTTCAGATTTATTTATCCCGCCATATCCTAACGTTACCCCCCCCGGCCATCGTTAAGCAGATCGGAGATTACACTATTTCAAGACAGGTCAAGGTGAATGTTTAGTAACTGGGAAATCTTACATTTATTCACACGGATACCTACGTTTGACACTTAACACTACCGTTTATCTACAGGCTTTAACACCACACTTTGAGTCATACTAAAGATTTAAGCGGTTAATCGGTTCCAGGAAGATTTTGGCTTCCTAATTTAATTGCTATCCTGTTTTGTTTGGTCTGTGGGAAAAGTAATGATTACACTGTAAGAAACGCCAGGTGCTCATAATATAAATAAATAAACAAACAAACAAATAAATTCTACCAATATCAACATTTACGGCTAATAGAATTAGTTCGATAAGCCACGTGATCGCTCGACTGCTGCTTGCGTGACGTTGCGATCGCACGGCTCGCAGGTCCTTTTTCTTTAAATATGATAGAGACGTCCTCATGTAGACAATCATTTGGTCTTGCTCAAATTAAAGGACGGGAATGAAGTACAACTAGAACCATTAATAATAACTCCGTGTGATATTAGCAGCTGTCGGTTCTCGGATTTAGAAAGGACGTTAAGCGGAGACGTTTTTTTTCTCTACACGCTTTCGTGTATATGAGAGAAACCTCTAACCCCATTCCTGACAAGACCTGGCAGAAATCTCCATAAGACACGATTATTCCATTTCTGCCTAAACATTGACTTAAGGCCCAAACACTGGATAATGAAAGAGCGCTTTAACAAGGACACTAAGATTCCACCATTATGCGGGTGTTATTTGCTAAGGGCGGACGAGAATGCAGTGTGTATTGTCCGTACAATAAACAGGGATTTTGAAGCCCCTGCTGCCAGCTGTCATCTCTCAACACTTAGCGGACTGTTCGTGCAGTGGACTCCTCTGCCGCTCAATGCATTTAATCTCTCGTTTTTCTCCCTGGGATTAGCAATAAACGCATCTGTGCGGCCTAGCGTGCTAGAGCAGGCCCTCCTCTGGAACGTTCCCTTTCCAGCGCATCAGGGTTTATTATGGCGGAGTTAATCTCTTGTGAGGAGCACATGTTTTTACCATCCCTCCCTCAAACTCCCACATTTTCATGGAAGCCATGCACGGCGAGGAATGAAATGGACCTTAGGACACACACATACACAAAAGATGGGCTGTAAATGATATGTTATCCTGATCCTGGAATGACAAAAGCAGAGAAATTTGAAAAGGGAAAAAAAAAAAGAGAGAGAGAGGAAAATCTGGCCAGCCCAGATGTGATGACACCTCCTAACTCCCTAATAACTCACAGCGCATGATTGCAACCCACACGAGCCAGCACCACCTGTCCTGCCTGTTCACGTGGAAACTGTCACACGTGTGGACGCCAGGTCTGAGGATTCAGGAGGCAGGCTCGCCACTGCTGAAACCATGAGGCAGTGAAGGTTTTCAGCAGGTGAAATGAGGCGGCTTGTCAAGTCACGGATCGTGGGGTAACAGAGGTCCGCATGTCACATGCCGGTCATGTGAAAGCCAGGAGAGGCCACACACACACAAACACACACACACACACACACACACACACACACACACACACACACACACACACACACACACACACACACACACACACACACACACACACACAAATATATTCTGGGTAATATTCACACCTCCCAAGCCTGCGTTTCCTCAAGTGTATACATTTAAGCATGAGTACAAGCATAATGATAATGATCGAGATTGTTCCGCTTCACATCTGGCTACTCCTTCAACACCACACTTAAAATGAACAATGGACCTAGTTTCTGTTAAAGGTATACCTTCCAAAATAAGCACTTTTTAAATACAAGCGCTGCAATGTCTTGCCTGATTTATGCAGAATCAAACATAACAACATAGAAGATTGGATTTAAACCATTTTTGAGAACAAATGGCAGAAACAGGAAGCAAAGCCAGGATCTGGCTTTCTGACTGAGGTTTCTACTTGGTGTGAGCTTCAGGCATGTACACAGTTCCTCAGAGTTCAATGTGGGCTGAACATACTTTCCAAATGCAGTGAGGGGTAATTGATATACTCCCAGTGCTTATGTCTATTTAATGGCTTCTGACTTTGTAAATTATATATTCATAAACGTATAGGAAACTACATTGTTAACCAACGGCTGCCTGAAGAGAGCTAAAGAGCCATAGCACAGAGCTTAAACAGCCCCGTGGAAAGTTCATGGAGCCACACCTGGACAGCTGTGCCACGGGAGATTTCGCTTTCTCTCAAACTAACGATAAGGAAAGGAAGACGGAAGAAAGAGGCGACTCGAAATGAGTTGCAGGACGACCTGAAAGCAGCAGGAACAACAGAAATACAGGGAAAACAAGGCAACGAACTGCATCGCAATCATCTCTGTTCACATGCGCTACTCTGATGTAGGGCTGTAGCTATCAAATATTTTAGTAATCGAGTATTCTACCGAACAATTCATGGATTAATCAGATAATTAAAGAGCGATATTAAATATACAGGAGAAAATAAAACGGGTCTTTTAAAATGAACGACTAAATGGTTTACTTTTTTTTTAGAAAAATGTAACTTTTATTTTTTAAAAGCATAATATGCAATGCATACAACAATAGTTTCTATCAAAAATAAACATTTAGATACCCGTTGTTTCTCTGTCTGTACTTGTACTGTTGACAAAGTTGAGTAGATTTAAGTGCCAAACATTCTGGGCTTTAAATGAACCCTTTTCTGAGATGTAAAAACAAAAAAATTAATTACTTTCAAATTATCAAAACTATGGCATACAAACAAACAAACAAACAAACAAACAAACAAACAAATAAATAAATAAGAGGAGGGGGTAAGTCACACATGTGCAAGTCACAAGTAAGCCTCAAGTCATGAATGTCAAGTCAAAGTCAAGTCGAGTCTTTTTTTAATATTTGTCAAGCAGGTCTCAAGTTTGCAACTTAAGTCTGAGTCAAGTCAAGTCCCCCATCTCTGAGTCACGTAAGTCAAGTCCCCCATCTGAGTCACGTAACTCAAGTCCGAGAGTTTTCTTTACTTTTCAATTTGAAATGATCCCAAACCTTGGGCATTTTCTGTCGTTTGTTTGTTCTCTTTGCTCATTGCCATTGTTATCGCGGCCTTACATTTTGCAGCCTGCACGCGCCCACACCCTCAAATCAAAAGACTGCTAACTCCTCACGTCTCCTTCCACTTTGACATAAGCGTGTTGTCACACACACACACAATAATCGCACAAGAACGTGACATGAGCTTTAAAATGAATTAAAAGAGGCTTCGAGGCAGAGGAATTTGCCTCGATAAATTTTTGTAATCAAGTTACTCGAGGAATTGTTTCAGCCCTACTCTGATGTGCAGTTAAAAACAAACCAGAGATCTTTCAGAACAATATTCTTCTTGCAAATGTTTTATAAATCCTTAAAGACAACAGCACAGAGTAAAGTTCTATCACATACTCCACACAAACCGATCGAAATAATCCTGATGTTTATCTAACGTCTATGGCAACAGACGAACAGTTAGATGGAAAGTTTAGGGTTTTTTTCTGCTTTCTGGTTTCTAACTTCAAGGTAGAGAAAAGAAACTAGAAACTTGAGAAGATTAGAAACTATTAGCTTCAGAAATGAAATGCGACTCGAAACAGATAAAAATCTAATAAGCGCTTCCTAAGCAACAAACTGCTGCGTCCTGAGGGGAATAAAACGCTGCTATTGGAGCATAATCCACTTCATAGTGGTCACGTCGTCATACTGCACACCAGTTCGGATTATTTTCCTACCACAGCACAAGCCCAAGTGTCTTGTAGGTGTCTTACTGGGATAGAGTTTCTATTACGGGAAGGACTGTTTACAATGTCATTATTATGGTCTGTGCAACTCTTGCCTTGATTTTCTGCTGAATGTGTCGCAGGGCGTCGGCGGTCCCCATGTCCGCTTCCTCCTGGATGCAGACCACGTCCAGCTTCATCTTCACGTCCAGCTTCACTCGCTGCTCGGCGCTCAGTGCTTTCTGCACCTCTTTCGTGGTGATCACTATGACCTCTGGTACAGGGAGAAACATTAATGATTACACCCTTGGCAAATTTAAAGCTTAATTCAAAGCACAGATACCAAGTCGTTCTTTGAGTTTAAAAAAAAAAAAAAAAAAAAAAAAAAGTGTACTATGATTGAAGCAAATAAATCAGGGCAAATTTAATCCCGGATCTGAGAAATGCAACAGATTCAAGCTCCCAGTCAGAAAGAAATTTCAAACCGATGTGTGAGCTTACATATAATATTTATCAAGATCCAAACTGGTGAAATATGTCTTCATTAATTCTGGATATTCTTTCTCAAGTCATTAATTAAACAGAGGAGTACTAAGTCACACCTACAGCTGTTGCTTTAGCCCTGAAACACAAGTATCACTGTGTTTAATGGTGTAGAGAACAAGCTTTAAGAGAGACAAATACAGATAGACAGAGGTAGAGTTGGTGCTAATTAGAAAAATGTTCAGACCCATTTCAAATACGTTCATTGTTAATTACTTGCCAGAAGTCCCTGTGTTTGGGCCAAGCGGTAAAGCCTTTCCTAGAGTCCTGCTTAAGTGCACAAACGTTTTCTTGCAAAGTTGCTTACATACTGTAGTTAGTACTGCGTAAACGCTAATGCAGGCTGTTGCTGGCCGCGCTTTCGGCTGCTCACAGGGCGTACTGTGCTACAAATAAAGGTACACACTGTGCAGCCTCCCAGGCACGAGGCCATGGCCGCAAACTTCATACCAGCAGGATTAGTCAATATCAGCTAGGTGTAAAGAATAAACATTTAATTATCATTAATACCATAAAACTCGGTCCGTAAGCATGTATGCCTCCTTATCCCTACTTGGCTTTAAAAACAGGTTTCGTTTTTTTTTTTCCATCCTAAACTGCAATTTCTTTCTGCTGTGTAATTAGTGAACAGTTTCCCAGCGAGAAATCATGCTATGTGGAGAATTAAACTGAAATAACAGCAGAGCTTTCAGGGATAGTTCATGTAAACCGGGTCACGCCGAGGATCTGGATCATCACACGATGGTATCGAGCGAGTCGGTGTCAGTCAGAGAATAACCAGGTGCTCCTCTCCTCTCCTCTTTCTCCTCGTCTTCTGATTACTTTCTTCATAACTCCCCCTGGTGCAGGCTGTCACCAAGACTACATTAAATCAGGAAATTCTTGAAGGTTTGAGTGACTGAGTCAACATCGCAGTTTATTTCCAACGTAAACCTTTAGGAACTGATGCTGAAGCGTTTTCTAATCCGACTTTAGCCGATGGATCTTTAACCCTGCCGGTTTGTGGGAGGTTTCGCATTCGTTCTCTTTGCTTAAATTAAATTAAATAAATAAATACATAGGCTACTTCATTGTGAAAAACTGACCCTAGAACAAGAACGCTCAGATGTGAAGCCGAAGCCTCGTTATTTAGGGTCAGTTTTTCACAATGAAGGATGTCATATTAAATTGAGTATCATTAAGAGGTTCAGACAGACCTGTTAGTTTCCTCATTAGCTCTTGGTTGCTTAATTCCACTCGACTACAAACTGTTGTAGAAAGGACGTTATTTACATTGACATTATTTCCTGTCCAGTGTCACCAATACGAGGATGAGGTTCCCTTCTAAAGCACTATTCGGACGGGACTAGTTTGACATGGGGATGTGGAGTAATGCAATTTTACCTCAGGACGTCTGTAATATTAATTGGCCAATTCGCACGGGACAAGACATCTCAGTAAAACTAGCAGAAGTGGGAGGGGTAACTCGCTTTATGCACCACAGTAACCTCCTTGTCGTCATGTGCGTATGACGTCGCTTCCTGTTATCACATGCGCAAACAGACAACATGGCGACTCCATGCTTGAAAAACATGCCAAAAACTACTTTTAAACAGGAAATGATGGAATTTTACCGTACATATTTACAGCGGGTCGATTCAGACGGGATTAGTATTACCTGAGGTAATTTTTCCGGACCTTTTTACAGAAGCTAAAAGTCGCCGTAATCTTTACTGCCATTGTCCGTAATGATTACCGAGATGGCGCATTCGGACGGGACTAAAATCACCGAGAAGCTCTGGTAATAATTACTTTACCCCCACGTCCCCACGTTAAACTGATCCCGTCCGAATAGGGCTTAAGTCTCAAGGTTTCTTCCTCATGTCGTCTCAGGGAGTTTTTCCTTGTCACCTTTCTGCTTCTATACTTCTGTTTTGAGACATTGTCAACAGAACTAGTAGACACTCTGTAACGTAACCGAGGTTTTTTGGCCTTTAGACGTGCATTAGATGGAGGCATCAATGTTCATCGCTCTAGACCCCCTAAGCAGCAAATGTCCATTGGGGTATGATCCTGCCAGCCATGCACACAGAGAGAGTGATTTACACCTATACTTCCTATCAGACTTGCTCCTCGTTATTCAGGATGGTTTGATGGTGTACTTGTTGTCTGCATCACAGATTCTCAATCTCTTAAAAGAGTCAAATCTTTGTGGGACTTCCACCTTTATGCTTTTAACAAATTGTGGGTTTTAACAAATTGTGTCTTGGACCATTGTCCTGCTGAAAGGTGGAAGCTTTGGTTTTGTTTTTAGTTCTATTGAAATATTCCCCTGTATATTGCTGACAGTTAAGATTAAAAATGAAAAACATCCCAGAGCTCGATGCAGCCAAAACCATAATGAGATAATTGAGTTGGTTTGCACCCCACACAGCATGTTGAAACTTGCCAAAATGCAGTATCTCTATCTTGGTCTGATCTTCACTGGGCCGCACACCTGCTTACTTACGGCACTTCTTGTGCAACAGTTCGTTCCTACAGACCCTCTCATATTATGCAAAGCTCTCTCTCATCACTATACTCGTCTCTTACTGCTTCAAAATGACCAGCATGTGGCTTCCCTAAACCGTCTCCATCTGGATTTACTGCTCAGTTCTGACAGCGTCTTTTTCATGGAGGTTGGGGTCAGAGTGCAGAGGCAGCTATGATGCAGCGCCCCTGGAGCAGGGAGGGTTAAGGGCCTTGTTCAAGGGCCCAGCAGTGGCAGCTTGGCTGTGCTGGGCCTTGAACCCTGATCCTCCGATCAACAACCCAAAGCCTTAACCAGATGAGCCACCACTGCCTACCACTTTACACCTAAATCATTTAACCTTTCTTGTATAGAATAGTCTTTACTTTTCATTTTCAGTTCCTTCCTTCAGACTGACGTTCTTGTCACTGATAGAGATGTTTTTTTTTCTGGAAAACAGGAGCTGTTTTAATATTATATAGATGAAGACCGACTATATGTTGATCGTGTCCTTGTTAAGAAAGTCCAGGGAGGGTGAAATAATTAGACAAGCAGCATTTGGACTTTGAAAACATACTGAAAGAGAAAACAATTTTGCGATTAACCCGATGTATTTTTTCTTTTGTTGTTCACCTCTTGTATTGAACAGAGACAGTGTTACAGTATATAATTGTACCCTCATGCTGCAGGTGGCCATTTCAAGTGTAGGTGAATCGCACAGCAGAGTAATGAGGGAAGTAAAAGAAGCCATGTTGAATACATTATTAGCGCGAGGATGTGAACACATCCTAAACGAGTTGCCACAAGCTCTAAATTTTATTTGGACGATTGTAAAAAGTATTCACTCTGGCTCTAAGTGTAGGATATTTAACCGACATCTGGTCTTATATGTGGACGCAGTATAGGAGGTAAAACATTTAACCCAATCGAATCAACATGACAGCTTTGTTGAATTACTAGAATTCAAAACGAATATAAAAACTACTATTCAAAGCTCGGATGCTTTGTTTAAACTGATATGTTCTCCTGTCTACACGACCAAAAATAGTGTTTGTGATTTTAACAAACGTCGCGCACACACGTAAATCCCGCGACGCCGGTTCAGCGGTGTTTAAGCCTGTAGCTATGTCCGAGTTGCGGTATTAATCCCTCATTATGCGTGCGTAACTCGGCTCTGCAAACGGCTGTTAGTGATTAGAGTAAGTGTTAAAATCAGAGGCTGGATTTTTGCGCAGCACACAGACGGCACAGTACGCTCTCTCAGAAAAATATATGCGAGTATAAACTTGTCTGCCGCTCGCTTCTGGATGTCAGTCTAAAATATGAAATGATAACGGTGTGTGGGCTGCTTAAATTGTCTAATACTATACATCATGCACCACACTATACATCCTAAGGCGATGACTTTTAAAATTACAGACCAAACATTTGACTTCACATGGTGGGTGTTCTCTAAACATTCTTTATGTACCGTACTTGTCTATTCTGTCAGCACCGCCTCCGTTTAACAAACTGCGTTGATGATTGGCTAAGGCATTGTGAAAGATCTTTTACTTCATGTTTTTTCCCCCCTTTCCTCAGTATCAGGCTCAGTTATTCCCTAGAACCCAAAAGATCCCTGGAATCTTTCATGTCTGTTATTTCTTGGTGTTTAACATTAGCTTCATAAGTAGCTGTAATACAGTACAGATGCCGTATCCCAGAATTGTCACACCTTAAACGCCGTAAACGCCGTGGTGATTCTGTATGTTGAAACATTTTCCTTCCTTGTTGCAGTAGCTTAGCAAACTAGCGAGATATGGAGAAGGAGGTTTATCTTTCCGTCTTAACCAGAATAACATCGCAGACGACATGAGGACTGAAAGTTGATTGCGGTTGATTGCGGTGATTTGGGTCTACTTTCGTCCGGATGTTGGTCACGATGTCTAAATGAACAGAAAGAATGTTTTGCCACTTGCTATAAAGATATTGTTCACCTTTTTCGTTTACTTTCTGCCAAATATATCCCATGTAATAAACACTTAACATACACGGAACACACACTATTCTACATTTACATTTACATTTACGGCATTTAGCAGACACCCTTATCCAGAGTGACTTACAACTGAGCAACTGAGGGTTAAGGGCCTTGCTCAGGGGCCCAGCAGTGGCAGCTTAGTGGACCTGGGGTTCGAACCCATGACCTTCCGATCAGTAGCCCAACACCTTATCCACTGAGCTACCACATCCCAGGAATCATAATTTAAGGTAATAATTTAAATAATTTAAAATTTAATAAATTTAAATAATTTAAATAATTTAAATTTAATTTAAATAAAATTTAAATAATTTAAAATCATAATTTAAGGTAAAGAGAAGTATTCTCACACACTATTTAATGTAAAACAAATACAGTGATGCCTCGATATATGAGTTTAATTTATTCCGTGACCTTGCTCGTATCTCAAAACAATTTTCCCCATTTAAATGAATTGAAATCCCATTAATCTGTTCCAGCTCGCAAAATTCCACTCCAGTTGTTTTGTTTATGTGTTTTGAATATGAAAAATGTTCAGTACCTGTATTTATAAATGACAAATGTTGTATAAAAACATACAGTAATAAAAGAGAATGATAAAAAAATAAACTGGTTTTACTTTACAGAAGATGCGCATGGAGGTTGAGGGAGGAGTAAACAGGCGGAGGAGTTAGGAGGAATTACACTTTCACATTTTTTTTTACATGTTCACTTACTCGCTACTGTACACGCTTAATGTTACTTTACACTTAAATGGAACTTAACTAAACTTCACTAAAATTAACAAACTTAACTGAAATTCTCTTAACTAAAATTAATTGCTACAATTTCTGTTTTCTTTACATTAATTTTGCTTAATTTTCTTCATCGCTTTTCTCTTCACTTGTTTTATGTCTTTTTTGTCACTCTTTCCTCACTAACATCTGCCGGTCGTTTTAATAAAAACCCGTCTGGCCGGCATTTCAGATGCAGTGAAGTTGCACAAGCTCAAATATTTTAACAGATCCAACGCTCAAAACGGATCCGAAAATGACGGATTCGCAGATGGTCGGCACCTCACGCAGCGCCTTTGCGACTCTACATGGGAAATGAATGACTTCCGTTGTATCGGCCGTCGTTTGTCGTGTGCAGTGTGAAGGCGGCTTTAACCGAGTGAGACGCGGGAAGCTGAGGTGGGGGAAACAGAGCACACGTGGTTGTTGGGGATCTTTGTTTCGGCTGTGGCTCTGATGATCGTATCTCAAAAATTTGCTCGTATCTCACGGCAGAAATTTGGTCGAATCACAGCTCGTATCTCAAAAAAATTTGGATGTCAAAGCACTCATATCTCGAGGTATCACTGTACTATGTATATTTCAATTGCTCATTTCACACTTGTACATGTGTACATACAATTTGTCTATACTGTACATGTCATTCTGCTACACTGTGGAGCTTCTGTCACTAGAACAAATTCCTCTCATGTGTAAAACATGCCTGACAAAGCTCTTTCTGATTCTGGTTCTGATTCTGGTATCGACAGGTGCAGGTGTAATGAGACACAGTGGAACCTCGGCATACGGATTTTCTCTGTTCTGGAGGCGAGTCCTTACGGCAAAACAAAACATTTAAAGAAAAGAAATGTAAATAAAGTAAAATATTAAATAAACAGAAATTAAGCTTCTCTTTACCTTAAATTATGATTCCTCTTGGTATATGGAAGATGATGATGATGAGGAGGTGGGGGAGTAGGAGAGGGGTTACTGTTTGGAAGAGGAACGTCTGGCAGATATTCAGGGGTTTTCTCCCTTCTGGCACACTGACCAGGTTGAGACACAATGAAACTATCTAATGTTTACTTTTTTTTATTGCGTCTTAACACTTTCCTATAATGGCCCACGACAATGTCATTAAACATTACTGGCTAAGCCCTTACCGGAATGATATCTCTCAGCTACACCGTGCAATTTCTCCCAGATTCTGCAACTTAGCTGGCGTTCGGTTCGAACTTATGCCAAAAATACTTTCTATGCCGATGCAAATTTCTTGCAAAATTTCAATTAATAATTGGAAAATTCGTAAGGCAAGCCGTTCAAATACTGAGGTTCCGCTGTAACTCATGTTATTCACGTCTCCTCTCGGTGGGTTTAATGTTAAGGCTGAATGTTGCTGAGATGCTATTTACTTAAAGCTTCAGGTGTTTCCATTGAGCCATCAGTTCTTAAAAGCCAACTCCAGGGTGACTGTCAGCGTGTGTACAGTGGCCATGTGACGACACTGTATATACATGTCCGTATGTATATAGCTGCTGTTACCATGCAGAAACATGCGTAGGATAAACCGAGTGAGCTGCAACTAAACAAGTCATCAATCACGGCAAGGTAAAAGCACGGCAAAGAAGCAGCACGCATAAATAGTCATAACTCAGATTGAAAGAGCTGAGAGAGCATCTGGGATTCATGGTATTAAGGTATATATATAATATGACAAATATATCACGGTATATATTTAATTTCTAAAACGTGACGATTACTAAGAATCTTTTAATCCAGTACCAAGTATCAGTGTTTGGATGATGTTGCTGAAGCACTGGATATTAATAAGACGACACCATGAACGTGTGTTATGTTAGTTGACCCTACATATATGGGGTCAGAATTGTTTCGTTATTCTGAAAAAATATACTATGATCCACAAATAAATATAAAGAGTTTCACAAATATTTAAGGGCCTTGCTCAGGGGCCAAAACAGTGGCAGCTTGGTGGAGCTGGGATTCAAACTCATGACCTTCTGATTGGCAGCCCAACTCCTTAACCACTAGCATGGCTGTCAAGTGCTACACATTGAGAGTGACAGTCACTCATTTCGGTCTTTTGTCACGCTCTCCTGCCACACATTGTGTTTCTCACGCAGAAAAACTTTTTGACTATTTAGCATATATGTATTTATATCAGTCCACACCGCTGTCTCTATGGAACTGGGCAGGAATCAAGCACGTCTCAGTTCTTAGTCGAGCCTGACACTTTTCAGCCAATCAAAAAAAAAAGAGGCTACACAATAGCCAATCAGAAAATAGCACTATTGTATCTGGGTAAGATTTAACGCAACAACCAATGAAAAAAAAGAATATCCTGGAATCGTTCATCATCATCCTAGTTCACCCACAGAGCAAACCACTGGAGCTGTGAGCTATGATCTCCTGTTTTAATGCTACAACAAATTCACAACTTGTTTGACACAAACAATGACATTTTGACTTCTGTTAGAGAAAGTTTCCCAGATAATCAGCATGTTTTTCACGAGTGTCTGTAACTTAGCCAACAGTTTTACAGCCTGTTCACTGGAGCCTGTTCACCTTGATCCTGGAGAAACGTTGTCTCATTTCACTGTGTACTGCAACAGCTATATATGGTTGAAATGACAATAAAAGCTTCTTGACTCGACTCTTGACATCACCTGCTCAGAACAAGTAGTCTAAGCCAGTGGTTCTCAAACTGGGGGCCCTGAGATGGTGCCAGGGGGCCCCGGTTCACTGACAACACCTGCTCAGAACAAGTAGTCTAGGCCAGTGGCCCTGAGATGGTACCAGGGGGCCCCAGCTTTATGACTTTTTATAAAATAATGAATTTATCATAAATTAGATATACTGTACTAGGCTACCGCACACACCACAGACTGTGACTGTGTTAGTTTACCTTCAAAGCCAGCTCTCTCCAGCAGGCTGAGTGGGTACCAGATGAGCGGCTTGTTGCCCACAGGCAGTAAAGGTTTAGGCGTGTTGTAGGTCAGGTCCATCATACGCGACCCACCACCAGCGGCCATCAGCACCGCCTGCAGCTCCATCTTAATCCACTGCCATGTAGAAGAACATCAACACACACGTCCTTCATTTAGTCATGTGTCATTAAGCAGAACCAGTTCCGTTCACACACACACAAGTAAACAAATGTTAAGACAAACACAAACGTTAGCCACTTTATGCTATAGATGATTTAAAGTATACAATAACAATGTGCTAGCCGGCTAACTTACCTGTTTAGCAGTAACGCATGCAAACCGCTGCGCTGTTAGCACTTAGCTGTTAGCACTTAGCTCACCGGCTGCTGTGGAATAATTCCAGAGTAAGTTTTAGGAATAAACCGTGGAGCAGTAATGACGAAATATTAAGGAAATATGCAGCAAATGTTCACGACTCTGCAATAACGTTAAGGATTTTTTTCAGCTTGAGAAAATCTCACTAGTTAGCAATGTAGCTAACATGATGACACCGGTGCCGTTATTTTCAAAAATCCCGGAAGGAAACATCAACCAGAAACTTTCGTTCCTAGTGCTTAGATCGTTATACCACTAAAAAAAATAGGTACATTTTTTTATTGTTATTATACTTTATATATTTATATGCCTAATATTTATTGATTGTTCTCACTATTAACTGATTATATACCTACCATTCTGTATATACTATTGAATTTTTTTTAGACTTAAAATCTGGAGAGATATTAACAATTATTGCTGTTGTTAATGCCATTCATAGTAAGCATCATAATATATATAATATAATTTATATTATTATTTATTAATTCTTATTATCATTACTAGTATTTAATCAAACCAATTATAATTAATTAATATATGATCCTATATGAATTTATATTCATGTAATTGATATTTATGTATCAGTTGTTATTACTATTATATGTATTAAGAAGAAAAGAAGAGAATATAAAGACAAATATAGAATTTAATCCTTAAATTCGTTTTAATTGTTGATCGTGGTGCTTGGTGTTTTGCTGCGATTGTTAGTCTTGTTAAGAAGCAGGAAAAAAGGGTAACTTTTAGCTAATATTTCATTCCTTTGAAAACATAAACTGTTAACTAAGCAGTAGTCATGACAGAGAAGTGTGTCTACGTAGCCTTTTTATCATTTAATATCACGTTCCAGTTTAATTTTGTGTGCGATAAATTGAAAACAATCTCCACTTTATCGCAAATGGTAGGTGCTGCAGGAGAAACTTCTCCACACTGCTGCACATCAGCCTTCACACAGCTCTCCTTCAGTCAACAGACATGGCTCAAACCCCAATCCACAGCCCTGCAATGTAACAGCAAATTGAACTTTGGGAATGTGGCTCGGCTTTGTTTTCTCTGGACGGGGAGATGAGCTTCGTTGGTTGCTGCCTGCAGAGGGAACCCTGGAATAACAGGGCAGGCTGCAGCACCCCCTTTTGTAAAAGACCTTAAGCCACACTGAAAGATTAAGTCAAAAGATAGTGAATAGAGATTATGAAGCGTCTGAAAAGCATTTCATTTCACCACCCAGTATGTTGTGCAAACATGTATCTTTGTGTGTGTTTCCATAACACGCGGAACACGCGCTCTGAAAAGCAGCCTTTCGAAAAGGTTTATTTGGTCACCTTGACATTCCTTCCTTTGAACCGACGAAACAGCAAGAGTCGCTTTAGACCACCCGGAAAATTCTGCACGATGTCGCAACCACAGTTTACTGAACACACTCTGCCCGTTACGCACTCGCCACGAGCATCCAAAAGACATCGCCTTCGTAATCATAAGCAAGCCGAGAGGAAAAAACAAGCACAGCTACCATTTAAATGTTGTACCCAGCTTAACACCCAAACTTTCTTTTCATCTGACCATGTAAAGGTAATGATGGTAAATGATGTTGAGGACGTGCATCAGATTAAACCTCACACCAGGGGTTTACGGAGACGTGTGTGGCGGCCTGCTTTGTGTATGTCTTTAACAAACAGTACGCACGTCTACAAGCCAAAAACAATAAACACTATAATATACTAAAATATACATGATGCTATCTAGACTTCTGATAAAGCCCAACATATATAGGTTATAGCTTTTTATATATCAGAAATTGCATTTGATCTTTTCTAAAATTTATGCTCTGTGTTAAGCAAACTATATAAATGTCCTATAGTAACATATACAAAAATAAGGACTTAATGACCTTGATGCCACATGGTCTATGATTTACAACTCTTCTATAAATAGTGTGGAGAGAACCACTTGAAGACGATGGCGCCGGCTTTGAACTGTTGTTTTCATGGTCGGCTTTGCACTCGGGTCTCCATCATGAAACATTTGATGGCTTCGGCAGAAAGGAATGTATGTTAAAATTTTTTGTATGTTAAAATTAAGAATTTACTCTAAAAGTTACTCCAAAGCTCCTGGTTACACATAGTGTACAATTAAAAAGAAATGATAATAATTATAATCACTCTCTGGTGTCACCCAGATGAAGATGGCTTCCCTTTTGAATCTGGTTCCTCTCAAGATTTTCCTCATATTGTCGCAGGGAGTTTTACCTCACTGCCATCACCTCTGGCATTTGGACAAATTAAAGTGAGTTGAATTTGTTTGACTCGGAGTCGCCGCTGTGGCGTTCCTCCATAAGAAACATCACTGCTTTGTTTGCATATGAGTTCAGTTCGAGGTGCTGCTAAATACACTCTATGGCTCTCTATATCTTCTTCTTCTTCTTCTTCTTCTTCTTCTTCTTCTTCTTCTTCTTCTTCTTCTTCTTCTTCTTCTTCTTCTTCTTCATCTTCTTCTTCTTCTTCTTCTTCTTCTTCTTTCTTTCTTTCTTTCTTTCTTTTCTGCACTTAAACTTTAGTGCACATCAAACCATCAGGCATAGAGACATGAATCTTTGAGGGATTGTGTACTCCACCAGCCCACAACAGCACATTTTCACCCTGACCGGCTACAAGATGGTGCTACAATGCTAAATAAATGTATGAAAAATTAGCTGTAGTTTTGACCATTTGTCACAGACTCTAGTGTCCTATATCGGTAGAATCTTTGGCTTAAGACGAATAAAAATATCTCCTGTTCTATCTCCATTTCTGTCATGAATCATTTTCTTTTTAAGAATTCTTTCAGGAATTCTTCCTTCTAGACTCTTCAAGTCTTGCTCAGATCTTCTTCACATAATCAAGACCAAAGGTTATTTAAAGAGTTATGAGAGATCGAACCGTTCGTGTATAGTACATCAACGAATATGATGGTGATCACAGCAAAAGGATTGAGGTATATATATTATATATACATTATATATTATGGTGTATTGACTACAAACTAGATGATGATCAACTGATGACCTGAGGATACATGAGCGGTTTCACAACTTACTGGTCACAAGCTATTTTTCTTTAAAACTCCTGTTTAATTTGTCCTAAATTCATGGAACTAGTATATTTAAACATGCTGAGTCAGATGATACTGTTACTATGTCAGATATCTTGGGTATCAGATGTTTTGTGTTTTGTGTACCTTATTTTACAAAGGTAGTGAAGTGAAACTCAGTAAGTGTCATAATTAATATATAATATCTTTTTTAGAATGTACTCAAAGAGCTACAACCCCAATTATTATTATTATTATTATTATTATTATTATTATTATTATTATTATTATTATTATTATTATTATTATTATCATCATCATCATCATCATCATCATTTACCTTAGAATGTTACATCTCATTCTCTCCGTCTCTCTCGCTCTCTCAAAGTTAATAAGACAAAAGGAAGAGTGTCACATTAATAAGAAACCACAGGACCCTCTTTTATGTCGGTTTTCTGGAGTCAGAAAAAAACATCAATGATTAACCACAATCTGTATTTATTTAACAGTAACGAAGTGGCAGTACTGGAGACTCCTTCCACAAATGGCAACTACAGACTCCTTACAGAAAACCTTTAAATTTCGTCAGTTTGGTGCTAACTTCATGTTATTATGGTATATTTGCAGTCATTCACTCCACCAGAGCTTCTGTTATAGAAAACAAACCCATCGCTTCTGATGTGAGGCGGACTCTATAACTCGTCTGTACTTTGGTATAAAGTCGATTAACTACCTACAAGCTACTTCTGTTCGTATAAAATGCATCTGTTCAAGTAAATTGCATTACATAACATCACATAATAATAATAATAATAATAATAATAATAATAATAATAATAATAATAATAATAATAATAACAACAACAACAACAACAACAACAACAACAATAATAATAATAATAATAATAATAATAATAATAATAATAATAATAATAAAGCTATGTAAATATAATAACAAGCTATGTGGTAATAAAATACAAAATGGGGGAAAAAACAGAAGTAAACTTCAATGAGAAAAATAAGAAGGAAATGTAAATGTAGAATAAGAAGCAGCGTCCAATAAAAAATCGACCTCTATGTTTTATAAGACTCGTGTGAGGCCATGAGGGTCTGGCAACCGTCATTTTTGCAGCCATGCAATAAGAAAAACGTTATGTTCTAATATCCTTCAGTTCTTCTTTATTACCAAGTTGTCATCTGCCTCCTGGTGGCATAATTTTTTTTGGCCATTAGAAGGTGGATTGTGATTCAAAGCAGGACCATCATAAATGTCAGCACATGACACAGACACTTCTGCACTGATTAGCTGCTCTTTTAAAACACTAACCCTGTGGCCACGACATGATCTGCAGGGCAAAGGAGAAAAGAATAGACACAACTTCTTGTCGATTCTCTTAATGACGACATGCAGCGGTGGGGGTGTAGTGGGGAAATGTGGTCCAGGTGCTGGGAAATGAACCACAGTCTCTAAAGTGTCCAAAGAGATTCACTAACATGGAGGACCTGCAAGTCTTTTGTAGCAGTCCCTAATTTAAATGAGTGTTTCTGAAAAACTGCCTGCGCGGTGGGTCTCGCTTCACACACACACACACACACACACACACACACACACACACACACACACACACACACACACACACACACACACACACACACACACGCGCACGTCTATAGACATAGTTCACCATATAGAGTCGGATGTAAGTGGTGTGGTGTGTGGAAGATTATCATAAATATATTTTAGATTCATGAAGTGGCAAGTGCTTTTATTCAAGGAACCATTTGGACAAGGGGACTTGCTCAGGAGCCAAACAGTGGCTCTTTTTGACAGCGTTAGCATTTCAACTCTGATTTTTCTCCGTCTCTAGCAAAGAACCTGAACCTCCAAGTGACTAATCATTTTTTGCTCGACATGGCAAAATCTCCCACTGCTCCAATCTAGTCTGAAATACGATTATAACTATGCAAATGCGGACCAGCGCAGCCATTACAAATTCACTAAAGCCATGGGTTTGAAAGGAAGCCAACGCAACTGTCACGAAGGAGTACAGAAAAGTGAGCTGGATGGATCGAGCCACAGAATTCGCACAGCTACCACAGACTCGAAGCTCGGGCTCGATTTCCTTCTGATTTCCTGTGCCTTGGCCCAAGCAGCTCTTATAAATCATTCTCAATTCCCTTAAACAAGCCACCCGGATTAGGTCGGTTTAGATCATAAACATGCGCCGGGGCCAGACCACCCACAGGGAGGCCTCTGACCGCCGAGAGCACAACATGCTTCGTGTGGTTTGTTTGTGTGTGTGTGTGTGTGTGTGTGTGTGTGTGTGTGTGTGTGTGTGTGTGTGTGTGTGTGTGTGTGTGTGTGTGTGAGGGAAATAGAAAAGAGACAGAAAAGTGGGGGCCTTGGAAACAAAAACACCCCCCCCTTCTCCCCTTCCTTATTCACGGTCAGCCGCTGATAGACTGTGACATAGATAAACACACTGAGCTCTGCAGGACTACACGCCCTCCTACGTCTCAAAACACTCCTTTTACTTTATCTGAAAATGGAAAACAATATCCGGCATTTGCATGGCTTACAGACACCAGCTATGTACTAAATGCTAGAAGCAGTTTTACTACAGTACAGAATCAGCCACATAACCAAACAGAGCTGATCGAATCTAACATGTAAAGACTTTCTGATAATAACTCCTTCAATAACGCACGCCTGCCGAAGTGTATTGTCGGTGACTGCCGGCTCCCATAATGTCCCATGATACACTGGGAGTCTTTAGCTCTGTGTTGTTTTGTTTAGACACAATATGTCCTGCGTTATAAATCCGTGAAAAATGTCTGAACATAAAGAAACAAGAGCAAAACATCGATAAAGGAATAGATGATACGTTTCCGCCCTACACGGAGGAGAAAGGAAAAGGAATTAGGCTAGGTTTAAGCACATGGTTTCCATTAAGGCAGGTTCTCCCCCAGCGAGTTCTCATTGACATGAAGGCTGTGCTGCAAGAATACACATTCGCAGTGCCATTAGCAACCGATAAAGCGACGTAAATCACGACCACACAACCGTACCGTTTTTGTAAATGTCCTAAATAGCAAAAGCAGGTAATGGAGAAGGTATTCAGTGTGTCATCAGGTTAGGATCGAGAAGAGCTTCGGGGTGCAAAATAACCGTCGTCTATGGATGGGAAAGTATTTATGACCTTGTTTTATGAATCAAGCAATTACGAATTTGTTTTTATAGCCCGTCGCCATTCACTCACAAAAGTTGTGAAGATGTGGATGTTTAAGAGAGAGCACTGTGTGTGTCTCATACAGCAGGTTTTATGATCTGCCAGCTGCAAAGTGGAATACAAAACAGTTTTTATTTTTAAAGAGGAGCGATCTAATTGTTCACTGAGTCGCACTACACAATGTCACTGTTTTCAGTTTCCAGTTCTTTTCCCACAAAACACACACAAAATACACGCACAAATAAATCTCAATGTTGTCTATAATTTATTTTGTAATTTGTCTATGTCTATCATTTATGATTCCTTTACAAAAGGCTTGCTTTAATACTCTGCTTATGTATTATACATACTTTACTGTAGGTGATTTTCGCTCTGGCTCTGACGTCCATCTGCCATAATCCAGTTGACAGAAATAGCATTATAATATTTAAATGATATACAGGATCCACATCCATTTCCTCTCCACTTGCTTCTCTTTATTCTATCCATCCCGAGTCATCTAGAGATGTATCAGCTCCAGTTGTGTTCCGCTTCATGAAGTATTCAGACTTTTAAAGAGGAGATGCAAAATACATGTTGTCTTTCAGGACAACAACCTCCTCATCAATACACAATTGTCAGACTGTACATTTATAATCACACCGTCCAGAGTCACCCAAATGAGGATGAGGTTTCCTTTTGAGTCTGGTTCCTCTCAAGGTTTCTTCCTCTTCCATCTAAAGGAGTTTTTCCTCACCACATTCGCCTTAGTTCTGTAAATTTCAGTTTATAATAATAACCATCTGCATATTATATTTTTAGTACATATATATTCATCTGTATATTATGTTCATAGTGCATATATTCATCTGTATATTATGTTCATAGTACGTACTCATCTGTATATTATGTTCATAGTACATATATATTCATCTGTATATTATGTTCATAGTACATACACATCTGTATATTATGTTCATAGTACATACACATCTGTATATTATGTTCATAGTACATATATTCATCTGTATATTATGTTCATAGTACATACACATCTGTATATTATGTTCATAGTACATATATTCATCTGTAAATTATGTTCATAGTACATACACATCTGTAAATTACTGTTCATAGCAATAGCCATATTTTGTTACATCCTTCTGTAAATTTCAGTTATAATTATAGCCATCTGTATATTATGCTCATAGTACACACACATCTGTAAATTACTCCTATATTACCATTTTATTTAACTTATAAACCCTGTGCAAACTGTATATCCTGCACTTACTGCTATTGCACTCTGGTTAGACCTAAACTGCATTTCCATTGTACTTGTACATGTATAATGACAATAAAGTCTGAATCTAATCTAATCTAATCGAATCGAATCGAATCTAATCTAATCTAATCTAATCTAATCTAATCTAATCTAATCTAATCTAATCTAATCTAATCTAATCTAATCTTAGTTACCTCCAGCTTGTTCATTGGGGATAAATACAAACACATTTAAATATAGGTTTAATATTAATCTTGAACCTGTTGTATTATATTTTTTATGTTCTGTAAAGCTACTTTGAGACAACATCCATTGTAATAAGTGCTCTACAAATAAAATTGAAATTGAATAGAATAGTTAGTCAGGATGATCCTTTGTTACGAGAAGACTTTAACTGTCTGTGTGCTGTTACAGTGTATGATGAAGAGAGTTTTTAAATGTAAAAATGTTCTGCTACGAGCTGGACGAGCAGAAATGAAAACATTTTAGTTATTGTATGAAGGAAACAGTCTGGTAGCCAAATGGACTGAATTCTCATCCATTCTCGCCAAATGCTCAGAGGATGGAGCAGATAGTGAAGATGAATGAAACGGACGAAAGGTTTTATATACATGTAGTGTATTCCCTGTGCATGTTTACGTTGTACCCAAACGCTGCACACTTAAAAGCTGGTCTTTCAATACTTCTTTTAAGGCTTTCAGTCAGACATTATCATCATGCAGTTATACAGTATGATATCCAGATGAGATCCATGAATGATTCTTTACAGTAATTGTCATATCCAGCACCATGTGCGAGTAATTGGTAATATAACTGAAGTGGTGCTTGGGCCCCTAAAGATCACTGATCTCAAACTAAATTGAGACTGATTTTTGTTAGAGGAACATTTTAGCTTATTTCCATTCATTCTAGAGTAATGTTCTCCAGTTCCCATCCCTTCAGTTCCCAGTAAGTGAATATGTTGTAGTATTTTGTTGCTCCATCGAGTTAGATCAGACGAAAAGTTAAATAGTGCGTAACATGCATAACATTTTTCATTTTCCTGCCTTTCTCTGCTCCATTTAAGATGCAAAACAAAGACAGATTGGCCTCCTTTATTCTATCATAATGCATGCCAATTTTTCTTGTATTGGATTTACAATGCACGTAAGAGCAGACGACTTGTGAGGCCTAGAAGTGCGTTCAACACTTCCAAAATACAAACCTTCATCCTTGCCCATGTCTCTCACGAAGGAGAAATCTAATTTCCCAGAAAAAAAAACTTCTAGCAATCATTTTCTCACAACTATTTCTTTTTCCCCTCGTAATTTTTACTAACGGTACTGAGTTACAGCTGCCACTGCGCTGACGTCGACTTTGCATTGCAGAGAACGTACGCATCCCCTCAGGCTTGGTAATGTGTGATAACTGCTCTGAGAGTTCCCATTTACTCCCCTGTAGCTTTAAACACAGGCTTTGCAGAGTGACACTTCATAAAATTCACTCCTGGCCTTGTAAAGGCGAACTAACCGGACCTTTCGTTGCTCGGACATTAGATAGACTCTGTGTTTCTGAAAATCTGAGCCTCTGGCTGCTTCACACGCTCGGTTTGGCTTCCCTCATCTCTCCTCTGGTTAATGATTGCCATAACTTGCAGGGTGGCAGAGATTCAAGTGGGCACAGTGGGCCAGAAATTGGATAATGAAATAGAGATGGTATAGAGAGAGAGAGAGAGAGAGAGAGAGAGAGAGAGAGAGAGAGAGAGAGAGAGAGAGAGAGAGAGAGAGGCCCAGAGGTAATATCTGGTGTTTGAGTACAAATCTGTATAAACATGGCCGTGAGAGTGGAAAATTGAATATGTAGCGTTTTTTTTTTTTCTTTTCTTTTCTTTTTTTAAATTTTATTATTATAGCACCTAAACAAGAAAGTTGCACTCATTCCAGCTGAAATACCCTTCTCTGAGTGCTTGCTGTGTGCTAATTCCCGGCACACATTTGCATTTAAGCATAAATACTGGACTCTATTTAATTCGGTAAGAACATCCGCACAGCACGGCATACAGGTGTGAAAGTTTGTATGTTTTACTGCCAAGACTAAAGTGTGTTTTGGAGAATTCTGGAGGATAAGCCACAGGAGTGCACAAAAATGGTTACATGCATGCCACACACACACACACACACACACACACACACACACACACACACACACACACACACACACACACACACACACACACACACACACACACACACACACACTGGTTGGTTCTTGTGATCTTTGTGTGTGTCTGCACTGACTGTTTGCCCCAAACCCATCTGACTGTGAGGTCTTCTAACCACACACAGACCCCTCGTTGTTAAAAAAAAAAACCCTTGTGTTGTCTTTCTGTCTGTCTCACTCTCACTCTGTCTCTCTCAGTGGGGAGTCTGTCCTTACAGAACCCATCACTACCACACTCGTATTAATTATCTGAGAATTTCTGGATTTGTTCTACCCGTCTACCTGCTAACTCGAATTTTGGGAACAAATTTTAATTTAAAGGAATATATACTCTTTTTTTTCTATCTTGGAATAAGGATTGTGTATAACTTTATACGGAATGATAGAACCTGCGCCGGATGTCTGTCCCTGAGGTTTTAGTGCTGTCCAGCTGGTCCTGGTCTGCCTAGTACAGTGAGCAAAACCCAGGCCTTGAGCCAAAAGAGGAAATATAAAAATCCTTAAACAGATTTATAAAGATTTGATTTATTCCCAGTCGACAAGGCAAGGAATAGCTTGCCGAGTCTGTGCCAAACCTCACTCACGGTATACTTGTGTGGCTTCAGGATCTGTGCACGGTACATGTGATTCAAATCTAATTGTATTGGTAGAGCAACCTGCCCTAGCGTCAGTCTGGATTTGAATCAAATTTCATGAGTGTAAAATATTTGGGGAGCGAATAAAACGAACTGTTGCTGGTACACCGTCGCTATATTGCCTGTTAAGGAAAAGTTTTTTCCTACGCTAATGCCTGTAAAACTCCACCAGTGGCTGGAATCCTAACAGTAGAAATCGAGTTTGATTTCATTTGTACATCACGAGTGAAGGTAGACGATCTAAGAGGAAGAAACATGATGTTGTGCTTTATTTGTTTCTCACTGCCCTCAGAGAATAAACAAGGAATAAGGCATCGAGGGCGTCCATAATCATGCCTTGTTCTACAAAAAATAACGGCACCACAGCAACTGTATTTAAACAATACCTGATTTTAGGTTCACAAATTTCGAAGCAAAAACTGCAAAATTCAGAGGAAATTTTTCGAATTACTAAAAATTTTTCCACGGATTTGGCCCAAGACATGTCATGTGATGTCATCACAATACACATCCAGCCAAAGTCCTCTTCGGTTTAAGCATGTAGATACCAGCAGAGTCATTACATACTGTATGTGTCTTCACTTGTACAAGATTAAAAGATGAATCCTGTGCTTGCAATTTTTTGCCAATTTAAACAAAACAAGCACAAAATACTCCTCAAGTTGCAAATTTCAAAATTGCACGTTTTTAGCTACAACAATCACAAGGCACACAGTACAGTGACAGTTTCAAACCAAACTAAACCAATCTAAATATAAGCGAATCTAACAGCAAAAAAATTATAAACAAACAAACAAATAAATAGACAGACAAACAAACAAATAAATAAATCGATAGATAGATAGATAGATAGATAGATAGATAGATAGATAGATAGATAGATAGATAGATAGATAGATAGATAGATAATCTAATTAATTAATTAATTTTTGCATTGTGGCAGCTAGATATTAGCATTAAATATAGTATTATTTAAAAACAGGTATTAGCATGCTAATTAACATTTATAGTTTAGAGTAAATTTAAGAATTTACACTCTTTTTTTTTTACACTTTTTTTTTAAAACTTTTAACAAAAATTGAATGAAGATTGTATAAGTGCCTCAACGTTTAGGACAGAATTTGTTTAGAGAAACATGTGTAACAAATTTCTGTTATTTTTTTTTTATAAAATGTCTATATATATATATATATATATATATATATATATATATATATATATATATATATATATATATAGTGCAGATGTATGCATTAATGTGCATTGTATGTACATCTAATATACAGAAACGGATGTAATGATGTAACAGACTCATCATCAACAGTGTCTACAACACAAGCTAATCCCAGAATGTTCTTACTCATTTCAAAGATTTTTTTAAAAGTACAATCCAAAATTCCTATATGAATCATCCAGAAAAAATTGTGAAGTTACAGACTTCAGTTACAGAGACGAGACGATCTCCAGACCTCTGACTAGAACTTGGCTTTTTCGAACGTGACCCAGGAGGTGCAAGGGTACAACGGGATAGCTAGTGTTAACTAGTGAACATAACATGAGGGTTAACATGCAAAGGCTGTGTTGAAGCGGATGCTGATCTCAGTGTGAGTGTGGAGGCTCAGAGGAGCTGAGCGCTGTGTGAGGTCTGACTTCACAGCAAGAGTAGACTGCTGGCAGAACAAACATGGGTGGGACCGCTCGCCACACACAGACACACACTTCCAGCACACACACACACACACACACACACACACACACACACACACACACACACACACACACACACACACACACACAAAACCACACTTGTGCTTAGAAGACTAATGAAGGCAGGGCTCAGACTGACTCATGTCTTGAGTCAATGCTTCATTTTACACTTTATCTCTCAACCTAACACTTATCTCCCAATTTCTCATTTAATTAGGAGCGGGAGCAGAAAACTCCTTTTGTGGCGTAGATGTCTTTTTTTCTTCACGTTATATAGTCTGGAGTCTGTTTCATGTCAGTGCTTGAGGCATCTGTTATCGTTGATCAGCTCTCCCATGATTTTATGCTCTGTGAATACTGAATAGAGAAGAATCCAAAACTACAAAATCCCAAAAAATGAAGATTAAGTTGTGCGTTTTGTTCAGTTTTCATTATGATAAGCTTCAACTCAGTATTTAGATTTTCAGTGTGTCAGGATTTTCTCTTTTTAAATGACTTTTTGAATGTTGTTTAATACATGTGATGATTTTTTTTATTGCTCTTTTGAAAAAAAAAGAAATGAAATGCTTAGAAATGGTTAGAAATGGCTTATAAGTATAGCACATTTCATATGCACTGTGTTTTACCATACGGATTTAATCAAAAACACAGAGAGAATGAAAATGTTTTAAATCTGGGTTTAAAGATGGCTGGTGTTTGATTCCCGTCTAAACCAGGACACCAGAAGAGGAACAGTGCACTTATTTCCCAATTCCTTCTTATGTTGCACACAGACAAAAAAAAGACAAATAGAAAATAAAGACATACGTATGTATAGTTAAAGTAAACGTAGCCTCCCGAATTATATTTAAGTGATAGTTAAAAAGAGTCCACAAGTAAATGTATTTATTTAAGAAAGAAAAATAACGACTTTGTGATGTTCAAGTAAATAATAATGAGATCTTTCTTCAGAAATTTATCGTGAACTGATATGAAAAGTAAAAAAAATTACATTTATTAAATATAATTCTATAAAATATTTTTTTAAATTATTATTTACAAAAAACAAAAAACAATTAATTAAAATACATTTTAATGTATGAAGAGAAAGCGAGTCATACACAACAATATAAATAAATGACTATAATGAATAGAAAATCCTACAAAAGTACATTTTCATATTCTTTTTTTACTTTTTTAACAAATATTTTTAATATTTAATATTTTTATACATTTTCTTCCTTTCTTGCCGGTAGAGCTTAATTTTATTTTTATTGTAAATCATTTTCTTTGTTTTTTTTTCTATTTGATTTTATTTACTTTTTTATTTAAACATTTTTTTTGTACTTATTTACTATTTTATCCCAGTCAAAAATCCTATCGCACAACATTCTACTGTACTTTGCATGACTGCCTACGTGTGCAATAAAATTTTTATTCGGATTTGAATTGAACTGTTTTCATTTGACTCGTATATCAGACACCTGGTTGGTGTTACTTCCTGATTCAGTCCTGCGAATTCATGCCATGTTAAATCCCCTGTCCACCTCAAAACTATTCATCTGCACGCCATAATGAAGGCCCCCCAGAAATATTTGTCTGTTTTTTCTAGTGGGAATCCAGGCTTTCTCTGTTTATTATTGTGTTCAGGTAGACTAGCATGTTTCCCCAGGACTGTTTGAAATGGAACCATGTAGGTCGCTGCTGAAATAAATGTTTATAGCATTCCAGCCGTTTTGTACGAGACCATATGTGTGGTCCTGTCAGCACCCAGTAAGGCCCGACATCTTGTAAAGGTGTGTGTCTTTGTCCATGCTCCGTTTACCTGCGTGTGCTGTGGCGTGTCAGTGTCTGTGCTCGCAGCTGTGTGTATTCTGAAGTTTCCTTCTGTCCCAATAGTCACATTAATCCACAATGCCATAAATCCTGATAATATATTTCTATGTACGGTGTTTAAGGAAAAAAAAATGTCCTGGGCCTCAGCAAATCTGGCAGCCTTTCCTATTTGAAGACAATATTACAAAATGAGGTTCCGTTTCAAACTTTTCTTATAATAAGGATCCATCTGCTAAAAAGCTCAACACCGGGTTGTTGTTTTTTTTCCCTTTCTCAATGTGTCTTCGAAATATTTCAAACGGTCAGCTGGGTATAGAAGAGAAAATGAAAACATGGAGTGTCCAAGGTTTTCAGTGCAAGTTGATTTGTGCTCTCCTTGTATATATATCGACGCTACGCACTCAGCAGGAGATATCTCAGTAATAGAGATTTATCCCGCATGGTCAGTTGGCCAGGTAGCCACACAGGAAAGTGAGTGTTTCCTCAGAGACTGGAACTGCAAACATTATAAAGATGTGTGGAAATAACTGGATGGATGAGAAGAAGACTATATTAAAAGTTAAGAGAGAGAGAGAGAGAGAGAGAGAGAGAGAGAGAGAGAGAGAGAGAGAGAGAGAGAGAGAGAGAAGAACTAACTATTTGCTAGCCTGAATTAGAAAGAGAAATCTTTGATCAAACATTAGCTCTTAGTTACTTCCATATGGTAGAAAAGGCCACAGTTCTCTCTTTTCTCTTAGTTAGTGCTTTGAGCAAGACAGCAAGAGTTACGGTGTATAGACAAATCCAAAAAAATACACCTCTAGCTGAGCGGGAAACTGTTTCTACAACTTTTACACAATCTACATATCTGTCTTCAAGTTTTTCTTCTTTTCAAGGCTGGTCAAGGCTGGTTTCTGTCCTAGTGTCACTGGTGGTGGATTTTTGGTTCATCGATTAAACACTTAAAAGTCGTTCGACTCAAACAAACAAAAAGTAACATCGGTATTTGCATGTGAGAGCTACAACAACAATAAGAAGCTACTTATATTTGTAAATTAAATTTGCTGAGGGTGAGAAAACATTACGTCACTTCCAGCCAGATGTTCCCTTGTTATTGTGGTGCATTGTGGGATTTTTTTTTTTTTACAGAGCGGAAGTTCCAGTGCACTGGGAGGATTTTGCGACTGAGAGACAGACAGCCATTAATTAAGCTTTAAATGGATTTAAGTGGATTTAATCAAAGTTGCAAAAATGATACAACTATTCGAAATATAATATGCTGTAAAATATTATTGTGCTATAAAATATCGTGTATAATGTGATGGGTAACTGATGTTAATCTCAGCATCTTTGTACTTTGTAAGGAATTAAACATAATGGTGTAAACCTTTCTATTTTGACTGTTATGAGACTCTGACACTAGAGACTCCTTCCATAATAGCAAAAATAAACATCTTACAGAAAACTGCACCATATCAGACTGACTGATTTTTCCATCTGTTCCATCTGTTATTCGTTTTAGATTGAAGAGCGCTGGGCAAAGTCAGAATCTGATATCGCTGTGGTCTAAATATTTCTAATTCAAAATGTAAGACTACTCAAGGTTTATTACAAGCTGTAAGTAGTAAAAAAAAAAGAGTGGTTATAATTAATTATTATTATTATTATTATTATTATTATTATTATTATTATTATTATTATTATTATTATTTTTATTTTTACTTGGTAGACACACTGTGATGTAAATCTGTATCGGATTATAATAATGCACGTTTGCTTAGCCGGAAAAATAACATCGCTACCATGAAACCACATTAGAATGGATTCTGTGTACTATGTATTTCATAAAAAAGCTCTCTTTCCACAGCACTAATTAGACATGAATTCTTGCTTTGCAGATGTTTCCTGGTCTCAAAGGCTTCTGTTGTGTCTTTGGTGATTTCCTGTTTGTGCTGCGCCTCCTGGTGGCCAGGTTATAAATTGAGAGTATTTAAAATACCTGGATGATGAGTAACAGGCATGGAAGTAGGGGATTAGTGGATTTCTTTAGGTTCTTCCCTAGTTCATGTGGCTTCTCACCCAGGAGGGCTTAGGGATGAGAATTCCTGCCTGATACGGCTGGTAGCCGCTTCCGCTTGGTCGGGGAAATCGGTTCAACCGGAGCCATCCTGTGAATCCCCAAGCGGAGATAAATCATGCTTAACTAGCCCCTTTGCACACCACATGTGGTGTATGTGTGTGCGTGTGTGTGTGTGTCTACATGTTTGTGTGCATAGCTCTGTGTGTCCAGGGGCCTTAACCACTCTGAGCGTCTTTGTGTATGTGCTTTGGTGTGCAGTCTGAGTACCCATGTATGGCATGCCTTATAAGTGTGTGTGTGTGTGTGTATGTATCAGTGCGTATGTGTTAGAGATTGTGTGCACAGCTGGATCCATCTTTAACTCCACTCCCTGGGACAATATTCCCCTCCTGTGCAGAAGTAATTCACAGAAACAGGGAGCAAAAAGACTACTCCAGATGCTCTCTCTCTCTCTCTCTCTCTCTCTCTCTCTCTCTCTCTCTCTCTCTCTCTCTCTCTCTCTCTCTCTCTCTTTCTCTCTCTCTCTCAGTCATACTGAGAAAAGTACAGTCTCACACATAAGGGATAAATAACACATGCGTTACATTGGTGACGACATTTTTAGTAGCTTTCAAAAGCCTGCAATCATCCGTACAATTCCTACTGAGGTGTTTTTGCAATATACAAAAAGCACACACAAACACACACACACACAGACACACACACACACACACACACACACACACACACACACACACACACACACACACACACACACACACACACACACACACACACACACACACACACTTTCGTCTTACTATACTTATTAGAACCTTCCCTTGGCTTAATTCAGTTTATTATTAATTCAGCAAATAAATGTACTCCTACACCCAAGTCTAACCACTAACTTAAGCTTTATGCTCATATAGGAGATATATATATATATATTTAACTTATACTGTATAAAAAAACAAAACAAAACAAAAACAAACAAACTATAAAACAGTATCAACACTATGTCATATATTCCTATCACTCTGCAGAAATATGACCCCTATAAAGATACAAGAACGTACCTAAATACACACACATACACACACCTACTGCTCTACCATCACACAGGTAAATTAATTGCTGAGTACAGACCGAATAACAGAACATGTGGCTGCTTTAAGGCTCTTGTTTTAAAGCCTCGATCCTACTGTATTGTACTACGTTTACTGCTATACACAATGTATAAACACTAGGTAAGACATGGGCTGTGTTCCAATCAGCTCACTAGCTCCCTGGGTCCTCAATCAGTAGTTTATGTGCACGAATAGGTAAAGACCCTAAATCAGTACACACTGGAAGACAGTTTCCGATTTCTGGTCACTGGAAAGTTTCTGTCCTGATTCTTCAAGCTGGAGTGTAGGCTCACTGGTGGATTTTTGGTTCTTTCATTAAACACTTGTATACAGAACTTCTAATAACATCAGTATTTGCATGTGAGAGCTACAACAACAATAAAAAGCTTATATTGTATTATATATAGAATACTTATATTTATAGATGAAGTTGGCTGAGAGTCAGAAAACATTACATCACTTCCAGTAAGATGTTCCCTGGTTATTGTGGTGCACTGTGGGATTTTCTAGGGAACGGACGTAGAAAAAAAGTGTTTTTCTGAAATTACACAGACCTGTTACTGTAGGTTCCCTGGGAGCTCTTTGTTGTTTAATTCCACTCGACTACAAACTGTTGTAGAAAGGACATTATTTTCCTTTACATTATTTCCTTTCCAGTGTCACTGACATGAAGATGAGGTTCATTCTGTGTCTGGTTCCTCTCAAGGTTTCTTCCTCATATCGTCTCAGGGAGTTTTTCCTTGTCACCGTCACCTCCGGCTTGCTCATTAGAACTTTTTGTGTTAAAGTAATTAAACCGGTGTCTGAAAACATCATCTCTAAAAGTAGAGCTAGATGCAGGTGACTTAGCATGTGGTTAGCATGATTGTCTCGTACCTCTGGGATTAGGGGTTTGATTCCTGCATCTGTGTGCATGTTCTCCCTGTGCTTCAGGTGCTTCCTTTGGGTACTCCAGTGTCCTCTCACAGTCCAAAGACATGTGTTGTAGGTTAATTAGTGGCACTAGATTGTAATTATTCCCTGCTGAGCCTGTACACGGTGTCCCCTGCCTTGTGCCCAGAGTCCACTGGGATATTCTCCAGGCTCCCCGAACCCTGTGTAGGACAAACGCTACGGATGAACAATGAGCTAGAATGATCTTACTTCTGAGCTAATTTGTGCATGGGACTGAAATTTCTGCTAGTTTAACTAAGCCTTAGCAAAGAAAACAGGCTAAATTATTAATAGTTATGTATACCAGGTTAATGTTAGTAAATGACAGAAACATTTTTATTAATAAAGAAACTTTCTAGGAAGGCAAACAGTATGACTCAGTTCATAGGAGTCTTTGCTTCCTCCAGCATACTGAAACACAGCAAGGCCAGGGGCACTCCATCTCAAGTTCCACCCTGCAGTCCAATAGCTTTACAATAACTACATTATGTAGCATGAGAAGATCGCAGCAGATGACAAATTGGCACAGTACTTGAGGGTTTTTGTTTGTTTGTTTGCTAAAATCCATGAAATGCTTGGAGACTAAACGGAGCCTGAGTACAGTGACGTACAGTCATTTGGGTCGGTGAGAAAAGAAGCAACATTTGTGCTTTGTAACTAAAGGCATTAAATCAAGTCTAAATATGAGATTTTTAGTTCAAGTAAATTATAAATATGCCAAAATAATATGCCCGATATATAGTAAAAAAGTACAATAACACAAGTATCTTCTAGCTCTGATTCGTATTAAAGAATATGTGTAGCTGAGAGTTTAAGAGGATATATTTTAATAAGTGAATCGTTTAAAGCTTGGGCTGTCGCTGCTGTGGTTAACGTTAGTTGAAGTAATTAGCTTTAAAATTGTGCTCTAGTGAAAGCCATGATAGTGGGTTGTGTATTTATATAATTATGTTCCAAGTTGGTATCTCTCAGATTGACATAATATTCCAACCAGTGCCAGTCTCTCTCTCTCTCTCTCTCTCTCTCTCTCTCTCTCTCTCTCTCTCTCTCTCTCTCTCTCTCTCTCTCTCTCTCTCTCTCTCTGTCTCCTGCATGCTAACTAACTCCTGGTTTCTCCCTGGCCTTGTTCCCGTGCCCATGCCACGCTGAAAGACCACCCTGTAGCTGCTCTCTGAGATGCCCAGTGTGTTCTTCTTTCATTAAGCCCAAAAGACCACATTGCACACTCAAGTCTCAAGCGAGGGCAACTCCCACATAAAACAGCACTTTTTTTTTTATTGCAAAAGGAATTATGAATTTAAATTGATGACATGAAATTTCTACAGCAGATTCTTTTATCCAAACCATGTTACAATACGATCCAGCCGTGCACTTTACGAGGTAATGATGTTTCTCAGAAGTGGCCCTGGGATTCACAAATTTCCAGCATTACCACTGAGATACCATTGTCCCTACTTTCTGATAGAAAAACAAAAGGAATTTGAATTTGAATTTTTCAGGATTAACCTGAATAGATAAAGCCTGTATATCCTATCAATATATCTACTCATTCATATGAGGGGTGTTATTTATTTTATTTATTTTCATATTTTAGATTATGATGAATCTTTTAGCAAATTGTACACCTTCTTAATGAATATTCGGTCACCTTTTGACGGGTTCTTTCAAATGTATTCATTCTGGAATAATGAAACATCTTCCTGTCTTTTTGACATGAATTCCATGATGAATTTGAACATTATTTCTAATCACACTCTCTGCTGTCTCCCAGATGAGGATGGCTTTCCTTTTGAGTCTGGTTCCTCTCAAGGTTTCTTCCTCATTATTTCCTCACCACCACTGCTTCAGGTTTGTTCTTCAGGTAATGATACTATACATTTTTACGATAAATAGAAATTCAATTCTAAACTTTGTCATTTCTATGTGGAATTTTGACCTATCGGTAAAGCTGCTTCAACACAATGTCCATTTTTAATAAAGCTAAACAAATAAAATTGAATTGAATTGAAATGCTAGGTTTTGAGGGGGGCATGGTGGCTTAGTTGTTAGCATGTTCGCCTCACACCTCCAGGGTTGGGGGTTCGATTCCCGCCTCCGTCTTGTGTGTGTGGAGTTTGCATGTTCTTCCTCCAGGTACTCCGGTTTCCTCCCCGGTCCAAAGACATGCATGGTAGGTTGATTGGCATCTCTTGTAAATTGTCCGTAGTGTGTGAGTGAATGAGAGTGTGTGTGTGTGTGCCCTGTGATGGGTTGGCACTCCGTCCAGGGTGTATCCTGCCTCGATGCCCAATGACGCCTGAGATAGGCACAGGCTCCCGTGACCCGAGAAGTTCGGATAAGCGGTAGAAAATGAACACATTCAATCAAAACATATATATGTTTTGTAGTGTCTATTGTAGCCATTACCAAACATACATATGTTTTGATTGAATGTGTACAGATATTGCACCACAAAGAGGAACAGATTTGCATAATCGTCACACATTATTAGCTAGCTAAACACCTTCTGTCTACTATGCACTGCTTACACGAGCTATTTCTCGGTTTGCGAGTAGTTTGATTGCTATGTTAGGTTTTATTGCTATGGCTACAATTAATTTTCTGGGCTTCTTTCTCAGATTAACAAAATCACGTGTGACCTTCATGCCTCTATGTACAACGTTTCCATATATTTCTTGACTAGTGACATAGACAATAGAAGTTTTCTACATGAATTTTGTTTAACCCACTTTTAAAATAGCGCTGAATCCATATTATTTTACACTTTATTTTAGCTCATGTACCAAAGATTTATTGCATGCAACGTAATAAAGTTAAAAATAATATAATATATGCCCAGGATGAAGGCTACTTTATGACACATATGACTCCGGCCCCGGTCCATAGTTACACCTGAGTGCGGAATATCACGGATTTTGCTTTTAACACTACAGTAATTGTGTTTAATTCAACCCTGAATATGACTGTAAAGGAATACATATGGTCTGACTCTATAACCAGTATATAGAATAATGTTTAGTGTAGAAATTCTACTATTTGGGATGTTGTTTAAAATGGCTGACATATATAACACTGTAATAACACTAAGAAAACCTGACTTCTAGACTTTTGGGACAGAACCAAGATTTTTTTTTCAAGGTCCACGCTTGGTTATTAAGTTTTTTTTTTTAGTGAGCTATGTTTTTACTGCTATTTTTTCGTACGATTTAAATATACCGTAGGCAACTGAGTGCTCGCCCCAAATCCGGTGAGCGACGGAGGTTCATGCTTTTAAGCAGTCTGATTTCAGCTGACTGTGCTGTGATTTTACAGACATCTCTGCTTGAAATGATACAAGCGATGCCTCTGTCCTTATGGTCAGCACACAAAGATGAACCTACATATAGCCAGAGAAGCGCTAGGGACTTTCCATCACTGTACTTTTGTGTATGTTTTTATGCCTGTGGCTGATTAAAGTGACCTTATATAGAATTCTACTGTGTTATTCTGTTGAACATTGTAGCTCTCTTCATAATATTGGGAACGATGAATATATCATAATGCGACATACTTATTCATCTTCAGTCAGTTTTAATGTTTCATTTGGGAAGTAAGATAGTTAGAAATAAAATAGCATTGAATTATTATTTTTATTCATTCATAGGATCACCTGTCCATGACTGAGCACCATGCACAGATACATTCAATCAAACCTAGGATAATTTATCGATATACCTAATGTCACGGTGACAGGAAATCGGAGAACCTGTTGGAAACCCATGCAGACATGTGACCCAAGCGTCGGATCCATCAGTTCTGCCGTCACCTTGCGGCCCAAATAGATAGAGATTTTGTATACTGGAAAAGCTTTATTGTCCAAATGTACATCAGATTTAATCAGATGATAAATGGATTAATCAGAAATGACTAAAAAGTTTGGACTACAGATCGGAAGGTTGTGAGTTCAAATCCCAGATCCACCAAGCAGCCACTCCTCGGCCCCTGAGCAAGACCCTTAACCCTCAATTGCTCAGCTATACAAATGAGATAAATGCAAGTTGCTCTTGTTAAGGCTTTCTGCAAAATGCTGTAAATAAAACTTGTAAGAAATTTCAATCTAAATATGAACTTCATCAGAAATCACACTCTGATATATTTGTATTGTTATAATATAAATAAATATATAAATATTGGTCGTTTCAGCACACACTTTTATGACTACCTTTAGTTTCCTCTCTGTTATTAATTTTCATAGATTACTATTTTGGATATTTAGGTTTACCTTTTGCATCATGAGAGATGTTTATGGTGTAATTTTTTTTTTTTTGCTCTAGATGATAATACCTGAACCACAAGGTGGCTGTTATTGAAATACAAATTTTCAAAACCAAAATCTTCAACCTCTGACACTCGTCCTCATCAGTACTACATGTCCAGTGTGGAGGGAAGTTCTAAGATGGATGATTTGTCCTGGCTCTGCCACTACTGAGAAATGATTGCCATCTGCTGGGAGATTCAGAACTTCACAGTGAATCCAGAATATATATATATATATATATATATATATATATATATAACAGCTGGAGGCTTAGGAGCAGTAACACTGACCCACATGCAGGAGCATTCTGTACATACAGGTGTTCAATATCATAAGAAATGATACCAAAATATTTTGACCTGTATATTTTAATGTCTGGATTTCTAGTCAAAGCAAACTTTTTTTGATTTGAATGGTAAAAATGTGCAACTGAAGAGAGCGCTGGTCCAGTCTGAGTGAGTTATTCCTGTCTGTTGTGAATGCATGACTCAAGCTTGACTAGCAAAAGAAATAACAACGGTAAGCAAGCACACATCTGATAATTGACTAAACTCCTGGAAAATCAAGCTGCAATCCCATAATTCCCTGCTGGAGCAGCAAGACACAATCCTATATCTCCCCACCCTTGGCAAGGACTCTTAAGGTTCAGCACATGGCCCCAAACCCCTCCTCTGTCTCCTCCACCTCCACCTCCTCCACCACCCCCCTTTCCCCTTTCTCCTGGTTGCCTGGGTGATGCCTAACAAAGCCATCATTTTACCAATTTCCACAGAAACAGGTGCTGGCACAATGGCCGCTTCCTTCAGCGCTGAAAGGAGAAGGTTAGAGAGGTTCATGGGAACCCGCGAGGACAATCTCGGGCCTGTCCAAGTGTCGTCCTTGGTCCGTGACATAAAAGAAGGCTAATTTGTTGTCGCTGTTTTCCCAGGAGGGGGGGGAGGGAGGAAGATTTGGGCAGGGGAAGGGGTTTGGTGTGTGTGTGTTTGGGAGGGAAGATAAAGTTTACAACAAAACACACACACACACACACACAAACAGAGCCTGAGATATGAACCTGAGCAGACCTTCTAACAAGTGTGGTGTGTGTAGTGACGTGGGTTTGTGTGGGTGGTGTTTATGTGGGCACGTCGTCGTGGGTCAGCATGAGATGAAAGCAGGGGCTACGCGGCCGTGTTGACATGTTTCGACTCAGCTGCTTTCAAACGTGTACACACACGCCTCTGTGTTTGGAGGCATGCATGTGGCCGTGAGGGAATATTTCAGCCTGGAGTTTACAGTCTGACCCCCACCATGTGCCCCCTTTCCAAAACAACACAAGACTGGTGCGCTGGCAGCACTACAAAGCCAGAGTGGGCATTGAGTAGAAGGCTTTCCATGCTCCCTGTGCGCTTGTGCTCGTTTTGTGGAGCAAAAACCATTTTCTTCTTTTTGAAACTGCACAGTGAATCATTCTCAGTTTTTATATGTACACACAATAAATGGAAATAAAGTTTGTTTCTAAACAGGTCATCATCTTTTAAATAGTTTGTGTGTGGATTTATTACTATTTCTATTCCGATTATCGTTTAGCGTTTATCTGATCCACTATTAAATATAAACTAAACTGCTCTTAAAATATTAGTTAAAGTTATTGAATCAAGTCATAGATAAAGATAATAAGACCAACAAGTCAAAATGTGGTGGAAAATGTGTATTCCTTGGTGGAAATGAAATACTGATAGCTACGGAGGGCTCAAGGGCGATACGAGCCGCAGGCATGGCGGGTTTGTTTCCCTTAACGGTGTGCTGCTGTTTCCCTTATGACTGTGTCTGAAATGGCTCCTATAGTGCAGCACGGGGGCCACCAACCGCAAACACACTCACACACTCCAACATTCCACAAAAGGGCTGAATAAGATATCTTTACAAGAGGCCCGGGAGCTGAGAGAGAGAGAGAGAGAGAGAGAGAGAGAGAGAGAGAGAGAGAGAGAGAGAGAGAGAGAGAGAGAGAGAGAGAGAGAGAGAACAGGCATGGCTGAGCTCGTAAACCGCTCTGTAAACATTCCATTGAAGGATAGAAGAATACAGGCCTATAAGAGTGTTATTCACACACAGACAGAACCACAAAGAAATGATACAGACTACAACGAAAACAGAAAAGCCGGGCGAAATACGTGTCAGCAGTAATGTGTTTCATGCAGAGCAAACAACCAAGTATTAAAATACTCACTGCCAAGCTCTTTATCCCCCCTTTTCCAAAGCTTTCTATAAAAATAGCTGATCATATTCCTGAAAATTTGTAGAATTTTTAAAGGAACAAAAAAAGGCTCCATCTGTCACTCTGGCGTTCTTCGGTTTGTCTCTCTGTGAGAACCCGTAAAGGTGCGATGTTTAACCCAGTAAAAGGTTTCTCATTCAGATTGGAGCTCAGGAGCCTTTAACAATCCTTATGTATATTTAGAAATAGATTTATAATCCAAATGACATACAGTATATCAGTAGGATAAACAGTACGATATAATTAAAAGGGTTAAATAAAAATGACTTCACTGAAGTTAGACCAGCGAACTACAGAATGACTGAAGACTGGGTGAGGCCTAGCTTTCATATAACAAACTGATTATGAAATGAAATAACAATTAATGAAAAGAATAATGATTTTTTGATTTATTTATTCATTGATTTATTGATAGGCACAGGCTTCCCGTGACCCGAGAAGTTCGGATAAACGGTAGAAAATGAGTGAGTGATTTATTCATTTATTTATTTGTAAATAAGAAAAATGAAACCAAATGAAGAATTATTACGTAAAAAATAGAATTAGGCCATTTTTGAAAAGAATAATATAATGTTACTTTGAATGCTGTCCTAATAAACACATAATGTGTATATGAATTCTACCAGCAGTAAAGTCACTGGCAGGTCAAGAGTCCGTGGTTTAATCCTGAGCTCAGGTTATTGTCTCTGTGTCAGCCATGACAGTGTTATGTATCTTATTACAGTGGCCAGGCAGGAAACATGGGTAAGCATGAGGATCTTTTCTACTCTGACTAGAGCCAAAACTCTTGCTAGACAACTAGGTCATAGCATCTCTAATACCGCAGGTCATGTGGGGTGTTTCTGTTATGTAGTGATTAGAGACTAACAAAGGTGCTCCAAGAAGGGGTAACTAGTGACAGAGCGACGGGGTTACAATATATGCCTCAGTGGCTGAAACATTTGCCTTGCACCTTTGGGGGTCGATTCCTGCCCTCACGTGTGCACGGAGTCTTCCTGTGCTTCAAGGGTTTCTATATATAATTGTCTGCTTTGTGACAGAAAAAAAAAATTCAATTCAAAACTGAATTCAATTTAATTATGTGAAGTGAAATTGATCTACAAACTGATCTATGCAGATAAATAATTGTCTCTGAATATGGTGAAACATCTATTTGACTTCATTAACATACTGATGATATAAAATGCATTGATTAATAGTCACTGACGGTGATTAACCGTCTCTGCCTCTAGTGCCTGTTGTTTTTCCAGGTTATAGCAGAGACATCTGAATGCTGCTCCTACATATTCACTTAATCATTAATGTCACAACACTGTTCCTCTCTTTATGGGGGAAAGTGTTGTGCTTCTGGGCAGCATTTACAATTTGATTATCGTATTCATTTTTTAAAAAATACGTGCACTCAGCAGACACTTCAAATGGAACACATGTACACACACTCACTTAATCAATTACACAATTAGTCAATCATGTGACACTGACACAATGCTCAAAGACACTCAATCCAATGAGTTGTTTAGCTGGCAGAAAAGCCTTAAGGTTGAGAGCTGTCAGAGGCCAGAGTGGTAAGAGCTGATTGGAAAACTACGTTACTGTAACTCGAGTAACTGGACGATGATGTCATTTGTTGGGAAATCTTCACAACGACAAATAGCATTCACGGTGAAGGTAAAAGATTGCAGCCAACCAAGGGTCTTCGCAACAGAAGTGAGAAGAAACTAAGCAAGAGTCCATGCACTGGACACTTAGTATATAAACATATGTACATCCTTAGATATATACAGAGATAAATACCATTACATATATCGATTTTTGTATTTTAACATTGTCTTGTGCTTGTCCTTACTTTATAAGGCGTGGCTCATGCTTGATTGGAATGATAAGACTGCGGATAAGATTGGATATCCCTGCCTTATGCCTGCTTTATAAGGAAGGTAAGAGAGAAGCCAGCAGTCAGAAGAAAAAAAGTTGCAGGACAACCTGAAAGCAGCAAAGAACAATAATCAAAACCACACCACAATCATTTCCATTCCTACTATAGGAATTGCAAATCAAAATGCTTTTGGAACAAAAGTCAAAAACTATTTAGCAATAATTCATGTCATGTTTGGGGAAAGAAGGGCTGCTGATATGATCCCATCATCAACGTTTATTATGTTGGCTTTGTAACTCCTCCTAGGGCTTTCGAGCCACATGCACCAAATTCAGATATGTTGTAGACCCTGGTCTGAAGTTTGTTGCTGTTATTTTTCTAAGTGATGCGAGTACTGGTACTTCCGGTACTGGGTCTCAAATTGGCCTTTTTTCCCATAGACTCCCATTATAAATTTGGAGGTTTATAACTCGGCAAGCTTTTACATTTACATTTACATTTACAGCATTTGGCAGACGCCCTTATCCAGAGCGACGTACATAAGTGCTTAAATCTCTAACACTGAATACATTAATGCTGGTTCCCTAGGTTACATACTTAAGATACCATGAGTTTAAAACATTTGTTCAAAGTTACAATGAAAAAGTGTCAAAGGTTTTTTTTTGTTTTTTTTTTTAAATGCAAAGGATAAGGAAAGAAGTGCTAGTTGAAGTGCTTCCTGAATAAGTAGGTCTTCAACCGCCGCTTGAAAATAGCCAGTGACTCAGCTGTCCGGACCTCTAGGGGAAGTTCATTCCACCACCTTGGTGCCAGTACAGAGAAGAGTCTTGTAGTATACTTGCCTCTTACCCTGAGAGATGGTGGAACCAGTCGAGCAGTGCTGGTTGCTTCTGACTGCTGGCTTCTCAGTGCTTTTGAACTATATACACCAAACTCGGCCAGCTCCTTTAGAGTGATACTCTGAACAAAGTTTTAAATTGGTGTACTGACTGGCCTTTCAGTTGTCCTGCAGCCCCGCCCCCAAAATATGCAAAATCAAAAAAACTTTTTACAACATGAACATGTGACATATAAAAACACTCAGAACAATGAGGGGAACTTCCTCATGTGTATTCTGATGATGTCACATGCTTGTCTCCACTTACCTCAAAATGTTTTGGCACCCTAGCTTTCTGTCCACTTGCCTCCAAAAGTAACACTGACCCTTATGTCCACCGTCCTTTGCGAATACTTGCATCGTCGAAGCCAACATCAAAGTTTTTCATGACAAACTTTACAAATCTAGTTCATATTTGACAGCCTCCCTAGAAAAAGTGTCACGTATCATTGAAGGAAACATGAATGGGGAATTTAATCGTATCGACACTGCGTTTTCCAGTGATCTCGAAGAGAATCTGTGGCTTTTTCATGACCATCATAAAGAGGTTATTGAAAACGGGTGAGAAAGTCTTTACACTATAAAACAGGAACGTGTAAACAAATGACCAAATACACATCTCAGACATCCAGTTCCAGTCAGTTCCACAACCTCGAATGTGGAAGATTGAACAATTTTACACAGTAATGCACTGTGAGCTAATAAGTAAATAATCTCATTGTTGAACGTTTGCAAGAGTCTGATGAAAACAAACCCACTGAAAAGTGGATTGCCCAGTCAACAACCATGGAGGTGTTATAAAAGCTTGCTCATCAGAGCATAAGACTTAATGAACTGCCTTGAGGGGTGGGGGTTTGGGTTGGGGTACAATGCTGGAGGTGTGGTTGCTGATTCTGACTAAGTGATGTGCTTGTTACAAAGTCCAAGTACCAGTTAAAGAGATTTGCCAAATTTGGATTGAATGATGAGATGCAATCAATAAATTGCATTGTTGTATAGAACCGTCCTTGCTCTTTAGATGTTATATAGCTGTGTGACAGCATCAACGGTCTTGGCTGCATCTTCTATAGGCCGGTTTTTGGCAATAAGCAAATCGGAGAATGTCTAAACTGTCTAGAATTTGAAAATATTTAATCACAATTGGATTCAGGGCAAGCAGTTGATAGATTAAGGCAAGTTTAAAGTAAGTTACTGTGAAACTATTTTTAAAAGACTAAAAGATGCAATGTAGTATAATGTAGTATTTATTCCCAGCATTCCCTGAGATGTTCAGATTTAGAGTTTATATACTAATTAGTATACTATATTACTTTGGATGTTTATGGGCAGAAAATTGAGGCTTTCTGTTACCTCTTAGCTTTTATCACATATTTAACATTAAATATACACTCTTATTTTGAAATATCATTGAATATTTCCGGTGACCATTTTGGAAATACAGCTAAAGTAGTGAGATTCGCAAATTTAATCCCAAACAGCTAACAGCTCCCTACCTAGGTACACTACAAAGGGTACAAAATTACGACGTCTAACGCCAAACTGAGTGCACTAGTTATCCTACAGTGAGCCATTTGGGACGCCACCGCACGCTTGTCGTCATTACGGTATTACTCGCTTCAGGTTTTGATCCAAATTCTCTCTCTCTCGAGAGAGACGACTTAAAGAGCACTCTGGACCGCTTGAATGGACAGATAAGGTAAAATAGAAAATATATCTATTTATTTCTGTAACAGTTTTGTTTGTACAGCTTGCATTTTGGTTACATTAGGTGGTCGTTTGCTAGACAGCTATTAACTAGCTAGCAGTTAGCTGTGCTGGCTAACTGAGATTAGCTTGTAACAAGCTCATTGACGGGCGACTCAAACACGGATCAGTGTAAAAGACTAACATATTAAACAAGACATTTACTGTTACATGTTATAAACGAGTTGTTATTTCGTCCCCCCCCCCCCCAGTGTTTTGCTTTGAACTCGTCACCATGACGACCTGTTTCAACGGATCTTTTAATTGAATGCTAATGTATTCAAGTCGTTATTACATGTTGTCAAACGCAATGGAGCACAAAAATAGGGCTACAATTTGCTTTTCCGTGGACATTCCGACACAGCCACCGACACACTACCGCACTCCTCAGTGTGTAAGTATAGATTTATGCCCGTAGTCTTAGGACGTACTGTTTAGTAAGCTAGTGTGCTAGTCTTTAAAAAGTCTCGCGCTGGGAGTTTTAGGTCTCGCGGAATTTTCTGGCTATTTTTAAAGCGCGTGCACGATGACAGCTGTGATTGTGCACGCGCAGCAGTTCCAGTCAGACGCCTTTAAATATAGACTCTCGTATTACATGCGTGTTAAATCTCTCGGTGTGACAAATGGCAACGGATGAGGTCTATGTATGTAATGCATTTAATATGAATAATAATAATGCACAGGTTTTTGTTTGTTTCAAACTCTGCAGGTGCACGTGAGTGCTGCATGTGGGACTGTTTAAAAACCTTTGAGTATGCATGCTGCTTCTGTCAAAGCCTTGGTATGAAGCAGCTCAGTCACGCTTTTATTTGCAAGAGCCGATCTCAGATTTGTGCATAACATGTTCATATGGAGAGTACAGAGGTGCCACGTGGCTCAGGTGTCATGTTGTGTGTTGAGTGACAACAGAAACGGATCATCTGCAGACCAACAAGTGAACAAAGGGAAAAACAGGCAATGGTGCGAATATGTCTGTACTCTTAGGGTGCGTGAGGTTGGCTGGAAACAAGTGGCTCAGAGCAAGCGCATGCTGGCTGTTACTAGGTGTTAGTATGATGGGGTGAGGTGGATGGATGGGTGGGAATTGTTTGTGGATGCCGTTAGAAGATTGTCTGTGCATGATGCATGTCAAAGTCTTAATACTACTCACTGGATACATGCGTCTTTCCAGCAGCCAGAAGAAGTAGAAGCAGTCACAGCCTTTGTTTTGTTACATATACATTAGAGCACAGTGAAATTCTTTCTTCGCATATCTCGTTGGGGGTCATAGCACTTAGTAAGGGTGGCAGCTCGGCAGTGCTGCTGCTTGAACCTTGAACTTCCGATCGATGACCCAGAGCCTTAACTGCTTCAGCCATCAATGCCACCACAATTATCTGCATTCTTCTGTCCAGTTTTGCAGGCTGTCCACGACTATGGGCTGCTTTCCGATCAACCAGGTCCGGTCCTGTGGAACACTATAAAATAAATCTGAGCGCACAACAACTCATTCTATTTGATAACCAGCCCAGATCATACTACTCACTATACGAATCTCCGTATGAATAATCAGATCCCCCCTGTCAGTTACAGATTGAATTTTGTACACGATACTTCATGATCCTTTAGGGAAATTCAGCTCATCAGCGTCATCATCTTGCAGCTCATTGTTTGTCAATTGTGTAAAATCACATTTGGGGCTCGTCAAAACAGCCGTGTTGTAAATTAGGACACTTACTTGGATGCTTCAGTTGATGCTTGTGTTAAAATACTTGTTGACATTTGGTAATTGAAGCAGCTGCGCAGTGCATTTGGACCACACACACTTGCCTGTTGTTGGCCCCAGTCATGTTTGGATTCTCTTGAGAGAGAGTCTATGTAATGAGTGGATGACTCACATTTTAAAGTGTGTAGAATTGAGAGAAAACTGACTAAGGCCAGTGGATGTTACTAATACAGTCTTGATGCAAGATGTACAGAAGATTAAATCAGGAGACTTACACACAACCCCAATACAGGATATAATGTACTGATGGTATTTAAGACAAACCTGAACTTTTAAATAATTCTTATTAATAATAATTTAATTAGTATTGAATTAGCAGTGCTGTTTGTAGCGATTCTAAAGGCCATTTGTTGGTTTGTGTTTTTTGTTATACACACATGATGGTGACTCGTGTTATCAGTGTTGTTTTAGCATGTAAGATCTGTTTGAGGTACGAGCAAACTGGACAGGCTACAGAGCTAAAGTGCTGCTGCATTGCTGTATTTAAAGAGAAGAAGCAAGGACTAAATCCCACCGGCACATTAACCGTAAACCGTTAACCAAAGCGAATGCTCATTTCACCCAAAATCTTTTTCCATCAATTAACTGACAAATCTTCATGCACATGACATTAAGCTACATAATCCCATTTCAAAGTAAAAAAAATTTCTCTTCCAGCTTTCTGTTAAAGCTCTACCTTTTCTGTCTTTTGTCAGTTTCGGACAGAAAAAAAAAGTCTTCCAGTTTCGTGCTACACTGTGAAGTTTTGTTTATTTTTTGGATTACAGTAAGCCGTACTATGTCCTAACCACAAAGGAAATTCTGAATGACTTAAAGGCTGGATTTGGTTTGAGGCAGATATTTCTGGATATGATTCAGTCTGAAGGAGACTTCCTTTACGTCTTACTTATAGCACTAAACTGAAGATGCAGACAGACAGCGAACACGCGGCAGTGTTTTATACTCCAACTCGACACAGACAGGGAGCTCTGTGGATGAGCCGAATGCTTATGTCACGCTTATTTATAGGCTGTTATTAGCAAAGTGGTTTAGTGTTCCAGGTCTGTATGCAGCATGTTCTGTCAGACCAGTTCTGAGTTTATGTGAGATTTCTCACAAAGATGAATCTAATCAAATATTTTGTAAATCTGTGCTTTTATGAATCGATTTTCCAGCCGAATAACTTTTTTTTCACTTTAAGATTTTTACTCTATTTTAGTCCGACTACTCTAAAATGTCTAACTCTATATTCTGTCACCACTCGATATTTTCTCTCTAATTGTCCAGAATCTCTGGCAGGATAAAGTGTAAGTTTGTGTTTTCACTGAAACCTGTCGAACCTTGTCAAAGTCCTACTGTAAGTGTTTCAGAGAACCGCTAATTCTTCCACATGAATGAACATCGAAGCAGCACAGCTTTGAGACACAGCTTTCGACCCTAGTGCACAAGAGTAAAGCATTAAATCCAGAGACACTTTATGAAGCAAATTTGCAAATTATCCTCAATATAAGCAATTTGTACAGCATCATAACACACTTAACAATAACACTTTTTAAATGCTGTTTATTTCCTCACACCCATTTTTTGAATAGTAACACATCATCACATGCTGTGTGAAGTCTACATTAGACGAGTGCCTTGAATTGAACTCCGAACTCTGCTGTGATTTTTGAGCTCAGCATGTTCAAGCTAAAAACTAAAACCCAGAATATTGCCAGACCTTAGCAACCATAACAAAAGCCTTTATCATCGCCACATATACATTACAGCACAGTGAAATACTTTACTTCATATGTCCCAACTTTGGAGGATGGGGTCAGTGCACAGGGGCAGCTATGATACAGAGCCCCTGGAGCAGTGAGGGGTAAGGGCCTTGCTCAAGGGCCCAACAGTGGCAGCTCGGCAGTGCTGGGGCTTAAACCCTGATCAACAAGACATTTTGCGAATTGATTAAGGGGCCTTATTTGTTATAATTCCATTAATATTATTGTCTTTGTGAACATGACACTAGCTAGTGAGTGATCAGTAGAAACCAGGCCTCACAACTTGTTTGGAGAAAAGAAAGCAAGCACACTTTTCAGTACACTGTTCCGCACACACCAGTCCGCATCTTCTTTTGTGGTCTCGCCTCTTCAGCTCAGGGTTTATGAAAAGGAACAGAGGGAGCCATATGTTAGGAATAGTTTTTGTAAAGATTTAAATATACGTTCATTACCCCTTTTCCACCAGAAAGAACCGGGTGCTGGTTCAGAGCTGGTGCTGGTTCAAAGTTGGTCCCACTGGCGAACCTTCTAAGAACCGGTTTGCCTTTCCATGGGTTAGAGAGCCGTCACAGAGCCGAGTCTGACGTCACTGTATACGTGTCACGTTACACAGCAATGTTAGCACAGCAGGAAACACAAACACAACATCAACAATGGCGGTTGTTGCATTACTCTTAATGCTCATGGCTTTATGAACCTACATTAGCATTTAATCCAACAAATCCAACGTGTACGTGCAGCTCCATGTAATCTGTATAAACGGTTGTAATCGAGAAAGTACATAACGTTATTTTATCAGTAAGACAGAAAAAAGTTAGCCTTAGCATGTAGCTACCTGCTATCATGTGTGCTGATAAGAGATTATATTGTGGTAAAGTAAAAGTATATTAAACTTTGGTATACTTAAGGTACATTATCAAATGCGCTAACAGTAGCCCCGCCCACAGCTCCTGACACAAGCGGTTCTTAAGTCTAGACCTGCAACGTTTTGGTGCTACATAAGAACCACTTTTCCTGGTTCAGAGCCGGTGCTTTGGGTGTCGAAAAAGAAAGAACTGGTTCTAAATTAGGCTCTGGCTCCGAACCAGCACTCAAACTGCCTCGGTGGGAAAGGGGCATTAGAGCTTTGTCCTGCCGAAAGATCTTACTATTGATCAGTAGAGGTTTTAATGCAAGTTTCTTGGTTCTTCATGGAGTCCATGCATCCTGACACGGTTTCCAGGCTCGTATTTATTTTTACAAACCATCCCTGTGTTTTTACCAAACTCACTGTATAAGGTGATTTTTATAGCTGCGTTTGCACTGCTAGATTGATGTGGGAGAAAGCTTTGAATCTCTGATCCAGCTCTCGTGTGACGTTTTTAGCAGACTACTCGGGCTTCATTCCTGCCGTTACAGTGCATGTCTCTTTGTTTTGGTTTTTATTGAAGTGGTTGTAAGTGGTTGAGGAAACGCCCTGCACTTCTTGTCTCTTGCTACAAGAGATGGCGTCCATCCAAGTAGATTAGGATCTCACATTTAGAGTGGCCAGTTTACATGCATGACTGATTAGACATACAAACCCTCATCCCTGAACCAAGCACATCTTTGGATCCAGTTCTACCAACTCAGGATGTCTGGTATTCTGTAGTATTACAGCTGGTCACCAGAATTGTTATTTGTTTGTTTGTTTGTTTGTTTGTTTATTTATTTGTCGTTTTTAAGTCAACAGGTAGGAAACCAACCGAAAATTCAATTGGGAATGTCAGTGGGCACATATTGTTATTATGATGCCTGTGAGACGTGGATTGACCAGACAGGAAACATGGAATTAATTGAGCACAGGGAACCGATCTGGTCGATAACCTTAAGTGCCTTTTCACAGCAGCTTAAACTATCTACTTGTTCCTTTGACTTGATTTCAACAAAGATAATTTATTTCACTGTAATTTGCTCTTTAGACCGTTTCTATACGCTATGATCACATCATCACTACTGTGAAGGACTAACGCTGATCTGGTTTGTATTAGCAACTATAGGCTGATATCAATTGTTCTGGTTCTCATCAGATTATTTCAAGTCTGCAAAATGTAGCTAATTACATCAAGCAGTATCATGACTGCATGAGAAGCTGCAGAGGTTAATATTGTAATGCTTTCAGATGGCCACAGCTTGATCCTAATTGAGGTTTTAATTGCTGATTTGTGTTTTTACTCACAGGGGCACCGGCGGGATGGACATCACAAGCCGCTGCACCCTGGGCGACCCAAACAAGCTGCCGGAGGGCGTTCCACAGCCAGCCCGCATGCCCTATGTGTCAGACAAGCACCCGCGGCAAACTCTGGAGGTGATCAACTTACTGCGTAAGCACCGTGAGCTGTGTGACGTTGTGCTGGTGGTAGGTGCGAAGAAGATCTATGCACACCGAGTCATTCTCTCAGCCTGCAGCCCCTACTTCAGGGCCATGTTCACCGGTGAGCTGGCCGAGAGCCGCCAGACCGAGGTGGTGATCCGTGACATAGATGAACGTGCCATGGAGCTGCTCATCGACTTCGCCTACACCTCGCAGGTCTGACATTTAAGGTGTAGCTTTTGATTTGTAAACTGTGACAGTCTGGAGGGCTGAGGAATTAATCTGGGTTCTTATGAATGATGTGTGATTTCTTTTATTTGTATATGTCTGTGCACCATGTTGGCACTGGTCTTATGTGAGAGACTATTTGTATTTGTGCCACTCAGGTGACCGTGGAGGAGGGGAATGTGCAAACACTGCTGCCCGCCGCCTGCCTGCTACAGCTGGCTGAAATCCAGGAGGCTTGTTGCGAGTTCCTAAAGCGCCAGCTCGACCCGTCCAACTGCCTGGGCATCAGGGCTTTTGCTGACACGCATTCTTGCAGAGAGTTGTTGCGAATCGCTGACAAGTTCACCCAGCATAATTTTCAGGAGGTAAAGGGCTTCCTTACAGCTCAGGTCATGAGTCTGTGGAGAAAGTAGAAGTGGGCATGTGACAGATTCAGTAATATTACTGCTATTGTATTAAACCTGTGAGGAAATGAGACAAGAAGCCTTACTTTATATCGGTACTTGTGAGTGTTGCTCAGTCTCAGGATGATTAGAATCGAGGGCGACATCCCTGTACTAAATTTAGCGACACTTTCTGGGAATAAACTATATGATGTGTCTCTCTTTTTCCATACGCGTCATGTTTAATAGATGAAGAATCAGCTCCTCATATTTTTTACTCCAAAGGCAAGTTTGAATCTAAACATTTGTACATTCTCTCAAGTGATAAATACCATTGAACTGTGAGTAGCCATTTAACTTCACACAGCACTTCTGTTCTAATAGAAGTAGTACATGAGTCTCGGCTGCATAGTACGTGTTGCACACACAATGAAACATCGGCATCTACATATCCTCTGTGTTTGTACTGAATGTATTGACATGATTATGGCAGAACCGGTGACCTACAGTGTCTTCAGTCACTATAATACTCTCAGCATGTCTCATCGTCATGCAGATTCTCATGGTTTTAACACGTCTGTCTCTTGTTCTTCTGTTTCCTTCTCCAGGTCATGGAGAGTGAAGAGTTCATGTTGCTCCCATCCAATCAGCTGATCGATATCATTTCGAGTGACGAGCTGAACGTGCGCAGCGAGGAGCAAGTGTTTAACGCCGTCATGGCCTGGGTTAAATACAGCATCCAAGAGCGACGGCCTCAGCTGCCTCAGGTCAGTTGTGCAACTGTTACCCACATCTTACCCCTAGGCTGGGCTTAGTACTACTTAACACTGCACTGCTTTTCATTTTCTTTCCAAGTAAAAGTTACGCCGCTGTGTTTTTACTTTTAAAACCTCTAATTCCATATGGTGTCGTCTTAGCTATGTAGATTACCATTAAAACAAATCTAATGTTTGATAAAATGTCTACTAGCCGGTTGTCAAGCGTGAGTGTTAACTGTAGCATGCACTTTTTCGTTCAGGTCCTTCAGCATGTCCGGCTTCCTCTGCTGAGTCCCAAGTTCCTCGTCGGTACAGTGGGCTCGGATCCACTAATTAAGAGCGATGAGGAGTGTAGGTGTGTATGTTCTCCATCAGTCTTTTTTTTTTTTTTTCCTTATTCCCCTCCATAGAGGCATTTGATGAAATGTTACACTGACGAACTACAGATAATCAAAACCAAATGGATATGTGAAGCCTGCTAGTAACCTGGATGGATGACAACGTAGGTTTAATGCAGCTCCGGGTGAATTGATTTCTTTTCAGGGACCTGGTGGATGAAGCAAAGAACTATCTTCTGCTTCCTCAAGAACGGCCGCTCATGCAAGGACCCCGTACCCGACCCCGTAAACCCATTCGCTGTGGAGAGGTTCTGTTTGCCGGTAGGTGGGTTATAATTAAAGAGTGAAAAAAAGAATATTTGAATACTTAATACAGAATGTAATTTGCAGCTGTGTGTGTGTGTGTGTGTGTGTGTGTGTGTTTGCTCAGTAGGGGGATGGTGCAGTGGTGATGCCATCTCAAGTGTCGAACGCTACGACCCTCAGACCAACGAGTGGCGCATGGTAGCGTCCATGAGCAAGCGGCGCTGCGGAGTCGGCGTCAGCGTCCTGGACGATCTGTTGTATGCAGTCGGTGGCCACGATGGCTCTTCTTACCTGAACAGTGTAGAGAGGTCAGGATTACATGTTAGTTTACACAGATTTGATGCTTCCTATACAAACGTTCTATAATCAGAATGTATTAGCAAATGTACAGACTTCTAGCAGTGCTTGTTTAAAACTGCAGTGACCCAAAGGAGCTGTGAAACTTTAACAGGGCTGTGAATGTTTAAGCTCAGTTTAACATTAAAAGATCGAAATGAAACCTGTCCCCACGATGGGACGCTTTACTCGATCACATGATTTCTGAAAGAAATATGTAGTAGCCTGGCTGCTTGTGATTTTGGTGTAATGGCCCTTTACACTTTTTAAGTATTGTTGAAAAGTAATTAATTGAACGCGATTAAAAATCTAACAGCTCAGATGGTGTCCGTTTGCTTCAACCTTGAGTAATATATCCGGTGTAACGTCGTGAAGAAACAACAACAATGCTGCCCTCTGGTGTTTCTTTTCAGGTATGACCCTAAGACTAACCAGTGGAGCAGTGATGTGGCGCCCACCAGCACGTGCAGGACCAGTGTGGGGGTCGCTGTGTTAGGTGGTTACTTGTATGCAGTCGGTGGACAGGACGGAGTCTCGTGTCTCAATATAGTTGAAAGGTCGGGAAAAAGAAAAATACTTGCAGTTCTTTGTACGCATACACGATGCCTCCATGATGGGTATGAATAAACAAATACATTCTTTGAGACAACAACTCTCGTGTGACTGAATAAAATCGAACGAAATCCAGAACAAACCCTGAACCACATGGCATGTTAAGAGGATATTCACACGGTAGATTACATGCAGAAACATTATTTAGGCTGCTGTGAGCTTTAGTCTCAGTATGTTTGTTGCGTATAAGTTCATTGTTAATATGTTACTTTTCTTCAAAGGTATGACCCTAAAGAGAATAAGTGGACACGGGTGGCATCCATGAGTACGCGGCGTTTGGGGGTAGCAGTAGCAGTTCTGGGAGGATTCCTCTACGCAGTGGGAGGCTCAGACGGCACCTCCCCTTTAAATACAGGTACACATGACCGGGTACAAACTGCCTGTAAAGATGGAATAAATAAAACATAGTAAATATCACTTTGCGATGCCATTAATCAGCTTCTCCTTAGACTCTCGTGGCATTTGATCAGTGCTGAGATAAGCGATGATTGATTCAGAGAGTTTTGTTCTCTATATAATGTTTAGGCGTCTGCTGCCATTTCTACAGTGTGAGTGAGTGTTACAGCCGGTCTTTATACTGGTTACGAATCGAATCTGTTAGGCTTCTGCATATGTTAAGTAACTAACCATCTGTTAAGTAACTAACAACTTGACCAAAGCATATCATTATCTACATAAGGAAGGCAGCCTTGGACAGTTGAATGTCTTCTCACCGGCGTGGATGTTAAACCGATGCCTTATTTACTTAACGTGATCTCAGCACAGGCAATGCTATACGTTAAATCAAATCTTTCGCCATCTGTCAAAGCATGTACCTTTTCTTCATTTTTGGCTGTTCGCCAAATTCAAGATGTGCAGGTGTGCATGCACACAAACACACACACACACACACAACCAAATATACAGGCACATCCCCAACGTGCAGTTTTCTAGTATTCTCGCATTGGTGGCTATTTAAGGCTCTGTTGTAGCTCCAGGAAAAAATGTAGGTTTAAAAGAAAAACAATAATCCTGGCATGTTTTCTGCCATCTGCAGTGGAGAGATATAACCCTCAGGAAAACCGCTGGCACACAGTATCGCCAATGGGCACGCGGCGGAAACATCTGGGCTGCGCCGTCTACCAGGACATGATCTACTCGGTCGGAGGCAGGGACGACACCACAGAACTTAGCAGCGCTGAGAGATACAACCCGAGGACCAATCAGTGGTCTCCTGTGGTCGCCATGACATCCAGACGGAGCGGGGTAAGCACTTCACTGTTAATTTGTCTCAGGCTTAGGAGCATAAATCTCCAGGGTTGATGTCGGATTTGTTCTTTGGCTTTCAGGTGGGCTTGGCCGTGGTGAACGGCCAGTTGATGGCAGTCGGCGGATTTGACGGCACTACTTACTTGAAGACGATAGAAGTCTATGATCCTGACGCTAACACATGGAGGTAATTAAATTCACAGCGAATGTGATTACATGAACATTTTCTTTGTACCTTTACAATCTTTCGCCATAGAACCAGTTGCATTTGAATAATCTGCACTTTTTTCTTCCTCAGGCTTTACGGGGGAATGAACTACAGAAGATTAGGAGGAGGGGTCGGCGTGATTAAAATGACTCACTGTGAATCACACATATGGTAAAACCCTCATCCAACTCCTCGTAAGATGCCTCACAAGATTGTGCCTCTCACTGAGACATTAAGGAAAGAGAAAAGACTCCATTATTTAAGACTTTTGCTTTACATCTCAAGCCAATGAGATCACTAAGGAGAAGATGAACATCTGTCGCTCTCACGAGCCGATCTGTGAAGACTTCGTATTCAGGACTGGATTTCATCGCTCTTTTCATAGGACCTGCCGATAGCCAAAGGCGAGCATCCGTCTGACAGAAAGAGAGAGAGAGAGCGAGCGAGCTGACACTCACTGCAGCATTGCTTCAGTCACAAACACAGGAAAAAGTCACATTCACAGCTACCCTTTCTGGAAGGATCTGTACTGCCTAGTATTTGTGTGGATTATTTTATTTTAGGTTTTCGGTTCTTGAGTAAGCTGATGTTGCATGAGGTGTCGTCACAGCTTCATGCTCATACGGACAAGTAGCTTGTCTGAGCTTTGTTTTAATCTTATCAACTGGATGCACTGTGATTCTTTCTTTTTTGTGTGTGAACGTTTCTACCATGTCCCATCAGCCACGGATTCAGCTACACGTAGATTTTTCGTTTGGTACAGCGGTGCTTACTAAATCAGTAGAATAAGGAGCATTCGAGCCTTTCACCGAGGCGCATGCAAGTCATTTCTCACAAGCGGTTTCCACCATTTCAACACCATCACTTTTTTTTTAAAGATCATTTGATGCATCAGTCTGTGCACTTTAATAATCCGAGACAAGTTCAGTTTGGTCACTGATCTGTTTTAAACACAGTGAGACAATTTTGATTTTTTTTTAAGAATGTTGGATTTATTATGCATTTAGATGATGAAAGCAAACGGTTCCCTGTGTTGGCCTGCGCACATTGCATCGAACTGTTGATTTACTAAATAAAAGGGATGCATTTTGAACTGTTTAAATACGAGTGTTAAATGTGGAAACATGCTTTTACCTCAGTGTGGTTATTTGCCAGTTCCCTCCCACAGCAGCTACTGAGCAGAGAGGGTATAATATATTTAGAAGATGCTCTTATCCACATTTCTCACTTTATACAGCTGAGCAATTGAGGGTGACGGGCTTTGCTCAGGGGCCCAGCAGTGGCAGCTTGGTGACCTGGGGATTCGAACTCATGACCATTTGACCAGTAGTCCAACACCTTTACCACTGATCTTCCACATTACACCGGTGGAATGGACAACAACTTGGATTAATCCTTTTATCACTGCAAGTCTGATATAAAACGAGTCAAGATTCTGTAGTGTTTCAACCTCCGTTGTACCTTGTGGTTAAACACAACACCTTTTGGATTTGATCCATTTATGAATTAGCAGTTCGTAGTGTAAATGGGTTTGGCATCTCTGGGATTAGCAATGAGTTTGATAGCACCATTTATTCTGAGGATATTTACTTCTGTTCCTCTGGTAAAAGGGTTAAAGAATGATTTGAGCTGGTTTTATATATAGGCTATTTATTTCAGGAAAAACAGATGACAACAGAAAAGTAAACACTTGACTTCTGAAGGTATGGTATCCTTAAAAAGACATTTCTAAATTATAGTCTGAAATATTGATATCCATGTGATCATCATCATCTCTGACTACAAATGGACTGAAGGTGTTTTTTTGTTGCTGGAGCCAGACATGAACAAGATGGATATATTTACATGCTGATATGGACAGGGTAAAGTTATGCACTAGTAAATTTACACAAGGTGTAGATGTAAAAGCAAAATACAAAAAGCTTGGACTATTTACAGATACACTGGATTAATTTTGGACACTGGTTGACATTTGATCTGTATGGATTTAATAAAAAATAAAATAAAATCAGATTTAAAAACAAAAATCCAGATAAAGGTACAACTTTGACAAAGATGTGTAAATAAATACAATTTTAAAATTTGTGCTTGACTACAGAGATTGCCACATGTATTCAGTAAAACAAAGGCCATTTACAGCTATAACAGTAAAGCGGAGGAATTAAACGGGTGTCCTGCGGAGGGCGCACTCTGTCAGCAGGGTCAGTAAGGTGCTGATGTAGTCGCTGCTGCCGATCTGAAACAGAAACACGACGTCACTCAGAACTTTCTGGGAAATATGAATACAGGAACTTAAAGTTATTACATTTTCTTGTTCCTGACAGCATTATATTAGACAACACCAGCTGGAAATATTAATAAATACCTAAAAAAAAAAAAAGTCTATTGCAAAGCTTGAAACTTATTTGGGTGAAAAATGACTAGGAATTTAAATCGAATTAGATTTTACAACATTCAATTCAGTTTATAAAAATTCACTGCTGTAAAGAATCCGACTTAATCGTTAATGATGTGGTTTGAACTGTTCAAAACATCTTAAAAGCTAATTCACACACTAATTCGATACGAAATGTTTTTGCAGACCGGTCCTGGAGCTTGAAGAGTTTTCCCGGCTCTTAGTTAATCAGCTAATTATCACTGCAGACATGCAGAGCTTGACTAGTGGTTTTAACACTATACACTCTGCAGTTACTTTAATAGGAGCTTCTCTGTGCATTTGAGTAATTACTCGATTAGCTCGTTGTGTGGCAGCAGTACAATGCTTCAGTTGACATCAAACCAAAAGTATGAGTTGAAAAATCGGATCTCTGTTCCAAACAGGCTCCTGGGATTTTCTTATCCGACAGGCAACGGAGCAGAAACAGCTTTTGTGACGAAGGTCAGAGGGAGAATAGCCAGACTGGTTTAAGCTGACAACAAGACTCCATGGTGAACAAAAGTCACATCGACAGGGACAACCTTTGCGGTGGATAGGGTTCAAAAGATGCCACTGGATTGGTGCAAGCTCATCAAAAGTTTGGAAATCCACCTAGTGAGGAGCTGATGAATCATGATTGCAGATTGTAGGGTCAGAATTTGGCATCGACACCATAGACCCAACCTGGTGATGTAATGAATGCTTTCAGCCTGTGCTCATTATGACTACAATTAGATTTCTGATGTGAAAATTCACACGGTCACAAATCAAGTCACCACAGAGTGTTCTGCAGATTTTACAGACTGATAAATGATCGATAAACACATAGATGGATGTGATAGGAGATGAGATTTGCAGACAAACCTGAAGCAACTGAATCAGTGTTAGTAAGGTGTTCCTAATACTGTGGACAGTGAGTGTCGTGCACTGTAGATATCCTATTAAAATTCGCCGTCTGTACGTAACCGAATGAATGGTTTTCCTTCAGATCCCACTGTAAATGCCTTCTTAGACAGTGATGCTTATGTTCACACACACACAGTGACTCGCAACAGAGAGCACTAACAAAGCAGGCACAAGATGACCGAATAAATACACAGTAGGGGTGTGTGTAAACAAAACTGGCAGCAACAGCCTTTAAACCACTGCGCTGTAGAATTCTCGATTCTGATTGGTTAGAAGGTTCTGCTTTGTTTTCTATTACAGCAGCTCTAACGAGTATAAATCTAATTAGAACAGTTCTTTAAGTCGAGTAACCTTTAGGGAAGGAGTCTCCAGTGTCAGCGTGAGTTCTGCCAATAGAGTCTTCGGGACAAAGAGCTTTGGGGCTTCTCAGCAAAATGACATGCTGTATATTTTGCTGTTGTTTGAAGAGACCAAAAAGCAAAACTGTGTATAGCTACTATAAACAGTGATCACATTCCCCCATCATTAATGAACCTTGAGTAGTTTTAATTCATATTTATATGTGAAGCCATTCCTGGGCTTTCATGATCATCCTGACACCAGAGAGTTTGTTATTATCAATAGAATCATTTCCCATTTCTACAATACAAACCAGTTTATAAGAAGTTCGCTCACTATTTAACCTATTTTTTGCAAAGAGCCCTTCAAGTGTGCATACAGGAAGATAAAACTGACATTTATAAGTGAAGAGACATCACAGGATGTCTAGAAGAATCAGATCAGATACAAGAATTCAGCTCTGTGGTACATCAGTAACTAACAGAGAAATGCATGGTGCCTACCTTGATTTTGCCCTCGTGATGCGCTGAACCGTGGGAAGTGGAGACCTTCGTGAGTGTCCCAGCCGACAAGTAGATCTTAAAATGTCTGAAAAAGTGAGTCTCGAGTCCGTTCATAAACCGCTGCACCTCGTCGACGTGGATTCTGTCGTCTGTGCTGTCGTCCGTGTGAATGCTGTCCCACAGCTCCCAGGCGTCCTGTGGGTTCACCGTGTACAGGATGTCCAGTGAGGGCTGCGTGGGCATGGTCCAGCTCAGCTTCAGGTACCTGATGTTGCTGCTGGGATGGCAGCCGGTCCACAGGGCAGCCAGCCAGTTCAGAGTGGTGGAGTTCAGAAACAACGCACCGAAATTACAGTCAAAGGTGCGCTCGAACCAGGACTTAACGAGAGCTGTGAGGGATTCGGGGCCACTGCTGCAGAACAGAGGAAGACTGACAAAGTCAGGGGGCAGTGATCTCAGGTACTCACAATCTCCGTTCACGCAGGTCAACCAGCCGCGCCACACTGGTTTCAGAGTGTCTGTCCCAAACATTGGTTTGGAGTGTATCTGGGGTAAAAAAAAAAAAATAAAAAAAATAAAAGTGTCATCAGCAGAACTCATTCATTCATTCATTTTCTACCGCTTATCTGAACTTCTCAGGTCACGGGGAGCCTGTGCCTATCTCAGGCGTCATCGGGCATCGAGGCAGGATACACCCTGGATGGAGTGCACACACACAATTTTCCAAAGATGCCAATCAACCTACCATGCATGTCTTTGGACCGGGGGAGGAAACCGGAGTACCCGGAGGAAACCCCCGAGGCACGGGGAGAACATGCAAACTACACACACACAAGGCGGAGGCGGGAATCGAACCCCCAACCCTGGAGGTGTGAGGCATACGATCAGCAGAACTAAAATTTAAATTTCATTAAAATGCAAATGCCTTTTATATACACTGGCTAATTTTAGCCAACGGTATTTAGACATCTGATCATCACATCCATCGCTACAATATGCCCTTTTACCTCTGATAAAACCATTTCTTATGAACATTCTTAATCTTATAAAGTGATCCAAAGTGCTTTGTACTCATCTAAAACCACAGATTTTTTTTATTATTTTTCTTACGGTCCGTCTCAACACAAGACGCATGCAGCCGGTCACAGCTATGGAGTGAGGATTGTTATGGTTGCTACGATCTGTGCCTATAATATCATAGTATAAATATTAGCAACAATGTACAGCAGCATTGTAACTTGTTAATTGTTGTTTGCATCCTTGAAATGATTTATAAGTCATTCCAGACTAGCAGCATTAGGTTTAACCTATTTGTTATTAATCTCAGGTGATTATGTAGGTACATGGGTAAGTTGTTACTATAGAAACCATAACAATAGACCAAAGGAATTAACAGAAACCTGTGATTTGAATCATAGCTGTTATAGAAATGGTCACATCATTCAGACAAATGACAGATACAAGAACTCGAAAGTGTATAAAACACACACTGTAGGAGTCAGATGTGGCGTTGAGGCCATGAGTACACAAATATTTCACTAACATCCCATAATTTACCTGAATGAAAACGGTTTCTGCATCGTCCTCTGTTTCTGCCATTCCGTGGACGGTGGAGAGCGAGACTTTAAATCCTGCCTCCAGCCCCACCTCGACAGCGACCCCTTGCTGCTTCTCGGCTACGATGAAAGCGGTGAGGTGTTTGGAGTACAGTTTGAGCTGCGTGTACTGGAATCGGTACAGCGGGGTGACGTATGCCAGCTTCCACTCGTGCTTCACCAGAAGGGCCAATTGCTCTGTGTCCACTTTACTCTGCAGTAAACGGAGGTGAAGATATTGTTTTCATGATTCTTTACATCAACACACACTATGCTCACAACAAAGCACAGAGCAGGGGAGTAACTTCACTTTCCTGTGAATTTATCAGCTAAAGCTCACGCTATTCAGTTAATCAGGAAGGGAAAAGTGTGAATACAAGCCAGCTATGAAACCATGGAAAAAAGTACAATCTACAAAGAAGAGACAGATCATGTCTGAACAAAAGACAGTAGATTACTGGGAAAGACCCACAGATTTCACTGAGGCAATGACTGTAAATATTATTTCAGTGAACTGACACCATTAGGAAAAGCTTAAAAGTCAAAGAAGAAGATGAAGAATAACAGGTGTAGAAATCAGCATGAAATTACACCAAAGCTGAAATGCTTCAGCTCATGAGCCATACAGTCACTATGTGGTGCAACAGTGATAAGAGAATTACCATAATTATGATTAGGCTTGTGTTGCCTGGTACACTGTATGCAAACCCAGTACATGCTGTTAGAAAGGTACACATGCACTCTCTGGGTCCTCTGGTGTCATGGTTACCCCACCTTAGACTAGAATGCACTACTGAGATCACATTACAGCTTTTTATTTATATTTTCAATGTTTTGTATTCATAATACGTTCAGTAGATCTCGAGAAAATCATTAACTGATTGTGGAGTTTAGCGCTGCCACTTCACAGCCCTTACGCCTCGACTGCTGAGTTATATAAACAGGAGAAATGCCCCCTTTGGGGACAATAAAGTAAAGTAAGTCGCCCTGGAGAAGAGCGTCTACCAAATACCAGAAATGTAAAATGGATAAACAGTGTTCAATTCACTGCGCAGCCTTGCAACCTCCCTCACTGCCCATTGCACATAATACTGCCAATCTAAGAGATTCTAAATCCATCAATACAGTAAAACTATTCGTCATGGCCTAGTGGTTAGAGAGTTTGACTCCTAACCTTAAGGTTGTGGGTTTGAGTCTTGGGCCAGCCACGACTGTGGTGCCCCTGAGCAAGCATAAACGGCTGCGTACTGGCTGTGTGTGTGTGCGTGTTCACTGCTGTGTGTGCACTTTGGTTGGGTTAAACGCAGAGAACAAATGATGAGTATAGGTCACCGTACTTAGCCATGTCACGTCACTTCACTTCTCTATAATATATTTCTACAAAAGAATGATTAGGTCATTCTCTCTCTCTCACACACACACACACACACACACAGTATGTGTATATTTTTCTTTCTGCATAGTTTCATAATGTACAGTGTCATCTATATATATATATATATAAATATATAGATATATAAAACTATGAATAATGTAATAGAATTATTGGATTAGATTCTTTTTTTTTTTTTTTTTTTTTTTTTTTTACAAATTTCACTACACTTCAATTTCTTTCCACAAGCAGTTAATAACTGAACTAACTGTCTTGTTTGTCCTGTCCTGCATTGTTTGCACCAGGTCACACAGATGCACTTTATGTATCTAGGACTAACTTACTAAGTCATTATAGCTCTGTCTTTGTTTTATGTAGTACCATGATCCTGGAGAAACCTTGTCTAATTCACTGTGTACTGCAACACAGTATATATGGTTGAATTTAAAATAAAAGCCTTTTGACTTGATGTACTGCAAATGGTTGTGTATGTGACATGAAATTTCTATTTCAAACTGAAGCCTGGTCATTTTTATTAGACCTGGATATCATAAGGTGACATTTCCAAACTGAAGCACACAGAGCCAGTCACGGATTAGGAGATGACACTAAAGTCTCAGATACTCACTGCAATATTCTGGGATCTGGCAACCCGTCTGCTGGTAGGGCCCCTGCGGCCGAGGGTGTTTATGTTACCTGGTGTTTGCCAGAACATAGACGGATTCTCCATACAGCTGCGTCCATAACTCTTCCGTCGTGTTCTGTGCGTGTTAGCGGGGGTGGTGACAGCACTGCAACACAACAAACACGTTGTCATGAACATGTTAATAACACTGTAGTGCTGCTGAGCTCAACACAAACACAGCTGTTTACCGACCACCAAAAAAACCTAAAACAACATTCACACCACCTACAACTTTACCTAAGATATCTAAAATAAAACATTTATACAATATTATTATTATAGTATTTACAACATTCAGGATAAAACTTCGGGACCAGAAGGAAAGCTAACAAAAAGCTAGCATTAGCGTTAGCATTAATGTTAGCATTAGCCAAACAGCAACGCCTCTCATTTTATGTTTTAAAAACATATATAAAATCCTTGCTGCGCTTTAAATTTCGTCTAACACAGGAGTTCATGGCCGAAACAAACACATTTCCATACCTAACGCGACCCTCCATGGCTTACAGGCGCCAGTAAAGGCGGATATGGATTTGAAAATCCCGCTATCCCATCATGCAACGCGGTGAGGAAACTAATCGATCGCGGTTGTAAAGTCTTCCTAACCAAGTTGACTCGTAAATAGGAATTTTAATAAAGCCTTCCGTAATTAATATATTTTACGTAAAATGATGTGATACATTACTATACGTTTGCGAAATATCGGTGCCTCGGTAATCCAGAACAAGGATGAAAGATCGATTGGATGAGAGTTTGGCTAGTTGAGTCTGATAACTACATGAAGCACGGTAAGCTACGTCCAGACGAACGTGCACTACCGTAGTGAACAGTGTGCAGGAATAGTGTGCTAGGAGCAGTGGACTATCATTGTAGTATACTGTTTAGTGGAGTAGTATGCTGTACTGGTATTAAACTCACGCGTGCTTACTGTAATGAACATGAAGTGGGTTTATTTTAAGGATCTATGCTGACAGTTATGATGCAGGTGACTCACTTTCTTTAAAGCATAGCGGTTGGATATAAAAGTTCACGGATATGAATAAGCGATTCCACGTTATCCAGGTGAAGGACCAATGGGAAGGTGACCGTTAATTGACTGGAACGTGTTATATACAAGCTCACTGTATCACTAGCTCACTGTATACTAGCTCACTGTACATTAACTCACTGTACACTTGCTCACTGTATACTAGTTCACTGTACATTAACTCACTGTACACTTGCTCACTGTATACTAGTTCACTGTGTCACTAGCTCAATGTATTCTAGCTCACTGTACATTAACTCACTGTACACTAGCTCACTGTATACTAGCTCACTGTACACTAGCTCGCTGTACATTAACTCACTGTACACTAGCTCACTGTACATTAACTCACTGTATACTAGCTCGCTGTACATTAACTCACTGTACACTAGCTCACTGTACACTAGTTCACTGTGTCACTAGCTCAATGTATTCTAGCTCACTGTATACTAGCTGACTGTGTCACTAGCTCACTGTATACTAGCTCACTGTATCACTAGCTCAATGTTTTCTAGCTCACTGTACATTAGCTCACTTTATACTAGCTCACTGTACACTAGCTCACTGTACACTAGCTTACTGTACACTAGCTCACTGTAGATTAGCTCACTGTATCACTAGCTCACTGTACATTAACTCACTGTGTCTCTAACTCACTGTACACTAGCTCACTGTACACTAGCTCACTGTACACTAGCTCACTGTACATTAACTCACTGTGTCTCTAACTCACTGTACACTAGCTCACTGTACACTAGCTCACTGTACATTAACTCACTGTGTCTCTAACTCACTGTACACTAGCTCACTGTACACTAGCTCACTGTATACTAGCTGACTGTGTCACTAGCTCACTGTATACTAGCTCACTGTATCACTAGCTCACTGTACACTAGCTCACTGTACATTAACTCACTGTGTCTCTAACTCACTGTATACTAGCTCGCTGTACATTAACTCACTGTACACTAGCTCACTGTGTCACTAGTTCACTGTGTCACTAGCTCAATGTATTCTAGCTCACTGTATACTAGCTGACTGTGTCTCTAACTCACTGTATACTAGCTCGCTGTACATTAACTCACTGTACACTAGCTCACTGTACACTAGTTCACTGTGTCACTAGCTCAATGTATTCTAGCTCACTGTATACTAGCTGACTGTGTCACTAGCTCACTGTATACTAGCTCACTGTATCACTAGCTCAATGTTTTCTAGCTCACTGTACATTAGCTCACTTTATACTAGCTCACTGTATCACTAGCTCACTGTACACTAGCTTACTGTACACTAGCTCACTGTAGATTAGCTCACTGTATCACTAGCTCACTGTATACTAGCTCACTGTACATTAACTCACTGTGTCTCTAACTCACTGTACACTAGCTCACTGTACACTAGCTCACTGTACACTAGCTCACTGTACACTAGCTCACTGTATACTAGCTGACTGTGTCACTAGCTCACTGTATACTAGCTCACTGTGTCACTAGCTCAATGTTTTCTAGCTCACTGTACATTAGCTCACTTTATACTAGCTCACTGTACACTAGCTCACTGTACACTAGCTCACTGTACATTAACTCACTGTGTCTCTAACTCACTGTACACTAGCTCACTGTACACTAGCTCACTGTATACTAGCTGACTGTGTCACTAGCTCACTGTATACTAGCTCACTGTATCACTAGCTCACTGTACACTAGCTCACTGTACATTAACTCACTGTGTCTCTAACTCACTGTATACTAGCTCGCTGTACATTAACTCACTGTACACTAGTTCACTGTGTCACTAGCTCAATGTATTCTAGCTCACTGTATACTAGCTCACTGTGTCACTAGCTCAATGTTTTCTAGCTCACTGTACATTAGCTCACTTTATACTAGCTCACTGTATCACTAGCTCACTGTACACTAGCTTACTGTACACTAGCTCACTGTACACTAGCTCACTGTACACTAGCTCACTGTATACTAGCTCACTGTACACTAGCCCACTGTACACTAGTTCACTGTGTCACTAGCTCACTGTATCACTAGCTCACTGTATACTAGCTAGAGACAGCTAGTGTAGATTTATTAACTTACAGTTAAAATGTACAGTATTTGGTGACATTGTATTAATTTATGCAAGTATTTATTTCTTGTTGAGTTTAAACAGCTCTTGGTTTTCTTTGCAGGGAAGTAGGAACTAAATGCTCGTCACAATCAGGACTTGTGTATAATGGCGAATAAACGCGCTTCATTGTTATTTCTAAGCGTGGCTCGTCGTGTGCGTCTCTATTCACGGCACACGCTCATACCTGTAACCACACGACACGTTTATGCTTCACACTCCATCTTCCCACACCTCCCGGCTTATTCCTGTCATTTCATCAGTACCACTTCAGGTAACTTTCACAAAATATCTATATATAACACCTGGTTTGTTTTTTCATATCTTACCCACATAGTCGTGGCTATTTATAAATGGCTCCTTACTGTCAGTACACGTGCACTCCATAGGGCACGAGATAATGGAATGTATAAACTATACAGTACACTTTATAGCAAATAACACGTGGTTTGGGATTGAACGTTAGCATTGTTATTATCTTTGTTGAAGGTCAGAGCAGTTTGTCTATCCGAAGTCACACCTGTGGAGAACTGAGGACCAGTCACGTGGGACAGGAAGTTACGTTATGTGGATGGGTTCAGTATTTGAGGTCTGATGTCTTGATTGTACTCATGTTCATATAATGTTTAGTGATGTTCAGCTAAATAACATTGATTTGTTTTTTTTTTAAATTCCAGACAGGATCTTTTTGTGGTCTTGAGGGACTTCAGTGGTTTGGTTCAAGTTTTCATACCACAGGACGAGGTAGCAAAAAAAAAAGAAAAGAAAAGAAAAGAAAAAAACATTTATTTGAGGTCAAATGAATTGCTCGATGCTCTAATTTGTGCTTTTGGCTTTAGACTCATCGAGAACTGAAGGATGCCTTCTGTGGTTTAATGGTGGAGTCGGTCATCAAGGTGACGGGAAGAGTCAGGCATCGCCCAGAAGGCCAGAAGAATTCGGTAGGTGTCCTGGCTGAAAGGTAAAGACTGAAAAGATAATCGATTAATTATGAAAGAAGAAAAAAAAAATTATTGTAATAATTATTCTGCAAATTCAGGACATTGTAAATTGTGTTGTATTGTTCTTTAACATTTGACATTACATTACACATTGTACATGACAAACTATCATTAATCATCCAGATCCCCCAGAACACAATTTTGATTAGTCACATTAACTTAGATAACTTTTAGGATGCAGTGCAGTCAATAAACACCATTATTTAACAGTTAATCCCAGTCCACTTTAATTGGATGAGCAGTGTTCCAGTAGTGCTTATATTTAGTATAAATCACTGGGATGTTTCACAGTTTCTAGTGAAAGTTTGTTTGAATGAAATAGTTGCTACTGTAGTGTTAAAGACAGGACCTCCGATTTTTGAAAGCCTATGTCGACATTTGAAATCACCAAAACAAACACACCCCTAACCCAAATGGGTCCCACCCCTGTATTGATAGCTCCACCCACACATACATACGTAACCCAGGCAACTACAGGAAAGAAATGTGTCTTTATCATAGCTGAAGGGAAGAACAATATGATTGCAGATAAACAAACAAGCAAAAATGAAACACAAGCATAATCATGCAAAGGACAAAGGCATATATTAGTTCTGTGTAACAAAGCAAAACCAACGTTACTCACCTATCGAGAAGGAAAGTCGGCGTCTTAAGTAAAGTTGGTGCATATTCACAGATTGGAGTTTCCCGAGTCAATAACTCCTGAGCTAAACACTGTTACACAAAACGCGGTTGTAGCTGCCTCTCTACATTACTACGATAGAAACGAGGTGTTATTTGTGTAGTAACAGTGTTTAGCTCAGGAGTTATTGACTCGGGAAACTCCAATCTGTGAATATGTGGCCAACTTCCTGCTCCTTCAGTTCTCTCCAGCGCTGGAAAGTTGATCCTATATTAACACGTCCTACTTCTTGCCTTATCGTAAGTCTTTCTTCGCTTTCTTTCTTTGTTTTTATCCTCCATGTCAATGTTAAAACCGCTTTCTGCTAATGTCACACATGCGCACTGAACACTCTCTCCGGCCGCATATTGACAAGCCCCGCCCCTTTCTGCTCATTGGCTACACGTTTGTTTTGTTTTTGTTTATTATTCGGCCTGGCTCAGATTTCTGAAGCATTTCTCAAAAATCGGAGACCCTGTCTTTAAGGACATGGTCAGTGGACAGGGCTAACAATGCTTTTTCATGTATATAACCTTTCACTCACTCTTGGTTGCAGAAAAATGTGGGAGTTTTTTTTTTGTTTTTAAAAACAGTAATTTAATTGTTTTTTTTTTTATCCCATACGTTACTCATTAAACAGCATCAGATTTTTGAGGTGTTAAACTTGACTTTACTACTGACTTACAAAACAGGTGACTCCTTCCAAAATGCCAAAAATGCTAAATACCTCCTCATAGAAATCTCTGGTATATTTTACATTGTCTTCTCAAAAAAAACTCTCCATTTTTAAGCACTTTTTTGTTATTATAGAAAAAACAGGCTAGAACAACTATACATATTGAAACTACTGTCAGAGTTGTTGTTATGTAAGGAATTACTGATGATTCATCTTTGATTATGTGGGATGTGGTTAAGGTGTTGGGCTACTGATTGGAAGGTCATGGGTTCGAACCCCAGGTCCACCAAGCTGCCACTGCTCGGTCCCTGAGCAAGGCCCTTGTTACTCAGTTGTAAGTCACTCTGGATAAGGGTGACTGCTAAATGCCGTAAATGTAAATGATTACAATCAATGATTTCTCTCTCTCACTCTCTCTCTATTTCTCTCTCTCACTTTATTGCTCACTCACACTCTCTCACTCTCCTTCTTAATCCCTCCCTCACTCCCTCCCTGACTCACTCACTCACTCTCTCAATCAATCTCTCACTTAATTGTTCACTTTCACTCACTCACTCACTCTCTCACTCACTCACTCACTTAATCTCTCACTCAATCTCTCACTCACTTACTCACTCACTCACTCAATCTCTCTCTCTCTCTCTCTCTCTCTCTCTCTCTCTCTCTCTCTCTCTCTCTCTCTCTCTCTCTCTCTCTTAATCTCTCTCTCACTCAATCAATCTCTCACTTAATTGCTCACTTACACTCACTCTCTCTCTTTCTTAATCACTCACTCACTCACTCACTCACTCACTCACTCACTCACTCACTCAATAACTGGGTTATTATAAAACATATACCGAACAAGCACATAAATATGGACCTGTCATTCAAGTTCCAGCTCAAATGACCAGTGAATTCATGCACACTGTGTGACCAATCAGATTCAAGCATTCAACTATGCTTTGGTATAATAATGAATCAGCACGTTCTGTGTTATGTGTCCCATTGTATGGCTTCATAAGCTTTTGCACTTCTCCTTTGTTTAGAAAGTACAGGGTCAGGAATCGAGGATGAGGATAATATTTTCCAGATTCATGCAGCACTACACAGCTAATGAGCTCTCCAAAGATTTGCTCAATGTGATACGAGCACGCTGAAGACTGTGGGAAGTTGTTTCTGTCCAACGAATCACGTTTCTGACAGGATCCACTTACTGCGGATTGAATCGTTACTAAATTAAATCGAAATGCTATGAATATTCATTCACACGTTGCGGTATCTGTCAGGATTTAACACATAATTGCACACTTATAGTAGAGGGAAATATTTTCCTAACAGATTTGCATAAAATGCTCATTTGAAAAGGCTTGTGTTGTTTGCTGTGTTACTGATTTCAGAACATGTCCACTGGAGAAATCGAAGTGTGTGCCGAGAGCCTGGAAGTGTTGAACACCTGCCGCAAACTGCCTTTCGAGATTAAAGACTTTGTCAAGGCAAGTTGTTTATCGCAAGGAAGCTCATTTCATGCATCATTTCTAAAAGTGTTCCATTATATTGTTTTGCGGTCACGGGGAGTTAGCGTTTTGAGTTTTCCCATTAGGATACCGTACGCCTGTACTGAGGTGCATTCATTTCTGTCATTACATATTATTTAAAGACAGACATTTTTAGCTTGTTCTCAGAGTTCCACATGGTATTTCTAAATAAATTTCTGGTGACAGATCGGCTTAAAGTCTTTCACCAAGCAAATCTTTTTTGCTACTGTGGCATTTAGCCTAGAGCTGGGACTCTGAGCAGAGTTATCATGCTGTGGCTTAGTTTCTGGTACAGTACATATCTCTAACAGCTGCGTATGTTTTGTTGTGGCAGAAATCAGAAGCTCTCCGGATGCAGTATCGCTATCTCGATCTTCGCTCATCTCAAATGCAGTACAACCTGAGACTGCGATCGCAACTTGTGATGAAAATGAGAGAGTACCTGTGCAATGTGCACGGTAAAACTATGACAACTACATTCTCTCCAGCTCAGTTTGCATCATAATACTTTATAATAGCATTATCATTTCTTCAGGATTTGTGGACGTAGAGACCCCAACGCTGTTTAAACGGACCCCTGGGGTAGGTTTATTTTCTTTCTGTTGAAAAAGTAGATAGAGTTACAGAACTAAGACAAGGATACAACATTCATTCACGCTCACTGAATAATATATCTAATATGCATGCACAAATAACTATACTTAACAGGTAACATAACTACAGCTTAAGAACAGATCAGGTTTCACTCCTGTCAGCCGTCATGAGCAACTGTTGCTCACTCTGATATTCTGTGTGAAACTCCCAGGGGATCGGCCCATCTGGCACCAACAACCATGCTACAGTTAAAGTCACAGATTTCACACTGATGCTTCATGTGAACATTAACCGCTTAATCTTATGCATTATGCTGCTGATTGACAAACTGGATAACTGGATGAATGGTCAGGTCAAGCAGTGTTCCTTTTACTGCATTTTTGCAGACGCCCTGATCCAGAGAGACTTACAGTTTTATCTCATTTAATACAACTAAGCAATTGAGGGTTAAGGGCCTTGCTCAGGGGCCCAGCAGTGGCATATTAATGGAGTTGTGAACTCACAACCTTCCGATTGGTAATCCAATGCTTTAACCCATAATCTACTACTACTTCTTCTTTCGGCTTTTCCCTTCAGGGGTCGACACCGAATCATTTCTCTCCACCTATCCCTATCTTCTGCATCCTCAACACTTGCACTCACTAGCTTCATATCATAGCTCATTAATTACATCCATACTGTATATCTCCTCTTTGGCTTTCCTCTTTGCCTCCTGCCTGGCAGCTCCATGTCCAACATTCTCTTACCAAAATACTCACTCTCTCTCCTATGAACATGTCCAAACCATCTTAATCTGTCCTCCCTAACTTTGTCCCCCAAACGTCCAACATGAGCTGTCCTGCTGATGTACTCGTTCGTAATCCTGTCCAATCTTGTCACTCATAAAGAAAACCTCAATATCTTCAGCTCGGCTACCTCTAGCTCTGACTCCTGTCTCTTCTTCAGTGACACTGTCTCTAAACCATACAGCATGGCCGGTCTCACCACTGTCCTGTACAACCCCTAATCTACCTCATCACCTATTAATATGGACTTGTATAATGTATAAATGGATCATTTAAAAAAAATATTAATTATGTCATTCATGATTGGAGGGAGTCTAAAACATCAACACATGGTGATGGCATATTTAGTGAAAAGTCAAAATAGGGTTACAAAGTGCAGGTACATGATTTTAATGCTTACAAGCAAGTAGAAGTCAAATTCAGGGCTTAAATGTAAACCCTGTAGGTTAGCTGGTGGAACAACAGACAGCACATTAGAGTGTGCTGTCTGACTGACTAGATATAAGCCCATGCAATAAGATTAGTACCAATACTGGTTTGTGCCACACACAGTAGGACGGGTTGGTTGGGGTTGCTCAGTCTGTGATCCCGCATCGTCTCTAACAAAGCCATTATAAGTATACAGGCAGTCTCAGTCTCAGCGTGTGTGAAAGTGCCAATAACATGGTGGTTAAATTGACTGAAATCAAATAGACGTGATTAAACTCGGAGTATTTGACCTGTATTTAAGACCTGAAGCACTTTATTTAATTGAAATTTGTATTCATTTGCTTTTGTGTTTACAACCCACTAATTACTATACATAGAGAGGAAAGGACCAGAAGCAGCCAGATGACCGTATGCAGTGCGGGCCTTAATCAGCCAGGGTTGCCTTGTATGTCATTACTAATTAACCGTGATTAAGAAAAGGATAACTTTGTGATTGACATCATTAATAAGTTGCAGTACATTGTCACTACTCCGAACAGCTTCACACGCTGCTGACGCACTCCTAAATCCTCACTCTACCCTTGTGTCCATTGCACTCATTTGTAGGCTTGAGGGGTTTTTCTACGAATTCTTTCTGACCAAAACGTTATTGGGCTAAATTAACGTTATATGGCCGCCGAAACAACACGACTTAACACCTGACTCAAAATCAAGAAACTAGGAAGTACAATCACACACAAAAAACAAACCACAGGTCAGAATGAAAGCAAACACACAGGCAACCCCAAGAGGATATACATACACAGACTAATGAAGGGTAACAAGAAACAGGTGAGAACAATTAATTACCATGGTAACAAGGGCAACCTGAGCAGGAAACGACAACCTTATAAGGAAAGTGAGCTAGAAAATGGTGTCAGAATCAGGGCAGACATGAAATACAACTTTATGATATTTAGTCTTACAAAATCTGAACAAAAAAGGGATTCCAATTTTGCTGTAGATCATAAAAGATCTTTTTATTTATTTTTTAATTATTATTATTTTAATGGTGTAAACTGTCTGTATTTTTGAGACAATGAAACCATATACATGTTGGTTGACTTAATGCACTGTGCTACATTTCCATTTACTTTTACTTGTTAGGGTGCGAAAGAGTTTGTGGTGCCATCTGGAGAACCCGGAACGTTCTACTCTCTCCCACAGAGTCCCCAGCAGTTCAAGCAGCTTCTGATGGTGGGGGGTCTGGATAGGTAAGAATACACACACCTCATTCTGCTTCAATGGAGCTAAAAACTAATAGAGCTTGGTAACTTTTTTTCCCCTCAGGAATGATGTACAGGACAACAGACCATGTCTTGAGTTAATTAGTACTGAATTAATGAAGAGTTAATGCTGAAATTACAAACATCAGTGTAACATAACTACAGACCTGGACGTTACCGTGAACTGTCATAACCACTGCCATTTTTTAGTTTCGTGTTAATACTGTATTTAAAATTCTAATTAAGGGCAATATTAAGTATATAAACACAAGATTTATTTGGCTCATCATTCTAGAGTTCACAAAAGGTTTTTTTATTTATTTTTTTATTTATATACCAGAGATGACCTTGTATAAATACAGAGAAGTGTATTGCTTACTTGAAGTGAGTTGTAAGTGTGATGGCGAGTGACCCTTTAAACACATTTTTACAGGAGAGCCCATCGAACCAAAAAATGGGTTCTTTTTTATTAGCCTACATCTTGCACACACATTAGGATTTGATGACCTTGATTTAATATCTCGTGGTCACTTTCACATTAAATGTGCACTTCACTTTAAAGGATGGTGCATTTCTACTGCAAGTCCCAATAGCATTTCTCAAGAGTTTTTAATCAGTGAATAAGCTTCATGCTTTCTGCTGCCGTCAGTACGCATTAGTAGGGCATTTTTAGTTCTTAGTGCGGAAAGACGGTGTGCTGTTTTATAGGCTGTCAGGAGAAAAATCCGTATTGCAATAAATCAGTAAATTAGACTCTATTAGATGTTAATTTGAATGAATGCAGTCTTCCTATTTATATGTAATTAAATTAGTCATTACTTAAAATTTGTCTCTTGCTTTAATGTTGCCTCGTGTTACATTCCTGACAGCAAAGGAACTGGTCTCCTCAGGCTCATAGCAAAAACAGATGATTCCTATAATATTCCTCGGAGGTGTATTGTGTTACTGGTTTATTGTCAAAAAGGCATATTGTCATCTCGCCTATGCTTTTAAAAGCAAAATTATATTATTCTTTAATCAGTCTTCTTTAATGTACTGAAAGCTGGGGTAGGACTGAGGACTGGTGTTCACAGGAGTCTGTTGCCGTATCAGTAGACTAAGAGACATCACTTTACATATTAATTTGAATAAAAAATAAAACATCAGTATTGCTATTTAGACACTTAAATTAACTTTACTTAAATTTCCCAAATAGGATTTAATTTAAATAATGTATGCCAGACAAGTATCAAATCAGGGGGGAAAAAAGGTGTTGAAAACATGGATGGAATTAATTTAAGTTTAATTTGTAGACTCGTATTTTTGCTTCCTATTCATTAAACAATATTTCACAGGTGAATCACTCAAGCATTGCTGCTTGTTATTCTATTTTACTTTTAAAAATCATGAAACCTGACATTTTTTGCAAGCCACGTTTTACTTGGTGTCATGCTTGAGTATAATTGGATTTCTGGAGGTTTCTGTTCTAATCATATTCATGCATATCGCTTCATGATGTCAGAAAGCTAGCATGACGGCAGGTCGGGGTATAAGAGTACTTTCACCTGGTACAATGAAGAGGTAGCCTGCCTCCATTCTTTGTATAAATCTTATCCTGTTTTTGTTGCCAGTGATGTGGTAGCTTAGTGGTTAAGGTGTTGGACTACTGATCGGAGGGTCGTGAGTTTGAATCCCAGGGCCACCAAGCTGCCGCTTCTTGGCCCCTAACCCTCAATTGCTCAGCTGTATAAATGAGATGTAAGTTGCTCTGGATAAGAGTGTCTGCCAAATGCCGTAAATGTAAATGTTGCTGTTGTCTTCTTTGGACCTGAGCTATATGATGACGTAATATCAATGCCATTTTTTTTAGATGTCTTGATACCTTAAGCAACATTCAAAGACATAACTGACTGAAAGTAGCTGATTTGATGTAAACATTTACATGTAGACGTTTATGGACATCACACCCATACGTGCTTTCTGAACATCCCATTCCAGATGTAGTCCTCATTTGCTGTTATAATAATGTCTGTTCTACTGGAAAGTGTGGCTATGGGAGTTTGTCCCTCAGCTGTAGAAGCATTAGTGAGGTCTCAGTTGAGGAGGTCTGGTGTACAGCATTCCAGTTCATTCCAACATGGGGTTGAGGTCAGGGTTCTGTATAGGCCACTTGAGGTCTTCTACTTCAACCTTGGCAAACAATGTCGTCATGGAGCTCGTCATGGAGCTCAATGTCACTCAAGGAGCTTACCAGTGCAACGGTTATGCTGGAACATATTTGAGCCTCTTGAGGGAAATTGTAATGCTACAGAATATAAAGGCATCCTATACAAATGTGTACTTCCAACTTTGTGTCAACAGTTTTGGAAAGAACCAAATTTCTCATTGTCTATGTGTGTGTTGTAATCTCAGGTACTTTCAGCTGGCACGTTGCTACAGAGATGAAGGCTCCAAACCTGACAGGCAGCCGGAATTCACACAGGTAATGACCCTCAAAATCCCAAGATTGGCTATAGTACATGTGAGAATTGAGTGTGGCTCTGAAATGGGATGATTTGCCTTTCTCTGCCTCCCAGACACACTGCTAGCTGTGCTAATAGCCTAGAAGGGAAACTTCAAAGGAGTTCAAAAAATCAAAACAGTATAGCTTATGGCTTGGTCAGACCTGAAAGTAATGTCAATACAAGCACAGTCTTGTGACAAAAAAAAGTCTTCTGCACTTGCAGGTGGACATTGAGATGTCTTTCGTGGATGCGGCTGGAATCATGGCTCTGATTGAAGGCTTGCTGCAGTACTCCTGGCCAGAAGACAGAGGTATAATCAACATCCCCTTCCCCTGCTTGACATACGAGGAAGCAATGAAAGATTATGGCGTGGATAAACCAGACACTAGATTTGGAATGAAGGTTGGTGTGGCTCTCATTTTAATGCTGGTATGAGAGAATTACATTCAAGGATTTCTTTACTAACAAGGCTGTACTTTTTGCAAGTATAGCTTACGGATGTTAGCGAGACGTTCCAGCACACACAGATTGAGTTCATCAGGGAAGCCATCGTCCAACCAGGCGGCTGTGTCCAGGCCATCTGTGTTCCAGACGGAGCCGTAAGTAAAAGATACGAGCTCGCTGTCTCTTTCTCTCAAACACAGTCATCATATAGTCAAACCTAATGAGTTTCTCACAAAATTATTTCTTTGTTAGCTGTGGCAAAATATTTAAATGTGCCTGGTACGGAGGGCCAGGAATTTGCAAGAAAAGCTTAACATTCGTTAATTCGTTTAGTCCTTTATAAAAAGAGAACAATTCCGTTGAGAGTGAGATAAAATAGGAGCATCCCATTGAAACTTTACTATAATCTAGATCAGGGATTCTTGAGCTGGGGACAACAACATGTTCCCTGGGGGTGGGGGGGTGGGGTATGAGAGTGGAAAAGATAAAAATAAAAATAGCATTATTGTGTATATATATGGCCTGAATATAGCATCAACCTCAGGCTACAGAATATTGGCTAATGTTGATTATTTATTTATCTTATTTGAGCTAGTTACTGCAGATGGGCCATTTGCTGTTAATCTTGAAGCACGTAAAGCAAAGCTATATATATATAACTATTTAAGCTATAAGCATATGAATCAGAGCAGAAAAAGTCGTGGTGATATACTAAAGAAATCTTCAAACCCTCCAAACTGCTCTGCCACTTGTGGATTAGATGCTCAACTTTAGTTCATAAACCTGTCATACTTCTTGATCAAAAGCTACAGGAGCTAAAAGGTCACCAATCTACCTGCCAAAAAGCCACTACTGTGAATAAGAAGGCACTTCAGGCATATTTCATTAGAACTTTCATAATAATTGGATTGCCAAATCTGATAATCTGGTTATGAAAGTTGCTCCATTGGCTCGTGGACATGATTCACAGTTTAGCTTGCACTGTGCTTGGATAATTCTCCCTGAACTCAAACATGGAGTGGATGAAGCTGTTTGCACTGTCATTTACATTCATGGTTCTCTGTCAGGAGGTGCGACTCAAGCATGATCCTGGAGTTGTACAGTACCACAGCGAGGTATGATGGCTGTCCAGGAAAAATGTACTGAATCACCTTTACGAGTAATGATATGAGGCAAGGTCATTTTAATTGGACAGAAAGGCACCGCTAGCCACTAGCAGGTTGCACTGCTGGAATGTATGTCTGACATTTTCAAACATCATGGGAAGGCATAGAAAACGTTTTATTTAAAAAATGTCCAATGTTTTTTCTGCTTTTTCTGAAGTACACTGAAAGGGTAACTTGGGAATATTGGTTATATTATTTACCCCAAAGAACAGCTGTTTATTTTTCATTCAGAGTTTTAGTATGTTATAGATAACGGAATTGTTTGAATATATATTTTTTAAAATAACTCTCAAGTGTATACCATAAGACAGTTTGGGGGAAAAAATAATGCTGCCTCCACTAAAAACAAGTCCATGTTATTAGTCACATTGAACAGGAGATCTTCAGCCGTATTGACGCCATTTATTCAAAGCGAATACGTGACTTTATTGTATCCCTCTACCTTCAATATGAGAAATGGGGAAACAGATTTCTTCCTATTGTCATGAAGAGGGATTTCAAATCGCTTTTTAATAGCTCTGTTTGACCACAGGCGATGCCATTTAATGGGAAGAAGAAGAACAGTAATAAAATATCAGTTTCTGATATCAGCTTCATTCATCTTGTAACATTATTCAGTTCTTCCTAACGCTTGTTTAGAAGTCTCTTTATGTTTTGCTATATGTTCCACTACGTGAATTATTTTGCCCCTCCATGTTCACGTGCAATACTTCAGAATTCAGTTTTGGACCTTTTGATATGTTGATACAGGAGCCACCTTTAAACTAAGGCTTTCTGCTTTTTTTTTCTAACTGATGGTTCAATTCACTGAAAGGAAAAGGACACCGGAGCTGAAAGATGTGCCTTTGTTCTTGGTACACGAGATTTTGACTTGTTTACCCCTACATACTGTACTCCGGTCAGGGGTAACAAGACTCGTAGACGTGTTGTATCATGTAATGAGTTACAGTAGTCTAATTGCTACCAGAAAATTCTGTCTGGATCTATTATATTATACAATTCAGTCTGGGATCAGAATCAGGCCTAGAACCGTCTATTGCTATTTATTTATTTATTTATTTTCCCAGAAAAATCTATTGAAATATCATTTCAACCTCTTCACTGTATGATAACCAGTGTTGGGCAGTAATGCGTTACTTTTGACAGTAACTAATACTCTAACGTGTTACTTTTTTAAATAAAGTAACTCCGTTACCATGACTATATGATGCGTTACTCGTTACTTTTTTAAATTAATTAATTTAGGCTGAAGTGTAGCCTACAGCCTAACCCGTTTACAGCAGCGACACGTTGTAGGATTGGTGGATGCCAACCTGTAAACACAAAGACGCCGCACTGTGGGCGTGTTTCCGTCTTATTCATGTATGTGGGGCAGTAATCCCGAAACACATGGGCTATAGCCTGCCTACACTGACAATTGATTAGTTGATTTACCGAAACAGGCCAATCAGGATTGGCCCCCTCCCTCTCTACCGTGCACTACAAGGTTTGGAGCACATACTTGAATACTTGTCTCTGTCGCGCATGCGCGCTCTTTCTCGCTCGCTCTAGATTCCGGGAGATTGTAACTAATTTGCGGGCATCAGGGAGCCGCTATCAATATGCGGGAGACTCCCGGAACATCCGGGATACTTGGGATGTCTGGTTTTGTGTTTGTATAGACCATAACCCATAAAAGGGCATTAATGGGAACATTAAAGAACGTTCTTTAAAAAAGTAACTAAAAAGTTTCTTTTGAGAGTAACGCGTTACTTTTTGGTGTAAGTAATCAATAACGTAATTGAGTTACTTTTTGAATGAAGTAACTAGTAACTGTAACTAGTTACTATTTTTTAGTAACTAGCACAACACTGCTGATAACTACGTTCATATACCGTGCATATATGATTGTTTCTTTTGTTTTCCAGAAACACTTGAAGGGCAAGGACGTGGAGTTCTTGAAACAAGTAGCCAGGACTCAGTTCGACCAAGTAAGACCTTTTCCATTTGTATCTATCCCTCCCTTCATCCATGCATCTAACTCGCTTCTCTTTCTCCTTCATCCTTCTCAACATTACAGAAACATCAGAAGTGGTTATAATGCAAACAGCAACCAAGATAAGGGCAGCTCTTATGAAATATTTATCTAAAAGTGATCCATGAAGCTGATATCATAGTAAAAGTGTTCCTACCTAGAGGCAAGGGTAGACCACATTCGGAGGGTACGTCTTGGCTGAATCTGGAGGCTCCTCACGCGTAGTTAGAAAGGGAATGATAAATGCACATGTTCTCTGGAGCTCTCTTGTAACCACTTGCAGTAACAAATGTGTATTTGTAATTTGTAATCTGCCATGATTTGACCTGTTTGGCCCCACTTTATTTTAAGTGTCCTCTGGTACTGTGTACTTAATTAATTACTTAAAGCTTTGCTTTTACCTGTACTTGTAATGTACTGAAAAAGAAAAAAAAATGCTGTTAGAAGAACACCAACCTGGAATGGATTCTTTTGCTAGAACACCATGTTTCAAGCTCTGCCAACTTTTTGCTTTGTATTTATTTATCAAAGAAAGGGACATCCTGCCTTCCTCAGTTTACTGTGGAACATTATCTCTCAAATTTCTTGGGCAAACAATTCCAAATGGACATTATGAATCGTCTGCAACCCCAAAATTTGACCACCCTACCAGTATGATAATATAGTTCTGCTGTATTATACCTAAGCATATCAGAATCGGGAATCCAACAATGCTGTGGCATGAAAAAAATGCTTTTTTTTCTTTCTTTTTTTTTACATGAGGATGGACGGGTGTGTGTTTAACTTACATGGCGAGGGAGTTGGCACCAGGGTGCATTTTGTTGCAAAGAAGCTTCATGTTCCTTCGTGACAGTCATGTCAGTCATGTCTTGGCAGTCATGCACCCATCTAGGGCATGTAGTGGGCCTAAGGAATGCCATGATATTGCAGTCCATAGCATCACTGATCTACACCCATACAGTACTTCACTCTGGACAGGTGAAGTCAGGTGGTAAGCTTCTTTTATGGCTTCTCCACACCAAGAGCCCTAAGATTTCCACTGCTGGCACCATCAAAACCAACATTGGCACAAGAGAACGTATAAGCCCAAAGATGAATATTGACCCTGTGGAGCTCCCGGCAAACATTTTTGATGGAAACGGTGGAGTCAGGTTGTCCATTTTAATTCTGCCATGAGTTGAGCAGCTGTGTTTGAGGTTTTTTTTATACAATCCAGGTTAATACCCAAACATTCCTTTCAGACAGCTTCCTCATCCTCCTTCTGTGTTAACAGTTACTCATTTTAAATGTGGTTTTTTCCTTTGTGGTGGTATTCTGACTTTATTCTGGATACCGTCGCTACATAACAGATACTTACTGTTCTGGTCACAGATGCACCAAGACACAACCGACCATGCATCTTTGCCATGTTGCAACATGGCTTCTGTGAAGTTCATTGCTAAGTCACAGTAATTTGACAAACAGGAACTACAGTGTCTGTTTCGTCCTACAAAGCAGGCTGCCACATGATGCACAGTTCAGAGAGAGAACGCTGTGGTACGTCATTCATAAATTAGAGACAGGTGTGCCATGTTAATTAGCTCGTTCCCCGGCACTCCTGCTTTGGACCCCTGCCCCAAACCACACCTCTGCCTGCTACGAAGACATTATGTTTCATCTTCATTTGCTTAACACTTCATTTGTCATGAACCATCTCAGAAGCCAAAGTTTAATGCCCACAATTCACCTGAAAATCCATAACAACAAAAAAAAAAAGTAATTTGACTATGAGCCAGTTTGTAATGCTGTCTGAATTGATCTGTGAAGTCCAAACACTTAATGGATTATCTAGTGCACTAATGAAATCCACAATGCACTGCAATAGGTTAGTGTCCAAATGATTTACCCTAGCAGGTGCAGTACACCCATAATGCCCATAATGATGTTTATGGGAAATATTGGGAGTTAGGCTGGCATTTTGGACACAGTGATATTCTCTGGAGGTTTTATTTTCACCCATACGGCCCCATAAAACCAGTGAACAACCAATATGCTCTACATCTGCACAAAAGTACCACAATACATTGTGGTTCTTTCTGCTTCTGGTTTTTTCCTTAATGATCTTAATGAACAGCAAATGTTCTTGTTGCTGATATGACAGCAGGTAACAGTGCGAACTAAAGCTTCTACCCTCTTAACAAAAGTTAATAAAATTACGAAGAGCATACGGTAAAGTGGTCGGACGCGGTTGAAACCAAAGGCCACTGTCTCACTGTATTACAAGTCCTCAGGGAACCGAGATGAATTAAATGAGATAAAAATGGTATAAGGAGTCGGTTAATTAAAAGTAAATCAAGCCCAAAAGGGGCAAAAAAGATCCGTCAGATTTATCAAATTTTTCTGACGTCTGGAAAAAGTAGATAAAAAAAATAGGAAGGGGAAAGTTAAACTCACAATAACAAATACTCCTCTGGTCTGTCTGTAGGCCATCAGGAGAAAAAGGGCATCTCAGAATGAAATGACCTTGAAAACATACAAGTAGCAAGCTCCTTTTGTGTGAGCTTTCTCCCAGGAAAGGGAATTTTACATTACATAAATCTATATCGCTTGCCAGCTAACCGTAATTTGCAGTGGTTTGACATTAATTGTCTTTATGCTGTCTGACAAAATGAATGACCCAAGATGTCAAACATTTGATGACTAAAGTCATGATAAGGTTTTTTTTTTTTTTTTGACGTCTGCTCTCCTAGCCACTGCGGCACCTCGGGCTAGGACTCGCTTCTAATAAACAAAGGCCTCGGAAAAAATATACCGTTACAGACCAAAGCTTTACACTTGGCACACAAGTTACAGAATGTACAGCTACGTTCATGCAGTTATCCAATCAGCGATCATGTGGTAGCAGAGATAGGAAATAGATAAACTTTGACTAATTAAAAGTTTGAATGAATTATATTGCAATACAAAATAAATATGCACACCGAATGCTAATCATGAAACTAGTGCTACGTAATTTTTCAGATCTTTCTGGAATGCTGGTGAGCAGGTGGTAAATGCTGCTCTGTCCTGTGTATGTCCTTTTGCTGTGTAGGAGGTGGACTGTATGCAGGTTAGGGCAGAGGGATCCATCAAATCTCCTCTCGGTCGCTTGATACCGGACACAACAAGGCTGCAGCTGCTGCTGAAGACCAGCGCCAACGCCGGAGACCTGCTCGTCACTGCTGCCGGAGCCCGGGAACGTGTTGTGTGTACTGCACACATGACTACACACACACTCGTCATGCAGCCATAATAACACCCTTTCATTTAGCTTCATTAGAGCATCAAAGTGCAGCTGCTCAGATAGAAACGCCACACGGTAATTCGATTCAAGCTTAAAATACGGCTGCAGTTTATTAATTATTTCTTTTCCCACAAAACTAAATCGGAACTGATTTCACAATCATCAGTGTTTGTGTTAATTTAGCTCTTTCAACTGATGGTTGGAGATAAATGACTGATTGGGGATGTAACTGCAGCACTGGTATAAAGTCATTAGTGATTACTTTGACATGACATGGATTTGGTTTGTCAGTATTGTAAGTATAGTGCTTAACTGAGTTTTTAACCATCTGTTAAATATTCTGCTGCTTTACAGCAACATCCTGCATATTGCTGCACTTCACAAAGGAATGACCAAGTGAAAAGTTAAATAGTTTGTTTAATTATTGAATTTTCAGAAAAAAAAAAACATAACAATTAGATACAAAATTTATAACAATTATATGCAGGTGCTGTCTGAGTTGTATGCGTTAATGTACCGCATGTGTGTTGTATTGTAATTTCCAAGGAGGTGGATGAGACCTGGATATTGTTGATGAGGCCAGTAGCTGATAGAAAGATGCTGACACTGATGTGGCAGGAGGCTTTTGTCTTGATGGACCGTGGCTTCCTTTCTCAACATTTGATCTTTTATATTTGCACTAACTCACATTTAGTATTAGTAAAATGTTCATATTTAGTAGGTTCTTTCCGGTTCTCACACGGCTGCATCATAGCTTGACCTTATAAAAGGACAGCAGATGGTGTAAAGTCCCCACGTGTATAAAGCAAATTCCACCGAACCCTGAAACAAAATCCCTCCATGAAGGTAGAACAAACATCTCTTCATATTGGAGCAGGGGATAAGACAGCAATTTACAGAACACACATACACATAGGATTGTTGTACAGAATTCAGTCGTCAGGCCTCGTATATCGCTCTACGTTAACTCACCGGTGGGTGTTTCTGTCTTTAAATTCCCGAAACACTTATCATGTTTTTTTTTTGAGCACTCACAGGAACCACAAATGGAACAAATGAGACGTGTTGCTCATTTTGACCTCAGAGCCTCATTGACCTTGTGTCCCTCACTCCATTTGGTAACCCGAACCCGTTCCACTTTATCTTTATGCCTCTCTGCATACACCTTTTTTTTTACTCTATAAAACTCAATGATGCTGTATGATTATTGTAAAGGAACATTGAAAGGAAGCAACTCAAACATGCTCATGGTGAATGTTTGCTAGTTGTAAAACCCCGACTGTGTTTAGTCAGTTAAATGAGCAAATCGCAGTTGATGTTCCATGGACTTTCTAGTTATGCTTCCCTTATCCCACTTTGAAAACCATGGGTGCTGTCTCCTTATGATACAAAAAGCAAAACAAAAAAAAAGGTTTTAAATATATAAATTAAAACTTCTATTATTTGTCTTTTTTCGCAGTGTCCCCTTCTGGGGAAATTAAGGTTGCAATGTGCTGAGCTATTAGAGGGTCGTGGTGTGGCTGTACGGGACCCTTCGGCCTTTCGTTTCCTGTGGGTGGTGGACTTTCCCCTCTTTTTACCTAAAGAGGATGAACCGGAGCAGCTGGAATCTGCACACCACCCTTTCACCGCACCCATGCCTGAGGATGCCCACCTGCTCTACACCCAGCCGCACAAGGTGCACTGCACCTTTATTCCACACTTTATTTCCTTTACTACAAACACAACACTACACCACAGAACCCCAGGTAGCTTTTACAATGATAGTAAGGTTGGGATGCTGCAAAAGAGCGAGTCTGTGATTACATGCGGTTCTGAATGACCACATTTTTGTCACTTTCCACATAGGGAAAAGAGAATGATTTAAACCGGCACCACTTTAGCACGGTGGCGTCTGTGTGTGTTTATGGCTGATTTAACATTCGTGTCACCTCCTCTATTTGTGTTTTATCCACACCTCTCCTTTAATGATATCCATCCATTTTTAGGCACGTGGCCAACACTACGATTTGGTCCTGAACGGCTGTGAGGTCGGTGGCGGCTCCATCCGCATCCACAATGCTGCCCAGCAGCTCTACATCCTGGAGAACATCCTCAAAGTAAAGCATTTACCAATTTAACAAGCATTGCAAATTGCATCGATACATGAGTGCATTCTAGCTTGTGAACCTCTCTTGTTTGTGTTGTGTGCAAGTGTTTCTAGAGCAGCGCTTTATCACCGGTGCTTAACACTCCCACAGCTTTCTACTGACTTGCACACCGTCGCTGTGGTAACGCTTTACTCTATTTAAAGCTGAAACAGTGGGTTTAGAGTCGGGTAGAATGCAGTGTGACAGCTTAGCGCTTTTGGCTGGATCCGCAGTGGCTGGATATTTTCTCCCATGTGACCTTGGCGGTTTGTTCTGTTTCACTGAAAAGCAGTTCTCTAAGAATCTTTTAACATGTAGCTCATGTACCAATTCCACAACTCACCGCTGTTATGTCATTTCCTTTTCTTTTATGTATGATTCGATTTGTCATTATCCATATCTAAGTAAGTGCACTACAGCAAAATATTATTTTCGGGCTATTTCAAGGTAGTCATTGGTCACTTTAATATGAAAAACTGTATCCCTGCTCATTTCTGCAATTATACAGTAAGATGAAATAACATGACAGTGGACAGTTGAAGACCAAAAAAGATTTGCCTGTTGCCTTTTATTTACAACAACCTCCTAATCAATTGCCGGACTGTATATGACTATAGAAAGGACATTGTTCATAATAACGCTCTCCGGTGTTTATGACAGAGATGGGGGACTCGAGTCATATGACTTGACTCGAGTCTGACTTAAGTGGCAAATTTGAGACTTGAGACTTGCTTGACAAATATTAAAAAAAGCCTCGACTCGACTTTGACTTGACATTCATGACTTGAGACTTGACTCAGACTTGAGTTAAATGACTTAGTGATGGGGGACCCGATTTGACTCGAGTCTGACTTAAGTCGCAAATTTGAGACTTGAAACTTGCTTGACCAAATATTAAAAAAAGCCTCGACTCGACTTTGACTTGACATTCATGACTTGAGACTTACTTGTGACTTGCAATGTAAATAAATAAATAAACTGCAGGAAAATCTCCCTTAGATTTTCCTGCAGTTTTTTTCCCCAAATGCCATTTTGTGTAAAATCTGACAGTGCTGTGAGTACAAATGTAAAAAAAAATTACACAAACTCATACTGTTTTTGAAATACTCAAACCAATGAAATGCCACAGTAAAGGTCACCAGGATCAGTTTTCCCCATTTTCATGTTTGGAGGTGTGAAGTTTAACTGAAGCTCTTGAGCTCTGTCTGTATGATTTTATGTATCGCGCTGCTGCTACACGATCGGCTGCTTGGATAATTGCATGGACGAGCAGGTGTATAGGTCCTATTAAAGTGGCTGGTGAGCGTAGGCAAAATGAGATTATAATATCCCCATTCAGGTGCACGGCAGAAAATATGGAACATTTGAAATCATTGACAATATCCAGATGTAAAATGATGGTGATTTTTAAATAATATGGAATCAAAGTGCTAATGTATTTTCTGCCTGTAGTTCTAGTGTAATGCAATGTTAAACCTTCTAAACTTAATAAAGGATGTGACTCGCTCCACTGTGTTACAGGAGGACCCGTCTCTCCTCTCTCACCTTCTGGAAGCGTTGGACTCGGGGGCCCCTCCACATGGCGGGATTGCATTAGGTAAGCTCCAGCCTTGACACCTGCTACCCACCGAGATCCATCAGTGCGAAAAAAAAAATAAGGTCATAGCGGAGCATCTGTGAGTAAAATATTTTTCTGAAGTTATCACCCCACATCAGCTGCGGTCATGCTCCAAGCTAAAATTGATTGTCTGACAGAGATTACTCGGCAGAACTGCGGACTATTCCGAGGGCTCGAAAGTCAATACAAAATTGTGTGTCCATCTGAGAATAATTTTTTCTATCCACGACTCAAAAATAACAAACTTTCAACTAGTGCTGAAAATCCGATAATAAACTGTGAAAGTGTTCTGGGCTTTTTCATAACAGATTGTTTATCCTCCTGTTTTAGGTTTAGATCGGCTGGTGTCCATCATCGTAGGGGCTTCCAGCATCAGGGATGTCATTGCCTTCCCAAAGTCCTTCAGAGGTCATGACATCATGAGCCACGCACCTAGTTTGCTGCCAGAGGAGGAGCTGAGGCCGTACCACATCTCTGTGCTCTGGCCTAGTGCTAAAAACGGACAGGACGACAAACCCTGACGCTTCCACTCTATATCGTTTTGCTGGATGGAGTGGGAAGCCAACTTCATCTCATGTTGAACTACAGAGATGCAGACAAACCACTTTTTCTATAAACCTCAATCATCAGATCACTGTAATATCTGTACTCAGATGACTATAAGAAGACATTAAAGACATTTCAACTCCTTCTTTCTTATCGTTTTGTTCAAATTCTCCAAGCTTCTCGGATTCAGATAGAGCATGCAAGAGAGAAACCAGTAGGGGGTAGCATTGGACCATCACGCCGCACTTCTTTTTCAGATATCCTGAAGCCGAATGCATGCATATCTAACATTTCATGCTTTGGACTTCCCAGTATAACTTCAGTTGTCTGCTGAGGGCTGATGCTTATCTACAGCAGCAGCATACTGATCTCCCACACTTGAGTCCACATATTTATTACACCGAGTGTTATTTTTGGGGTTAGACCTTGTATGCTGTCTGAAAACAGAGGTGAGGTGGGGCTACTGAATGCTGCCAGTTCTCAGTTTAATGATGTATAGCCTCTGCCTCGCTGTGCTGTAGGCATACATTTTAGTGAAGAAACGACATGTTGCGATGTTGCGCTTGCCAACACTGACAGGCTTGTAAACAGATGTTCTCATTAATTCTCCAAACACACAGCTAAAATGTGCAGCAGCTACCCTGTTTGGCATATCGCATGAGTGAACTTTCTCCATCTTAACAGATAGGGAATCAGGCAGCTTTTAAGATATAAAAACTCCTTGATGAAGAATGTCAAATAAACAGAAACTGACAGCGAGGCACTGAGATCAATCTTGATTCACTCAGTACGTTCCACGAGCGATCAAATAACTGCAGAACAGGAGCGTGACTCAAGTTCAGACCTCCTTGTTCTCTCTCAACTGGTATCACCACAACCTTCAATTTCTTCACACTCCCAAATAGCCTAAATTAATCTCCTGTCAGAGCTTAAAGTAGATAGCAAACAAGAAAGGTCAGGTCAAAGACTGAAATCTTCTGCTCACATTTTGTGTGACTGTGCAGAGTAATTATATCCCAAACCATCTTTCTTCATTTTGTAAATCATTCAGCTTTAATTATTTTATTTTTTTTGCGACAGTAAGCCAAATGAATGCGATGACTAGGAAGGAGCCTTTAGGTACCTCAGTTATGCAGAGGGATAATGAGCTCACAGCTCGTTGTTCGGAGAACTCTGAACATTAACCTTTAATGAAAGGGATATTTATAGGGATTTGATTTTAATATTTGATCCAAATCTATAAAAAATCAATGTTTCTTACTGCATTATAAAGAATCAGCCAGTTCACATCTGTATTGTGTTTGAAAAGGTACAATATCATCCTGAAGCCATGGTCATCTCTTATAAATGTTCCACTTATGATTGGCTAAAATGATTTATGCTTGACAAACCGATGTTCCTTAAACTTCGTGGCGTCTTTAAACACAGTCAGACGCATAGAAAGCAATGATTACACTCATCATCACAGTCTAAGACCAGGCAGTGGACTCCAACACGAACAAGGAAGCAGAACTTGAGAATGAGAGAATGAGGCTAATTATCTACCAAACCTACACAGAGGGACCCTGAATGCACACAATTAGCAGCTTTAGAAAGTATTTTTTTTTTCTGCATTTTTTTTCAGACATTTTAAAGTCATTGTGTAACATTGATCTCTACAGAGTACTGTAAGCGCAGAGCTTGGTGTACACATGCATCCCAGAGAACTGTACACAGAAATGTAGTAAATAATTCAGCATCAGGGAATGTCGCCTAAAAAATAGTCAGTTGTCACAGTGAATAATACTAAAAAATAAATGGCATACTGAGAAGCTAGCTCTGGTATAGCCTTAGTTGCTTTAAAAATATTAAACATGCTGTTCTTAATGAGCTCTACGTGTTTGATATTTCATGAGTGTGGTGAAATCCTGACATGAAGAACTCTTTAATAGTTACTGGGTGGTTTTCCCATGCAGAGTGACACTCAGTTTGGGATGAAACTCCAGTTAGAGCAGAAAAAAATACAGTAAATGAAGAAGTGATGCCCAGGCAGGTTCCCCACTGATCTATCGCCGTCTCATTTTTTTTAATTGCCAAAGCCGTAGCAGAAAAAAAAGAGGAGTTAAAAAGAACACTAACTTCTTCACTAAACTTTAGAAGCACGGGCTCTCGGTGTGTGAGGTTTTATGTGTAGACGTGTCAATCAAACGCTTATGCTTACATAAAGCTTTTCACTTCTTCGAGTTTAAAAAGAAAAATTAGTTTAATAAAGGTACAGTATATCATCTTGTCAAGCTACTCAGTCCATGTTTGGTGTGTTGGTGGATCCCCTGAGGCTTGAGAAAGATGCGTTAATGACAGCGAACGAGCAATGTTCCGGCATCCACTTTATAATTATAAAGTGGATATAAATATAATTTATAATACTGCTTTCATTTTTGTTAACAATATGTTTGATTAGGTAAGAGGTAAAATGTACTTTATGTGCAGATTAACATTTAATTAGGGGATAACGATTTTAAAGGCTGATAGCAAATGGTGTTTTTTTTGTTTGTTTGTTTGTTTGTTTGTTTGTTTCTTTTTCCGGCTTGTGAACATTCTCTGCTAAAACACAATCTAGTGTGAAGGTAAAAGCAATAAATTTAGAGTGGTGCAGTACTCACACACTACTCAGGCAAGTGATGGGGAAGCTTTTGACATTGTGTGAAATATACCATCATCCAGTCGCGCCCTCTAGTAATCGTTGATTGCCCTTGTAGGGAGTAGTGCATGGTAACTTTATCACGGAAGCTTAATCTCATTTAATAGCCTTCGTGATAGATGGAAACTGTCTGCCTTTCTAGATACCATAGTCGATCAGCTCAGGCTTAATGAGGGGACTTGTTTATAACGTAATGCGGTGCAGTGTGGTACATTTTGACCCATATACTAGAGTATTTGTTTTAGAAGCTACCTTGGATGAAGCCACAGAAATGTATCATTTCTTTTACTGTGCAGTGTGCTGTGCAAACCATAAGTTACTTTGCATTATTTATTAAACTTTATTATTTATAAGATTTATGAGACGATGACAAAAGTTGGTCAAGGAAAGCTGATGAGCCAGTATTTCAGTCTATGCAGTATTCATTGCATCTGTTACATCTTGCCAACAGACATTTCTCAGGCCTGGCATCACAAAATTTGCCACAATAATGGAAGACACCTATCAACGGGCATCAAGATTTAGTGTACATCTCTGATCCTTTCTTCAGAACTGTGATCTGAATATCATCAGAAGAAATTTGATGGGTTAAAATATTTGGCTGATACTGACTAATGTTTTGAAGTATATAATCACTAAAAGAGACATGTTTGGAAGCCTGTAGTCAGTTTGTCAAACATCATGGAAATATTATTCTAGGGGGTGCTATAAATCCCCCCCCCCCCCCCCATATATATATATATATATATGTGTGTGTGTGTATATATATATGTATACAGTATATGTTTTGTGAAATATTTCTATATTGGATTTTTTGGAACCTTTCAAAATTGACCCTCTAGAGAAAATAAAATCTTTTCTTCAACCCTTAATAGAATCCTCATGACATTCGTGTTGTATCGTCTACACACATTGAAACTGTCAGGAGAAAACTAATCTGCCAAACCGACCGTAATTCCAAATTGGAGCCTATTTGCGAAGTAATGCTTGGACCCTGATGATCACCGCTTGTGGCTATATTTGATGTATTCGTTTCACATAACATCCTCAAAGGAATTGTGAAAAGATTAAGATTTCGAATTGAATGGAATAGAGTAAACAGCTAAAGAGAAACATGAAAATTGCCCTAATAAAGTTATTGTTATTAGATTCTGTGGTGCAAACTGGGTCTGATAGGTGGCAGTGGGGGTGGGGGGTGTATGGTCCTCTAACATGCATGCCTCGGTGACTTGTATTAGTATTAATGAATTATTCCCAAGTTGATTTCTTTTAGCAAAACCTTGTGTGCCTGGAGGTGGACTTTGTTTTATTAGTTTCTAGCTGCTGTTAATAAATGCTTACTGAAGCAGGATTCAGAGTTTCCTTCGTTTCAAATATGCTGATTGTCTCACTGAAATAACACTGCAGTCTGCTTCAGGCTTTGGATACTTGACTGACTGAGATGTCCGTTACCTCCACACGATCATTTTACATTTCTGCCTTATGAGCCTTAATTATCCTTTCAAAAAATAAACAAAACCTTTCATTTTTGGTCTTGTGATCATTTCACTTTGCCGTCTGCAGCAGATCCAGTCAACAGTGTCACATGCCAAGTGATAAATACTAAATAACCTGTTAACGATGCAGAAAGAAAGTAAGCATGTGCTGTGGTACTGCCGCTCGTCTCTCTCCCATAATCCTGTGCAGGGAAAGACATCCTATAGTCTTACTTATCTGTCGGGATAAAAACAGACCGTTTAGTAGCTTTTCTGCATATTGGGAAATAAAACTAGTCTGTAGAATCATTTTGAGAAGTAAACTAGCTTTATTAAATCTTTGAAGTTTGAAGCTTATCGCCGTCAATTCTACAGCATAGAAGTGGTAAAGAAGGGGTCATGAGTGGAAAATATTCATTCATTCATTCATTTTCTACCGCTTATACGAACTTCTCGGTTCACGGGGAGCCTGTGCCTATCTCAGGCATCATCTGGCATCAAGGCAGGATACACCCTGGACGGAGTGCCAACCCATCGCAGGGCACACACACACACTCTCATTCACTCACACACTACAGACAATTTTCCAGAGATGCCAATAAGCCTACCATGCATGTCTTTGGAACGGGGGAGGAAACCGGAGTACCCGGAAGAAACCCCCGAGGCACGGGGAGAACATGCAAACTCCACACACACAATGCGGAGGTGGGAATCGAACCCCCAACCCTGGAGGTGTAAGGCAAACGTGCTAACCACTAAGCCACCTTGCCCCCCGAGTGGAAAATATTTTCTAAAAAAATATTTTGTTCGGGAAACACCTGGATGTCTGAAAATGAGTAATTTTATTAAAAACGAACCACAGCATAGCGGTGCAGCTCATAACATTTCCTCCTAGCAGCTCCATAATAGATCCCTAGTTTGATCCAAAGCTTAAGCCACTGTCAGCTGTTCTCATTACATCCCCATGAGTTTCCTCCAGGTACTCCGGTTTGCAGAGCAAAGAAAATACTGGAGGATTAGTTCCTTAAAATTACCCCTAGACATGAACGAGTGTGTAGGTAACATCCTGTGATAGAGTGACTATCCATCCAGGGTGCATTAAAAAAATACATACAGTAAGCAAATGTTTCAGAATAGTCTTTCTACTGCATTTCTAGCTTTATTTATTTATGGGAGAATAAACGTAGTGTAGTCCCTCTTTCTGTCTGCTGGAAAAGGAATGAAAAACCTTTGTCATCAAAACACACTCTTAATAATCTAAAGGCATATGCGCAATTTACAGTATTCTTTAGAAACAGGATGGGGTTTTGGTGGTAATGATCTACTGTAGTAATAACAGCTTGAAGAAACATGGGCTTACCTCCGAGCATAAGCTTGAATTGTGTAGAATGTTAAGGCCTTTATTTTCACAGAAACCAAAGTTTCTTCTAGCATATTAAACCTGGCATAAGCTAGTGAAATATTAAAGTTAGTCTAAGATACTACCATTAGATTTGTATTATAAGGAGTGTTTTTACCTTGCGCATTGTCTAACAATCTTACAGATACATTTATATCTTGAAGAAATAATACAATTATACTCTGTATTGTTAACACTTTCCACTATGTCTGCGTCTCTGATTTACCCTTCTTTAGCTATATTTATAAAACTACAGCCAGGTTTTTTTTTTTGTTTTTTTTTTCTGAGCCTTTTTCCAAAACGCATTTGTTTCGATCTACCTAAATCCTTCCCTCAGTTGTTTCTCTCACCATGAATAACTTTAATAACTGTAATTTAATTGAACGTATTTAATATATAGTTCATAGTCATCATTAAATATTAAGATAATTAGGATAATATTATATAATAACTAGGTCATTTAATGGTTAAAAGTGCTTCTGTGTCAGCTGCTTGTGCCACTTTGCTAATAACTCTTATTGTTACTAATGAGTGGAGCTCATCATTTTTGGCAGGGAAGATTGAGACATTTCTCCTTCCTCCTTCAATCTGTCAGGACATGTCGAGGCTTGAATAATAGATTGTCTGTCAGACCTCCTAATGTCATTTGCTGTCAATATTGGAGCAGCTTGCCTAACGGCGTATGCTGAGGGAGTTGCAGCACAGTGTGTGCCTGCTGTAGGCAAAAATAAACTCTTTCACTTTGGCTAATTTTAGAGCAATGCTGATTCAACAGGAAAAGGAAAGGTGGTGGGTCTGGTCTTTTAAACAGTTTTATTTTGCACTGGGAATGTTTTTTATTTTTTTTAATAATAATAATTATTTGTGGTATAAAATGCAGACACGCAGATGCAAGATGCACATTTATACTAGTATTTTATTCTGTCAGGCAGCTAATGTGTTAAAAACACCAGCACTAAGCTTTTCCTTCTTATATCAAGAAAAATATCATTTAACTTTGATTTATTCTATTCAATTCTATTTGAAAAGTGCACTTAACGATGGATATGGTAACAAAGGAGCTGTACAGAAGAGAAAGTCAGCCTTATTGTGCTTTCTGCTATCCGGACAGGATGTACATTCATTCATTCATTCATTCATTCTCTTCCACATATCCAAACTTCTCGGGTCACGGGGAGCCTGTGCCTATCTCAGGCTTCAAGGCAGGATACACCCTGGATGGAGTGCCAACCCATCGCAAGGCACAAACACACACACTACAGACAATTTTCCAGAGATGACAATCATGGCTATCAATCATCAAGCCTACCATGCATGTCTTTGGATCGGGGGAGGAAACCAGAGTACCCGGAGGAAACCCCCCGAGGCACGGGGAGAACATGCAAACTCCACACACACAAGGCGGAGGCGGGAATCGAACCCCGACCCTGGAGGTGTGAGGCAAACATGCTAACCACTAAGCCACCGTGCCCCCCTACAGGACATACAGAGGATTGAAATTGTTTTTCTCTCAGTCCTACGGTGCAGCAACAAGAAAAATACAACTGAAAAAAATATACACCCGTATATGTTTACATAGTATCTAAATATAAGATGATATCCAAACATAAATGAGTGTATACTGTATATACTAGATATATAGGGTATATAAAGGTGGAACATATAAATATTCATGCCACAAGACAACTGCATAAATGTAGATGTTTTTCTTAAACTGGACAGTGTGTGTGTGTGTGTGTGTGTGTGTGTGTGTGTGTGTGTGTGTGTGTGTGTGTGTGTGTGTGTGTGTGTGTGTGTGTGTGTGTGTGTGTGTTTGTGTGTGTGATTAAACTCTATTATTGCATTGCATTTTTAATGAAGGGCCAATAATTCTGAAGCTCTTTAGTATGACTATAAATTCAGAAATAATACAATGACATAACTGATGCAACTGATGCAAATGATTTTTTTGATTTTTGATTTTTTTTCTCTCCTTGTTCATACACCACTTTTTTTTAAAATGTATTATTATTATTATTATTTTTAAAACAATTACTGCATGAAGGCCTTAATGTTTCATAAAGTTAATGGTACTCACAGTGCAGCATAGCCAGGGGGTCTGGGATTTTAATGTTGCTTTAACGGTGCAAATCACAACCCATACAAGCATAGAAAAATGTACATTATTAGATTTATTATAGAGTTCTTATAGTGCTTATAGGCATGTTTGTCTACACTGATGAAGCCTCAATCCTCAAGGACGTAGACCTATAAGTAGTAACCACTATGTAGAAATCTGTTGATGGATATGAAACAAGAGTTTAGGATTTCAGCTTTTATTCCCTTGTATTTACATCCTGATGTGTTAAACAATAAAACATAGAACCTTTCGTATCAGGCATCCTGATTTTTAGGTGAGCAAACGTATAGGAACAGCAATATAGAGTAAATCTATATTTACTCTATATAAATCTATATTTACTCTAAGTAAATATAGATGTGACGTTTTGTTTTTCGCCAAACTACTGCATTCTACTTTTGGGTCGCTTTTGTTTTGAGGGGTTTCTCCCTTTTCAGGAGGTGAAATGCTGCCATTAAATCTGCAGATTGACTTAAAGACTGCTGATTGACTTAATCTTAAACCTTCCACGTTTTTCCCTGATGGAGTCTTTAGCTGTGTTGGCGTCGTTGTATTGAAAGTTCTCCTAATTACACGGGATGCATTTTTTTTGTAAACTGACTGACTTCTGATTTCATTCTGCTGCTACCATCATGAGGAACATCATCAATAAACAAGTAATAGCCTGCACTGTTATAGCCTTTATATTTATTCACTGTATACGCTTTCATATATACCAAGTGCTGTAAATATGCTAGATATTTATCTGCACTTTTGCATGACTGCTACATGCACTTCTGGTAGATGCCAGACTGCATTTCGATGCTTTATACCTGTACTATGCAATGACAATAAAGTTCTATCTATCTATCTATCTATCTATCTATCTATCTATCTATCTATCTATCTATCTATCTATCTATCTATCTATCTATCTATCTATCTATCTATCTATCTATCTAACTAACTAATAAAGTTTCTCAGACCTTAATATGTTTTGGATTATGAGCAAATCCTTTCTTCCTCTACACTTTGCCCAGTGTTTGTGGAATGAATCTGATTGTTTTTTTTTTTTCCTTTTATCAGCTTCAAATCTCACTGATCTTCATGTTGATTTATCCTTTTTAACAAAGGTTATAAACTAAAGAGTTAATGTTTAGAGCTATTTTTTTTTTTGTTTAAACGATAAACACAACAAGAAACACGTGCCAGTCTCACATTCTGGTATTTTTTTTACTCACACAAAAATTTGTCTGCCTGATACAAAATGTGCTGTGTTTTATATCATTTAACACATCTGCTCACGAATACCAAGAAATAAAAGCTGAAATTCTTTTTGAAAGTCTTCTCATCGTCGTCTTTTAATTTCAAATCCAAATGTCTTCAGTCTGCCCCCAAAAAATATGAATTTGCTGTTTTGTTCCAATAATTTCAGTGAGGACTGTATTTACAAATTCAGCAATGTTTGATCACCAATTTGATCACCGTTGCAAAGCTCTCATGGACTCTGCAGGTCATGATCCACGTTAGAAATCTGAATTTCTTTATGTATTAAATACTTATTTTTAATGTGCTTTCTTAACCATTGATTACAGTTGAAGAAACGAGTTCTGGGTTTCAGTCGCTGTGAAGCTCAGTGTCATTTCCACTCAGCCTGTTATGGGTGACTGAACGGAATGAGCCAAGCCAAGGCATATTAAGATATAGGCTACGGAAAGGCCATAGCATATATCAATTTTCCCACAAGCCTCATCTTCATACATGAATGACCTTTTCAAAATATATGCAGTCAGGCTAGCCTAGAGGAGGAGATGGATTTTTGTTTAACCAAATTGATTTCTGTCAGAGTTATAGATTGATTTTTAGCTTTTATGTCACCGTAATTGGTGCCACTGACCAATTATACGTAGCACAGGCAATCTCCTCTGATTATTATTGTTTTGTACAGCAGGAATTCAGTCTGTTAGTCGTTTTCCAGGTCAATATATTGAAGTACTTGCTATATAATGTAGCACAGCACAGAACTGGGTATGCATATTATTTAGCCAATATACATATTTTCAGAGAATTTCTAGATTTTATTTATTTATTTATTTATTTTTTAGAGTGCTATACTATACAATTTATACCCAAATGCTGCCTGCTTCCTGATTAACTAAAGAATTATATCAATCTGACTAAACACACAGATTTTTCTGCTTGGGTTTCTGCTGTTCCATGGTAGATGGTAGATATTTAAATCATCTATAAGTATGTACATCTGTAGGGAAATATACTATATATGCTTTACACACACAACTTTTCACAAGGCAGCTTTATAGAAATCAGGATGCAGATTTAGATCCCTAATGAAAATTCCAGCAGTCACACTGTTGAGGAAAATTCCTGCAGCAAAATGATGAAGAAACTTTGGGACTCAAAAGCAAAGCCGATCCTCCTCTGGGTGACACCAGATGATGGGATTAGTCTACAGTATCCAGGTAAGATTATTTACTGAAGTGACTGTGATAGTGATCCTGATCCTTCTGCCTGGACCTACAGTACCTGAGCCATCCTAATGCCCAACTTCTGCTTGGAGTCTTATTTCTCACTGTTACTCCAGATGGCTTCACATGATATATAAGATTATTGTGGATGATGCCACTTAATACCATAAAGACAGCTTTGGACTGCAATTGATACAAACAGGTTTGCTATGATGGTTTAGGATTACAATGACCATGAACAGTGAACAATTAATTAGCAGTCTCCCGGATGAGAATGGGTTTTTTCTTTTGTGTCTAGTTCCTCTCAAGGTTTTTTCCTAATATGTACTTGTGAGGTTTTTTCTTGACACAAATTAAATATCGTTTACCTGAGATATAAATACGGCCGCATCCAAATGGTACCCGAATAGTTGGTGTGTATCAAGATGAATCAGGCAGTTATGGAAAGTCAGTGGAGCCGATGCAGAAGATGGGTGTCAGGATCTGGTATTGGATTCACATCAGGCAGCACAGGGTACACAAACATCTCAGCGGAGAGACAGAGAGAGGAGGGAGAGACAGAAAACATACTTGTGGTGAGATCGAGAAATCATCTCATAAATACATGTTAAAGATTTATCACCATGTCAGAAGATTCACACGACTTTGATCTCAAGCCGACTACATTTTCGTACGCAGTCTTCAAAAACAGAGGGCACTTGAGGGCAGATGGAAGAGAAGCATGAAGTTTTAATGTCATGGGAGGAAATAGAAGAGGAATGTATATGTGTAAATGTTTAGAGTGTCTAGCTTTCTTTTTATTACACTCACAGAAACTGTAAAATGGTGATAAAATGATGTTTGGGCAAAAATGTTATATTAATACCTATTGATTTAATGCTAAACATTTAATTCACCCTACTGAGGCTTCTAGAAACAGCCGTAATGACAATGTACTGTCGATAGGTCTCCTCAGACTCTCAGTGCTGGAATATTATTCCAAATAAACGACTGTTTCCTTCCTGCTTCGAGTGTGTCTAAGCTTCGCAGCCTGTTGCGAATTTCAATCAGTCACAGGGGGCCAGCGGCAGGTTAGTGTTGTCCTCCACCGATTTCCCTAGCGCCATAAATAATCCGGCCAATGCATTTTCATCAAAGCACCCTTTCTTTCTGAGCATGCACACGGACACGGAATCATTGATGAGCACCACCGTTAGTGGGCTTGTTTTTTTTTTTCTCCTTGGCACAAAACACTGCTGTGACAGGCAGCGGCATTTCATTTTCTTGATACATCAATACGCTTTCTTTCTTACGTGAGACGAGGGTAATGAACAGTTAATATTCCTGTCGTTCACTGACAATGATTAACTAGAATTATTACTAAGAGCCCTCAGTGCCATATGCAAGATGCTCTTGTCGCACGTAGTGATGGATGGCAGAATCATCAGAGGACCTGCAAAGCAACCTGAAACATCCTTTAATGTGAGCCCAGAAATGGCCTCTTGGGTTGTTGTTAGAAAGGTTTCAACCACAGACCCACTAATTCTAGTGATCTACAACCGGCTGACAATCGCTAAAATAAATAAATAAATACATACATAAATAAATAAATTTAAAAATGTCAAGAAATGGCCAAAGTGACATGCGAGAGATACATTTGAGCCATAATTCGGTCAATGTGGGCAGTCTGGCAGCTACTGTACCATGAGAGCCGGTAAAGCTGTCAGCTTTTATCTGTGTTCAGCAAGAGCTTGTAACTCAGTTCCTTCCCGTTGTCTCGTCAACTGACTTTAAACATTTTTAAGCCACCAGCGTAATTGTAGATGAACATGCCAATGTGGGCTTGTGAAAAAATTCAAGCCATTTCATTTCCCCCTGCCAAAATACTTCTCCTTCAAGCTAAGTGTGTGAGAGGTGATAGGATGTGTGAATTGTCTTTTTGTCCTTTGGAAAACTGATTTACTCAGACTGCCAAGCGGAACTAAACGAAGCAATATCTATTCAAAGACAGTGGCACCATCTTAAGTCTTCGAGAAAAACGACTTTCACCACCTGTCCTGTGCTGACCTCATATACTGATCAATAATGCTTTTGCATTTTTTTTTTTTTAACTTTCATGGGCTGTAATTACAAGACACTCTAATCCTTATGCCATTTTCTCTGGGAGGTCTGACCTCTATCAGAGATAAAGAGATCATGTTCCTTTCCATTTGGCACTAATGCTCCTTAGCCTGGTCTAAACTCTCCCTTTTACCAATCTTTTGTCAGAGACTAAACCTTGCCCTACAGAACATTCCGTTTGAACGTGTTCCTCATGATTGTGAGAAGTTGGGCTTGCTAGAGCGATGGATTCTCTATAGACAGTGCTATTGAACTGACAGAGTACTGAGAGGAGCTCATGAGAGAAGTGATTGGGATAGAAGAAATGACCTTTTCAATTTTGTTCTGCATCGTCAGGTGTTCTGAAGTCTACGGCTGGGTGCACTTCTGGGTTCGTGGGTTCACTGTGCACAATCAGTGGGCACTTTATTAGGAATGTAGAATCATGCAATTATCAAATTAGCCAATCATGTGGCAGCGATGCACTTATCTCATACATGCATACTGCTTCAGGGAATGTTCACATCAAGCATCAGAATAGGGAAGTAATATGATCTCAGTGAATTTGATCAGTGCATGTTGGTGGTCTAACTGTTGATCTGGGATTTTCAGGCACAGCAGTCTCTATTGCAGTCTCTGAGGGACAGTTCTGTAGATGGATGGGATGCCTTGTTGAGAGTGGTCAACAGAGAATGGCAAGTCTGCTTTACGCTGACAGAAAGGCTACAGTAACTCAGATAACCACCCACCGTGCAATTGTGGTGAGCAAAACAACATGTGTTGAACCACATCAGGCTTCACATCTGTCAGCCAAGAACAGTAAGCTGAGGCCACAATGGGCTCACCAAAATCGACCAGATGAAGAGGGTAAAAACGTAGCCTGGTTCGATGAATCTTGGTTTCTGCTGATGCTCACAGATGGTAGGATCAGAATTTGGCACCAACACCATGAATCCATGAAAAAAACTGTTTTGAAGGTTTTCTGCGCCTGTTAATAAAATCAATCATTGCTTGAAAGCCACAGTCTATTCTATTGTCAGCCTAACATGACAATAAATTTTGAAATTTTATAGTTATAGAGGTGGGGGGCACGGTGGTTTAGTGGTTAGCACGTTTCCCTCACACCTCCAGGGTTGGAGGTTCGATTCCCGCCTCCGCCTTGTGTGTGTGGAGTTTGCATGTTCTCCCCGTGCCTCGGGGGTTTCCTCCGGGTACTCCGGTTTCCTCCCCCGGTCCAAAGACATGCATGGTAGGTTGATTGGCATCTCTGGAAAATTGTCCGTAGTGTGTGTGTGTGTGTGAGTGAATGAGAGTGTGTGTGTGTGCCCTGCGATGGGTTGGCACTCCGTCCAGGGTGTATCCTGCCTTGATGCCGATGACGCCTGAGATAGGCACAGGCTCCCCGTGACCCGAGAAGTTCGGATAAGCTGTAGAAAATGAATGAATGAATGAATGGTTTATATCTGGTTTGTGGTTAATAAGTTTATGGGCAGCGTCATGTCAGTGTGCTTGGTTAAAAAAAAACAGACTTAGAACACATTAAATGGCACCCAAGTTTAATCTGTTCTGAGTGAGCAGGTTTAATCGTCTCACAGCTTCACTATTTTTTGTCCTTACATTTTTTTTTTCAGATTGCATTTCAAATAACAGTATTTTTTTATATTATAATATTTTTTAACAGTATTTATCTGTTTTTTTAGTTTTGGATTCTGCCTTATCTGCTTTTCCTGAGCAGTCAAGAGATTGGCGTATCTATATAAAGACTGATAGGACTGATATAAACACGGCCGAGAAGTGCAGTTTTCTTCAGGTCCTTTTTCCCCCCTCACAAGCACACATCCTTTTATCATCATATAGTTTTTAACAATGATATATCACTGTTTCTAAATAACGTTTCCATGTTATTTGTATAAAAAATATTACATATCATCAGTACATGTTTAAATGAAATAAAAACCCCAGTTATTGCCTTATTTATGACAGGAAACAACACTTTTTTGTCTATGGGTAAAAGAGCAGACATTTGAGAATAGTGACTTGCAAAGGTTTAGAATGAAGCTGACGGTAGGCGTCACATTCTGACAGACCGGGAAAAAAAGCGAAAGATGAGAAACAAAGAAAGAGAGAGACCTAGAATTTTGAAAACAGGTACCTAGAGCCTAATGAGGTGTAGTGTTTTTGCTGAATGGCTTGTCATTTCGATGGTTGTGAGGCTTATGCGTTCCCACCATGTAGCTCCCACTAACACTACAGCACCTTGTCCCTTGGAGTTAGAAATGCTACACCAAATAATGAGGCTTAGGCTTTTATTGCATATGGACTGTGTACAAACTTCACTTGTAATGACTATAAGAAATGATTCTATATCTTCTAGCAACTGTAGCATATCGTAATGTCAGTATACGGAATTGAAGCAGACATTACTGTCACGGTCCAAAATCAAAGTCCTGTACTGTTGATTATTTATAGCTAACCTTGAAATAGGTTGAGATGCTTCCAGTATATAAAATACAGGCTGGTCATGTTGAATAAGAAAACATTATGTAACCCAAGCAATATTGCTGGATCCAAGACATTTTGAGACATCAGTGTTTTGTTCTAAATAACCGAATTGAGTATGAAAAGATTGGAAGCGTGACAAGATTTCAAAGTTCAAATTCTTGTAGAACCACTTCAGCTTTAGATTAAGCAACTGCCTGATTCGTTTAGTTTTAAAAATGAAAAAAAAAAAGTCCTTCAGTGTTTTGGAGGAGACCAGAGCATGGCGTGATGGCTGTGATATATATTACTCTTCCAACAGAGGAACTATAGTTTGGAAAATCTTGAATCTCGTCAGCAGGATGTAACTTTACTGAGCCTAGCACTGTTTTAATGGTGTATTAAAAAGCCCTGATATGTAAGCGACTCGGTGACTTCCCGTCCAAGCTTGGGGACACTGTGTTTGAGGTGGCAACACTTCACAGGGCAGAATCACACACACCTAGAATGCATGTCTGGAAAGGAAAGCATAAGGACACGTATAAATTATTATTATTATTATTATATATGCACATATATACCATGGATGTACAGTAAACATATGCTTCTTTATTGCAAGTCTCTCTCTCACACACACACACACACACACACACACACACACACACACACACACACACACACACACACACACACACACACACACACACACACACACACACACACAAACCTAATAAAGTAGGACTGGAGGGGGTTCTGAGGAGGAAGAAAGCGATTGAGAAATTAACAGCCACTGGAGGGATGAGAAAACAAAATTGGTTCCTGCTCTAAAGTGCAGTATCATGTTTTTTTTCTCATCATTATTATTATTATATTTACTGCTGTTTGCTTGCAATTTGTTGCCAAACTGAGAAAATTATGCTTAAATATAATGATATTGGTAGGAGGAAGAGAGGAAAACAGAGAGAGGGTCTTAAGGGCAATGGCAAAAGGAGGAAGAGAGTAATGGGGTATGAACAGACTAATGGGTTATATATCTTAGAACTGAGATAATGATCTATCTGCATGGACAAATCTCTCATTTAGGGAATTCCAATAGGTTCATTTTAGTTACATTAAATACATTCAATAATTCTGCAGCATCAGTGCAGTTAATTAGAAAGTCGTAAAGGTGAGATTATTCATCCTAAATTGGAAATGTATCGACAGAGCCATTAGTTACCTTTACGTTTAAAAACGAGAGATACGCCGTGTATCTCGCTGCTTGTAGTGGAGTGAGTTTTAAAAACTGCAGCTACCATTCTCACTAATGTACCTGTCTACTGTTCAATAAAATGGCATAAAAAGAACCAGAACAGGAAATTACACGTGAAAACAATGGTTACCTAAGTGTTATTCAGTGCTTAGCACTTCTATGGGTGTTTCTAATTTACTATTTCCTTTTTTTTTTTTTTTTTTAAATAAAATTGAATTTGCTTCAAGAAAAACAAGTAGTTTTAACAACCATTAACAAACTCAAGAACCCATTAGGATGTCAGATGGAAAGCTTTTTTCTTTTTTTGTCCTGCTACCTAAAATATTTCCTTAAGTACAGGTTATGTTTTAGTTTTAGACTGAACATCATGAATTCTTCTCTGGGTTGTTAATGGTTAATTTCTTCTGGAGTCATAACAGGAGATTTGCAGCACATTTGTTTTTTTTCCCCACAACAATATTTTCTGACAATATTTACTAGCGGTTTAGTTTTGTATTCCTCCATAATTCCATTTCTTGGTATTGAAGAGATTGGATTATTATTAATGTGCCTGATAGAAATGATATAAAAACACAACCAAGGAGTGCGGCAAGAAACCAAATATTTGTAGGTGATTATTATTATTATTATTATTATTATTATTATTATTATTATTATTATTATTATTATTATTATTATTATTATTAAAAATTGTCCATAGTGTGTGAGTGTGTGAGTGAATGAGAGTGTGTGTGTGCCCTGAGATGGGTTGGCACTCTGTCCAGGGTGTATCCTGCCTTGATGCCCGATAATGCCCAAGGCTCCCCGTGACCCGAGGTAGTTTGGATAAGGGGTAGAAAATGAATGAATGAATGAACTGCATCAACACCTGTACGAGCTATTGTTTACTCTCATCCAAGACTACTGCAAGTGTTCCTTCCTTTCTTCGCAATCGAGCTTTCTGCTAAGGCGCCTATTAATGTGAGTGCCAAATGCACTTGCACTCGAATCTCCACTGGCACATAAGAGAGTACTTGTGTGTGTGTGTGTGTGTGTGTGTGTGTGTGTGTGTGTGTGTGAGAGAGAGAGAGAGAGAGAGAGAGAGAGAGAGAGAGAGAGAGAGAGAGAGAGAGAGAGAGAGAGCAGTACAATGTGAACACAAACTCATTAGGCGAGTTATGTACAAATGGCTTTTAGAGATTGTCTCACACTCCTCTGTCTAATCTCAATCTTGTACACGACTATGAGCATGGCAGGAGTGGAAGAGGAAATAAAACGTCTGCTTGCAATTGAATGCTGAAGAGCGTCACCCCATTATGTTTTGGCTGTTTACAGGCTGGCTGGGAGAGAAATATTTAGAGATCTAAACTGGTGTTTGGCTTTCGAAAAAAGGGGAGCGAAGACGAGCGGGGGCATAAATGCAACAGGCATTGTTGATGTAGTTGCTTCAAAAGGATTGTGTGTATGTGTGTGTTTGTAAGCGTGTGCATGCATCAACTTGTGTTGTTCTCTCCTCCTTGCCAAAGATGCAGCAATCCATCACAGCTGCTCTTTCTTATTGAAGTCTGCCCAGCCATTTGATGGAACAAAGTTTGTGAAAATTAGTCACGTAGTGCTTTCCAAAGAGAGAAATGAAAACAAAAGAATCCTAACTGGGCCCTCTGCACCCTCTCTCCCTCCTCTTTTTCTTGCTCTGTTTCCCTCTGTTATGCTTAGCTGTGGCTGGAGTAATTGTCCCAGTGGTGGTATTTTCATCCATTTCCATCCACACTGCCTGATTCAGGTATAAAGTGTCGGTCTGATCATGTGTGACATCTCGTTACGCTGAGAGAAACCGCCCCGGCCAAGAGTCCCGAACTACATATTTAAGCTTGCGTTATGTTCATGAGATAATATATATTCATTAAAAGATCATTAAAGAACTATTAACACATGCACAGACAGATAAGAAATTGCTAGCACTGCCCAATACAAATATTAAAAAAGTTCCCACAACGCATTTATTCCAATTAAATTCATATTATCAGTTGCTGTGCGTCTGTGTGATTATAGACCATTATAGTCTTTGTCTTGAGTGATGTTACTACTCTTTCCCAGAGAGTACTGTTGCTTCATTATGATCAAATTATGACAAACAAATATGATCTGGGGCTTCTCACAGTCTGCTATAAGGCAGCTTAATGTTGCCTAGTAAACTTAGTTTGTCAGTGTGTCACGGTAGAAATTTTCAAGGCAATAAAAACCTGTTGAATTCATAACTGATGAATCACAAATGGGTTAGCACGTTCGCCTCACACATCCAGGGTTGGGGGTTCGATTCCCACCTCCACCTTGTGTGTGTGGAGTTTGCATGTTCTCCCCGTTCCTCGGGGGTTTCCTCCGGGTACTCCTATTTCCTCCCCCGGTCCAAAGACATGCATGGTAGGTTGATTGGCATCTCTGGAAAATTGTCCGTAGTGTGTGATTGCATGAGTGAATGAGAGAGTGTGTGTGCCCTGTGATGGGTTGGCACTCTGTCCAGGGTGTATCCTGCCTTGATGCCCGATGACGCCTGAGATATGCACAGTTCAAGCAGATATCACTAAACTCGACACATAGAAATTCACAGTAACCGCTTCACCCTGAACTAGGTCCTGGTGGATCCATTGGAACACTGGGCACATGGAGGGAATACATCCTGGATGAGACACCAGTCCATTACTTGCTATCATATACTCATTTACATTTACATTTACATATACTCATTCCCGCACTCATTCACACATATAGGAAAAATTAGAGTAGCCAATTCACACGATGGATGAAACTGATGAATGAAACCCAAGGAAATGATGTTGGAAAAGATTTAACTCATGTAAAACAAACAGGACTCGAAATGTCCATTTATTTGCATGCAACCTAATAAAGTCACCAAATTATATTTTTTGCAGTATTATTAGTAACACCATTATCTTGGTCATTGTTGTGGTCGATATGGAGAATATCTCAGCAACACCGAGGGCATAGAAGGAGCATATCCTAGATGGGACACCAGGGGCAATTTAGAATAGGCAATACACCTAATGCCATACTATTTGGAAGATGGGAGGAATCTATTTAGGATTGAATTTTCATGATAGAACCCCAGGCTGCGAAGCTGCAGCACAACCATCACAATGATCCCGATGTATTCCTCTATTTGCATGAGTGATAAGTAAAAAAAAAAGTAAGCTAAGCTAAGCAGCACTACACCTTCACATAATGTATATGAACGATCATATTTCTGTTTGGAACTGACATGGTTCATAAACATCCCATAATGCCACTGAACTCCAATTACTCTTAGGGCTGAGGTCTGTTTCACATGACTGCCTGGCATACCTCACCCTGGCTCAATCTCTACTGGATAATTCCGATCCATTCAGCAAACTGTTATAGACATTATGCCTCGATTTAAACCTTGTTTAGGCTCCAGTTATCGATTTTCACTTAGACTTTTCTGAAATACATGATGCCACAAAGGGCTGCTGGTAGAAAATGGCAAATCAAATTTAATACACAAACACAGCAGGTAAAATGACCTTTATAAGAGGCTCCTAAGTAAGCCAATGGGGATCCATCTGTGTTATGTTAAACATTGGTCCTGCTTGGAGCCCAGGAAGGATAAATTAGAACGTAGGGATGGATATCATTTATTGCACACCACTGCACAGGAGTAAAACTGACATCATTAATAATGGTGCTGCTTACACTCGACTACAACCTCCTGAATTTAAACTGAAGTGAGCTATTGAAGCACCGGATCAGACTCTCATTCCTTTCTATCGCCCAGGGCCTACCTAATATGCCGCAGTGACTTTCATTATCTGGCCACATCGTTCCAGAGGTGCAGCGTTAATGAAAATTCTCTTAGGGTTACTGGACTAGCTGGACAAATGTGTATTACAGTGACATAGGGTACCCTCTATGAGTACTGGAACAGCAAGACCCATTCTATTATATGGGTTTAAGTTCCAAAGATGAATAAAATAGAAAATATAACACATATAGATGTATAAAAGAACTTAAAACATGGCATCTTTTCTTTGGATCTACCCATTTTCCAAGTTTTTCTTTTACATCGTTGGTTTTGGCATTTACATCTAAAAAAAGAACCAAAAACACAAATGTCATATGCCATGATTATTTTAAGCTTCAATATAAGTAGTATTTTTATGCACTTCTAACATTTCATTTTAAACATTACATTTTTAGTTTAAAAATGTTTCTGCATGGGATATAAATCTCGTCATAGTATATTAACCCACTCAAAACATTGTACAATCAATGAAATGTCACATCAATATTCAGCATCTGGTTTTATTCCAAATGTTTATGATGTGACACAAATTTGTAATTGGGACACCAATGGCATTCACTGGTCAGCCAAATTAAAAATCTCTAAACTGCCAGAAAAACCTTAGGGAACCCATTATGTCAGAAACCAGACAAAAGGTTTTTTTTTGTTTTTGTTTTTGTTTTTTTTACCGAAACAGCTTAAGACTAGGAAACAACCTTCAGGGTTATTGAATCTCATGCCAAATCAACCAATACACATTGAAAAATCACAGTCATTGTCCTTCTTATTCACACAGAATCCACACACATTATGTAAAATAATTATATAAAAAGCCATTATATTTTATTTGACCACATTACAAAGAATATAATGTAATGATTCATAACTATGTATAAGTAATGATTCGGCTGACAATAGGGAAATGGAATCCGTGCATAGTAAATAAATTGAAAAAACAAGTTCATTAAAAAAAAGGAGGCAAACTATTCAAATTGTCAAGCAAAGGAATGAGTACAGAATCAAGCAAAGTTTCCAAACAAGAAAGCAAGTAGCATATCAAACAATCCAAAAAAGCCAGACCAGATTCTTCAAAGCAGATTGTGACGACAGATAGATCTCTGCAGACTGTTACTAGCAGAGACAATGCTGGTGCTCCTCAGCAGAGATCAGAGTTTACCCCAATTGCGTGGGTTTGCGTAACCCCTGGGAAACGTGGCTGGGGGTTTCTACATATCCAAGGAAGGACTGCGGCCTGCTGGAAGGTGGTTGGTTGCAGATGAGGTTATTGTGTCAGATGGCTAGATGGATGTAATGTGACAGGGTCAGAGACTCATCTTTGCAGAGAAAAAAAACCACCCATACAGCTGTGTCATTCTACACGCATTATATGCACTAATGGGCAAAAGTGTACTGCGTAATACAAAGCGGTTATTGCCCTGACATCGCTGCATCAGTTGAACTGATCCTTCCCACCAGTGGTGTATTCTAAGATGTCTTTGATTTGTTGAGAGAAATAAGTGAAGGAACTACAAACTGGCACATCACTGTCCCACACCTGTGAGGCCCACTCCAGCCCTTTCTTGGTCAGTCTTGTAGGTTTCCAGTTGGTGCCCAAAATATACACTGCATTGACACAAAAATCAATCAATCAATCTTTTCTGGTAGCACCATTTTCACTGGATCATCTCTGGTGGCAGGGAGTCCTCAGGCGACCTGAACCAGATGCTCACTGGAAGCCTGCAGCTTACTAAGCTGTTTCTGGTATCACCTTGCTATGATCAGCGATGAAGGCATGTAGTTATGCAATATCTGCTGGATTCATGTTAGGCAAAGTATTCTGTAATGATTTTACCTACATGGGGAAGTAGAATCCACGCACAGTTTATTGAAGAGAAAAAAAAAAAAGCAAAATCGACAGACAGAGCCAAAGTACAAAATGAAGCAAAGTTCTGACAATGTGAAAGCAAGCAGCATTCCAAAACAGGAAAAACTTTTAAACCGAATACTAGGTCAAATAGACAGGAAAACTATGGCAATGAGAGAAAAAGGCTTGGTTTGCAGTGGACTGACCATACATTGCGCTGAAGTCGTTCTTAGCCTGGTTTACAGTAATTGTCTGTGCATCCAGGAAGTGATCAAACCATGGCAGACGGTTCCTTCTGGCGAGAGGGTGGATGAGTGGTTGCAGTTTAATGTATACTGAGTATTAACTGGATATGTATTTTTTTGCTTGAGTCTGCTCTAATTGTCATTCTTTGTTTTCTTTTCAATAATTTAATTTAATACAACTACCCACTATGTGGATTTGTATCGTTTTGAACATCACACAAGTGCAACCTTTGCCTTAGCAGACTCTTAATTTCAATCACTATAACACAGAAGCCACTACTTAAGTGTTAATACGATGGTGTTTTTTAAGCTACTTTATGTAGTGTATACTATATCATTTGGTGCAACTTTAAATTGTTTAAAATTGCTTTAAATCACTTAAATGATATATATATATATATATATATATATATATATATATATATATATATATATATATATATATATATGTATATATATATATATATTTAATACAAAAAATACAGTTTTATATTTTATATATCTGTGTAACATTTCACTGTCCTAATGTTAGTTACCCTAATACACTAATACTAATCATTATTGTATAACTTATCCATTGTTGAGAACACGTGGAAAAGGTAACTGTAGTTGAAGAAAGGACAGGCAGTTGTTATCAGTTTGTTAGACATAATTTGTCTTGTCTTTGTCTTTGAAATGTATTTTATCCTGAAACAAACTGACAGGCCTTCCTGCAGCATGTAAACATACCAACTTACCAGTCTGCACCTTGCAATGTTGCCTTGCTTCCTAGATGATTCCGTTAGCCAAATGAACACAAATCCTCCCCAAACAAGCAGTGCTGTGCTTCATGTTTGATCATTTGACACTTCAATTTTGTGTGTAAAGAAATGGGCCTAAAAAAAAAGAGACATTTTTTTCTCACCGTCAATAGACTTTATCACTACATTCAGTCTCTGCCTAAAGAGATTTCCCAGAAAAATAAATGTTTGTGTTCTTAATTGTCAAATATCCATGGTGGTGAAATATATTGTAATCTATTAAACTGTTGATTATTTCATTACCATGGTTAGCAAAGCAAAATAAGTAAGCAAACCTATTTGTATCAGCGAGGGCCTATAAAACGTCAAGACCTCTTTGGAAAATTAAGAAGACACTCAAGAAAAATGGAGCTATTCCATTATTTCATCTTACAATTAATGAAGTCATCATCATAATAAAAAGAGGGCATTAAATTTCAGCTAAGTTTCTTACTCAGAGGACTTGGTATCCTTAATTGATTTTCAGGACTGATTAGATTCTCTTCATTGATTTTGCTGCCTCAATTATTTGAAGGTGATGGGAGAAATTATTTCTGGAACAGCGTACATTCAATTAGACGTGCCTTTATGAACAAGAAAAAAGTTTAACTGTATCTATTTTAGGGTATAGAGATGAAATGCATTTACGCTCTTATGTGAACTCCACAGTAAGTTAGAGATTGAAGTTCATAAAGAGCCCTGATTATAAGCTGTTGTGAATCTTCTTGGCTCTAATGAATGTTGTGATTTGATATATTATTATGAACAGCTATACACATGCTTACTCATGCAGTTATCCAATCAGCCAGTCATCTGGCAGCATCACAATGCATAAAATCATGCAGATACAGGTCAATAGCTTCAGTTAATGTTCACATCAAATACCAGATTGTAAATATCTCTGTGACTTTAGCCGTGGCATGGTGGTTGGTGCCAGATGGGCTGCTTTGAGAATTTCAGAAACTGATGATCTCCTGGGATTTTCACACACAACAGTCTCTAGAGTTTACACAGAACTGTGGTAAATTTCAAACTCGTTGGAGGTGTTCATACGACCGTTTCTAGATCTGTGAGAGGCAACAATTGCTTCTTTGTGCTTATGGCTTAATTTCATAATTCTTGGAATGAAGTGGCAAAAGTTCTCCTTTTTATAAGACTTCTTGCTGATTGAATAATCTTGTGCATTTCATGACATCAGTAACACCCTTGTGGAAGTTCTGGTCTACTTATTTTTCCCACCTGGCTACTGAATGCTGGTTTATGTTTGGGGGAAAAATAAGTATGTATAGAAATCTATTTATTGTCATATCAATTTATTGCAATTATTGGATCATTTTAAAAAATGCACAGCTGTTCATAATGTCTTTTATTTGATGTAACACTGATGTTTCCCATCAAACCTTGCAAGTTTCATGAAGACATGGCTTGCCAAATTTGGTGTAGAAAATCTCTAGTAGCTTGCACAGAGACTTGACCTCAACTCCACTGATCATCTTTCATGGATAAATTGGAAATCCTGTGCACTAGGCTTATTTACACTTCATCTGGAGCTAACCTGATCAATGCTCTTGAAGGTGAACATGAAGAAGTTCCAAAATCTACTATAAGACCTTCTGCCACATCTTTTATAGCAGCAAACTTTGGAATTTGGACATATACTGTATGTCCTTATTGTTCCTAGTGTAAGATACTACTGCAAGACATTTCAATGTCAAAGCAAAAACATTAGTAACACTATAATGTTTGGGAATGAACTATTTATGTGCATGTGACACATAGTTTAGTAATTTATTATAGTTTCTAAATATTTTTTAATATGTATGCAAACATTCATTCATTCATTCATTAATTTTCTACTGCTTTTGTCCGAACTACCTCGGGTCACGGGGAACCTGTGCCTATCTCAGGCGTCATCGGGCATCGAGGCAGGATACACCCTGGACGGAGTGCCAACCCATCACAGGGCACACACACTCTCATTCACTCACACAATCACACACTACAGACAATTTTACAGAGCTGCCAATCAACCTACCATGCATGTCTTTGGACCGGGGGAGGAAACCGGAGTACCCGGAGGAAACCCCCGAGGCACAGGGAGAACATGCAAACTCCACACACATAAGGCGGAGGCGGGAATCGAACTCCCAACACTGGAGGTGTGAGGCGAACGTGCTAACCACTAAGCCATCCTGCCCCCCTGTATGCAAACATTATTTTGTAATTATATATTAATTAAGCGATTAGAAATTAAATATTTGGAGCAGTGTGGGAAAATCCATTAGATGTCATTGCAGCTGAAATCTGGAAAACTGCCAAAAATGATCAGAAATCTAATTTAAATTAAAGTCAGCAGGGATTCTCAGCACCAGTCATGAGGACTCACCACCTTGATTCATGGTTTCATCTGTTCAAAACAAACCCGATCCGGTTCACAAAGAGCTCCTCGGCTCATTATTTTTAGGCCAGCGGTTCCTTGAGAAAAGAGGTTGAAATACACTGGTCAGTCATTTCTGACTGAAATAAAAATGAAAAATCATCATTAAATGACTAATATTATACAATGATTTGTGTTTAGTTTATTATCAGAATCAGAAAACGTGTATAAATACTTGCTTATTAACAATTTCTTACAGAACCATTAATTAAAATTTTACCAAATATTTTAAAGCAAATTGAAGCTGAGGTGAGTTAAAATCCAAGACATACCTCATTAGGCAGGCGAGTATTAGGCAGATGGCAATCTTGGCAAGTATACTTGTAGCTCCGATGGAGCACTCGAGCTATTGATTAACATGGCATGTGGCGCTCCACGTTCAATAAGCCCTACAAATGTGGCAGCACCAGAGCGGAGGTCCACAGTGTGAAAGTAGAGATATTAAAGCTGGAAGGCTGAAAATGAAGCAATGAGGCATAGACACATTACGGAGTCGAAGGAGATTTCTGCCGCCAGCACTGTGGGAGTTGCCGTGGCTACATGAATTACAGATCAAGGTCCCACTTGGCAGTGTTGCAAAGAAGGAGGTGGTATGGAATGGAAATTTCACTGAATAATGACTACCCAAATCATGACTCTAGGTATATCACACTGCCTTATTACAAGGGCACAATTGTAAAGAGAATGACAGTAAATTATATATAACATACATAGTGGCAAAGCTAATCTGAAAGTATTTGGTTAGGGAAACTGATGAACTATTTTAATGGTGATCTCCGGTATCTAGTATCTACTTAGCTAAGCTGCACATTACTCTGTGTTCAGATACATTAAAGTTACCCTTTGATAAATATAGCTACACTATATGCCATATTAAATTAAGCAAAATGAAGCCCTATTTGAGAAAATCGCTCAAAACGCAGCACAAAATCTTCATAAGTGTATTGGAACCAGAATCATTTCCAGATGGCTAAACTAATCAAACATTTTGGGCAATAAAACCATCAGTATTTTGTTGAAGTACGAGAACTGTATTTTGTAGGCACTAGTGATGATTGGAGTTAAAAATCTAAGTTTAAAACTTTCCAGTTTAAAGTTCAAGTTCCAGTTTAATTTAGTACGCAACATTGTTGTCTCAAAAAAAAAAAGGTTTCTTTTCAGTCTACCTCACATTATTGAACTGATTGATTTGTTTATTTATTTGTTTGAGCACTTTATAGAACGGGGGGCATAGAAGCCTTTATTATCGCCACATATACATTACAGCACAGTGGAATTCTATTCTTCACAGTGTGCAGGGTCAGAGTGCATGGGGCAGTTTTGATACAGCGCCCCTGGAGCAGGGAGGGTTAAGGGCCTTGCTCAAGGGCCCAGCAGTTGCTTGGCTGTGCTGGGGTTGAACCCGATCCTCAGATCAACAACCCAGAGCCTTAACCAGTTGAGCCACCACTGACCCCATCTGGATTGTATTTCAAGAACAGTCACATGGCAGATATATACCCTAGATAGGATACCAATCCATTCTAGGCCACACCATATCATTAGTGTATGGCTTTTTGTTAACTTTCTTTGTTTTTTTTTCTTTAATAATATGTATCCTCCTTGCCAGCAAGGTCCCCCTCCCCTGAAAATATCCCCCTCCCCTCACATAACTACCCGTTTGCATAAAATTACAGTTCACACACGTACATATATAACAAGTCTTGCCTTGTTTGTGATGAGTAGGGATTTGGAGAGAATGGCCAGAAGGTCAGTACATGAGAAAGACTCAAAATGTAGTTTTGACCTTCTGACTGACCTTCTGGCCGTTCTAGTTTGGTTCTCAAACGTACCAATAAAGAAATACTGCTGTAATACTTTACTTACTTTACTCATGGCAACGGTATTCCCTAATGGCAGGGGTCTTTTTCAGCAGTATATTGTGCCCTGACACACTGCAACAATTGGTTTGAGGAACATGACGTGTTGATTTGGCCTCCAGATTTTTTAGATATTAAACTGTTCTAGCATCTGTAGGATGTTCTCGACCATCACACCTGATGCATGGAAGACCAGCCTCGCAACTTATGCCAACAATACATCATCAGAGTTCTTGTTCAGACCATGCCTTGAAGAACCAGAGCTGTTTTGGCAGCACAAGGGAGACCTACACAATGTTAGGCAGACGGATTTAATGTTATAGCGGATCGGTATAACAATGAACAATGTTAATCCAGCCAGTCCATAAACGATATTATTTACATGAAATACATCTATTAGTTACCTATAGTACTGTAGGTTAAACTGAGTATAGATTAATTTTCTCTCACAGATTTCCTTATTATATCATTTGTATACCTCATATCCTGTTGCAAAGATTTCAGACGTTGTGCTTACAGAGTGGAGATATAAATGCATGATTCTTGTCAGCCAAAAAGCAGTCCAGATGCCACTGTATTGTATTTTCAATGAAAAGTAAATGGCAATATATTCTGTTTATTTAACCGCTTTATTTCACTGACCCACTGCTGTTGGGCGGATTATAGAGCTTATCACAACACTGGAAGTGGAAGTCATTTCCACGGTTGACCTTACCTCTATAAAAATGATCCAAGGCCTTTTTTTTTTCTTTTCATACACTCCTGCAGTCTTTTATCTTTTCTATACAACTCTCCAGGCTTTAAAATACACTTTTTTTTTCAAGTTCATCAAATTCGGCTTGGTTACTTAAGTTCTGACATCTAGCACAATTATATCAGCAAGCATCATTAAAATTCTAAAAACACTGTCTGATAATCATCCATCAATTAGCCATGTTCATGCTTTTGTGAATTATTGTGAAAAAAAAACATGAGTGTTGGCAATTAAGCAACAGCTGATCATTTTTATGTGGCAATAATGGTTGAGCTTGCCCTCAGGCAGTGCAATTAAATAGGTTATTGGAAAAATGAATAGAAAATTGAGCCGAGTCCATTTGTGCAGCCTTGTAGCACCGAGTGCCTGAAAGAGAACGGATCAGTGTGGTCGCATAACAGATTCAAGGTTCAGACTTTCTGAAGATCCATTTATTTTCTGTCTTGTATATACCATGCTAGTTTTTGACACACCTTTACTTTATATTGGATTTCTAATATGGTTTGGGCCCTGTGCTTCAGCGCTGAGCGGGAACCGTGTTTCTTCTTGCAGTATGGTTGTGACCTTTCCTATCCGAGCTGATGTGTGGAACGGTAAAGCCCATTGATCTTACGTGAACTGTGTGTGGATTGCTGTCTGCCTGCCATCACTTACAAATGACGAGTGATGCTTCAGCGACAGCTTTAGCGCCTGAAGGGGTGTCTTTTTTTCACAGAGAAGAAAATGTGACGGTGACGGGATCAAGCTGCACAGCATTTTTCCTTCCATGTAAATATAGAGAATAGAGCTAATAAATTACTACATATAGTAGCTAATGACCGGCCTCGGGGCTCAGTTCTGCTGTCATACATAACATACTACAGGAGAGATTACTGTGTGAATATTGTCTCAGTCATCTGTGGTGTGATAATACAAGAATAAATTTATTTTATCGCTGGTATACAAGTGAGCGACTTTTCTTTTATTATATTCTGCAAGCAATGTGAGAAGAGAGGTTTATTTTATAATCCGGTCTTACATGTATTTTCCTGTCAAAGCTGCCTACTACAATGCAATTAGAGTATGAGGACTGCTGACATCGGGGATTTATAAAAATGACCATTTACTAGAGCTACTAGAAATGACGACTGGTTTTAATTGGATGCCACACACAGTATGTAGTGAAGCGGCTCTGCTACAGAAGGTGTGGCTTTACCGTACTTCACATGTTTCAGTTAGCACCTTCCTTATCTTCACTGATGAAATTTTGGTTAAGCAAGAATTACAATAAACCTACTTATTGCTTTAGAATGCAAAAACACCTCAAATTACCATGAAAACAGGAAGATTTGCTCAGACATCAAATCAAAAGTTGTACACTACAGTTTCAGCAGATTAGCTTAGTGTCAGGATTTAACCTGGAGATTTCTGAGATTTCCTCTTTAATTAAACAAAGAGCATCACATTGCAATAATCTTCTCTTTATAGTCAAACCCCTTGCCAGATATGTGCTTGCTGACTTGAGAATTTATGCCTTCGTCTTGCTTTATTGGAACCTGATCTCTTCTGGGATTTTGTCCAAATACATAGCTTTCATGGTGGTTTTGTGTGTACGTACTATATTAGTGCACTTTGTGTAAACTACCTAGATTTGTGGCTCCTTTAATCATATTTCATCTCACTGAATTCCTCTTAACCTGAACTAAAAAATGATGCTCAATTATCATCAATTTTATCACAACCTGTTAACAAAACACGATTCATCGCTCACATATCGGCAGGTTGATTTAATGTTGTGTCTAAGAGTTTTACTTCTCCACTTCTTCTCTGAAGGGATTCAATCACACGGGTCTAAACTAATCACCCCAGCAGTAACTGGGTGGCACCACTAAATTAACCTTCAGGAACTATTAACTGAATGGCAGTGATTATTGAGAGCTGTTAGAAAGAGGCTAGACTGCAGGAGGAACGGTCTGATTTAAGATTTGGTGAAGAATATATTATTGTTGGATTTTTTTATTTTTTTTTTACTAGATTTAAGTAAATTAATATTGAATTAATTTTCAGCAACCTGTAATTAAAAGTTCACAATTGGCGGGTGGTTGTTGGACATTGAGTGAAGTGGAACGTTCCTGCATCTCAAGAACTGGTCCAAAGGTGCAAACTGTTTTCTGACACCGTTATTTCTTACCACCGAACAAGGCCACTGAGATCTTTCAGGTTTTTATTTTTCTAAGGCCAAATTTATTTATAGTGAGTATAGTGAGGGAATGATCACTCTGAGGGCAGAGACCTTGGATTCTACATCCAGTTAGAAGTCAATTTCGTTTAGAGTCGCCCGCCAGTTGGGATAAGCTGCTAGTGCCTGGATTCTAGCAGTTCTAGCTGCTGATACACTTCCAGCTACCAGGCTCCTGGAACACATGGTTTAGAGTGAGTAGGACATATTCGCAGACATGTTTCCTTTTTTTGAGGGTTAATCCTATAAGCTTAGTTCTAATCCATAACAGGGGTCAGATCAGCAGCAGATAAAAGATAAAAATGTCAAGGCTCTAGAGGACAGGAGCTAGAGACACTAAGAAAGGATGGGGATATAAGACATATTTTAGTGACAGTATGTCACAACTGGTCGAGATTGACTTAGATCCACGATATCAAAGATGCAGGAAGACGACAACGCAATAGCATAAAGCAAATGCCATTTAAACATTTTAAATTAAGCCCTGCATCTTCTTTCAGCATGAATCTCCTTTGAAGCATAATTGGCAACCCAGTTTTCCAGATAGTATCCAGACAACATTACTTAATGAGATAACAGATATTAATCAGCAACATTGAGATGTATGCTGTTTGCTGATGCAAAGAGGCATACTAACACACAATTAAAAATCCAAATCCCTACAGTTTCTTAGCACTTTTAGGACTAAAGATTTTCTCCTCCTGGTTGCTGAACCATTATCCAAGTAGTCTAATAGGAGTTTTTGATCTCTGTGCATTCTGTATGGAATACTAAGTTACCCATCTGGCCAAAAGGAAATATCATTTCCATTTTATACTCATTTTGCATGGCTCTGTGCCTCTTGGCCAGTCAGTCTCAGCAGCATTCTGATTCAGTGTGAAATAGGCCTCTGACTTCAGGCCTCAGATGGGTCAGTAATGAACTAAGAGATGAGAACATAGGTCATACCACCATGGTTAATTCCTATGGATTCAATGCGATTGCTGTAATAAGACACACATTGCCACGTCATTCTTCACGTTTGCAGAAAATGAAGCGCTTAATTCTCCAAGAGGTCAAATCCCTGAACACAGAAGGTGACATTTACTGACTCCTACAACGGTTTCTTTTAATAACCCTATATTGTTCTTGTTGCTAGTGTTTGTGTGAATTTGCAATTGCTCTTATAAGTGAGGGAGCAAGGAGTAAAAGCTTGTCTATTGTTTTTGGCAGGTGCCATTATTTGGAGCTGCATGTGTTCCAGTTCAAGTTTAGCCTGGAGCATGCCGTTTTCTGAGTCGTTTGTTGTTGCTGTAAACCATTTCGGTGTTATTGCTACGTTTATTCCGCACTCAACCTCTTGTCACAATGTTCAAGCCCGAAACCTCAGCACCTGGTGTTCATCTCCCTGTGTGTTTCCTCTCTTCTCATGCAAAAAAACATTATTATTATTCAGTGTGTTCAAACTCATAGAATTTGAATGAGTGTCGCGTTCCAGGAGAGACACCGTGGAAGTTCGAAATAGTAACTAATGCTACTGGTTGCCAATCAGGGGCACTATCATTTACATATTGCTGAAGAACTTAGTCATCCTGTGAGTTCAATTATGCAGAGCCTTTTGTTGCATGCTGCTGGCTTTTATTGTAAATTTTTTATACTATGTAAGTCTATTTTCTATGTTTCAGTCCCATTACAGTTCTCTTTTTTAGCTCAGTGGCTCTAGGGCTGTCCTGTTTATTCAGCCAATGAGCATAATTAATGCTTGCTTAATTCAGCATGTCATCAAGGCAGACGCCATTAGCTCTGATGTACAGTGTCTGGAGTGATGCTGTTCCTGTCACACCTCGTTCATTACCTCTGCAATTCTACATCTTCGTGTCCTTGAGAGAAAGCAAAAAAGAAGAGGTTAGAGGAATGAGCTTTTAATTTCTGGCACAATAACTGAAAAGCAAACACTCCTCCAATTCTATCAAGATTAGTGGATAACTAACAGTAAAGCCTGTGTGGGCTGGAAAGTGTTTGAGCTGCAATCGGGGAAAGATTTTATCTATGGTGATATGTTCAGAATGAATAACTATGAGAGATGATAATAAACATATTGAATAGAAACTTAAGTATGTATGTATGTATGTATGTATGTATGTATGTATGTATGTATGTATGTATGTATGTATGTATGTATCTATCTATCTATCTATCTATCTATCTATCTATCTATCTATCTATCTATCTATCTATCTATCTATCTATCTATCTATCTTGAGACACCTTCAAAATCATTGACACCCATCATGAAAATTGCCCAAAAACAATTACACCATCCAGGGGTCCCCCACCTTGTGTGATAGGCGATAGGCTTCAGGCTCCCCGCCATCATGTTGCAACCCTGTTGCAAATAAATCCACTTAAATTGTAAACTATTTATCATTGTCATCCATTAACTTTTTAAAAACCAAAGAGCTTTCAAAAAATTTTTTTTGCCATTCTGATGATGCCGCCTCGGTGAGTCCACTGGAGTGAAACTGGTCATGTTTTCTGGGTGGAAGAGATTGTATACCTTCTCTCTCCCCAGTCAATCACAGTGACACAAGTCAATTGTGATCATGTGTGAGCTTATGCATGTATTGGATGTGTTATTCTACTATGAAGCTCCTATCTCTGCTTGGTACTGTAGCTGTTAGACAAGATAGATGAGAGTTTGATGGTGAAAGGGAATTTGGAAAAGACCAAATTTGGGCAAAAATGCTTCAAAAATATTTTAAATAAAACCACATTTTCCCTGAATCTTAGAGCATAAAATTCCATTTAAACATGTATTTTGTTTTCAGTTTGTTATGCTGAGAAAGATATTTTTCTTTCATTGGTTTGAGTTAAAATGAAGGTCACTGCAAATCAAGTCAAAGTTACTCTGTCAAATCACCTTTATCGTGATCATGAAACATTTCTGTTATGTCCTGATGTGAGTGGTCTTTTTCACAATGACTCCACCGCACTACAGGTCATGGCTCAATGAACAGTTTCATGAAAATCCTGAAAACGCTGTAAAAAAGATGCTCTGGTCTTCACAGACACAGTGAACAATGCTCTCTATCACCATCAAACCAACGATCGAGGGAATATCTTTTAGATAAATGCTTCCAGAGAAATCTATGCCAGTGTTGGGAAACAGACTTTTGGCTCGACACGCTGTTGTTTTTTTCCCTTTAATTTGCCTCTTATAACTCTGTATTCACACATATATAAATACATCATATTTTCTGAACTGAATTTGTAATCGATATACTGGAAGTCAACACTAGAGAGCACTCTCTATCCTCTACACTCCATCAATCTTGCTTGCTGACATCCTTTGATTTCTGCCCACTTTCATGACAGGAACATATAGTTCTGCAGGCACTGCTGTTGAGATATGCCTGTGCAGTGATATATTTGTTTTAAGAGTGTTGCACATCGAGACTGATGTGGGATGACAGACTCCACAACAGCTGGTTCACACTGCTGGATTCTGAGGGAAATTACATTAGGCTTGTGAATTGGTGGAGATGGCTCATAATGCATCGAGCATAGAAGAAAAATACTTCCACCACGGTGCTGTTTGCTGTTGCAGTATTAGTCATAGGCACACACAGCTGTTACAAGCTGCCTGCCATCCTCTGCAATTTTGAAAATGCAAACACTCATGAGAACAGTTGCTGGTGATGTTAAATAAAGATGAATAAATAAATATTTAAATGTGTGCATTCATTTTCCACAAATGAATGAGCACCTCCCTTACAGACTCTTAAAATATTTTCCATGGGTAAATGTATTAAAAAAAAAAAAAGAACAGCAACAGCACTGAATTCAAATTTAAACTAGTATTACAGACAGATGTTTTGCATCTGCAACAAATATTTCTAATACAAAGATGCCTGTCAATGCTAAATAGTGGACGAACCCATCGCTACAACAAGGGTTTTTGTGTAGTCTTCAAAACGACAGGCTGCTATGTCATGTAAAAGGTCATGTTTGCTAATAAAAAGCTGGCACTCTCAGTATGGTACTGACATTTGGCACTGGCACTGCCAAGCACTCTGTGCCAGGACTGAAGGGAGACAAGCCACAGAAGCAAAGGCTACTCAGGTGGAAAGCTTGCCATCCACCACGGTGGCCTTTAAAATTGAACAGGTCCAGCCACGAGTCCTGTGCTAATTGAATAGCCTTTTGTTATAACACATTCTAAATCTTGAGCTAAAAACCGCATAAAGGGACATGGATGAAATGTTCCTGGATGGATATTAGACAGAAAGTGTGAATGCGTCACGGAATTGAATAGTATGACCTTAAAAGTCATGTCCTTCTAATTTCTCTGGCGAATATAACACACAAAAAGATGTGGAGCGGATATTCTAAATATGCAGGGCGGAAATCTATTGGAAATAGTCTTGAAGGAAATGTACTGAGGAACTAAGAAGCAATTTGAGAGGATTTGACAGGATTTAGGTGAGTTATCTTGGCTTTTAGAGAACTCTCTCCTTCATTCACTGTGCTGCCGCAGAGTGGGCTCGTCAGACATTCAAATCCGTGATACGATTTGCCAATCCATCTCCGCTTGTTAAGAGACAAGGGGTGGTAATTGAAACATTTTTCATGAGTTTTGCTTCGAAGAATAGAAAGACTGAACCTCGGAGAAAGAAAAAGAGCCCATGCTTCAGGATTACTGAGTATGAAATATCACCTAGAAGCCATCAGATGACACATATTGTCTGCCTGTAACAACAGCCAGCTTTGAGAATAGCAACAAATGAATAGTGCACTTGAGGTTGACCTAAACCTACGCACATGTATACAGCAGAAGCAATCCTGTTTCTCTGAGCAAAGAGCTAGCTATCAGGCAGCTGGCAAGTCCACTGCATCCAGCTATGAGATATGCTCCAGCTTTCACTCAAAGCCTTTCTCGCATTGCTTCCTCCATTGATTTCTCCCAGGACCATGGAGAATCATTGCATCCCTCAGCTATAGTAGTGCGAAAGCTTAGATTGAGAAAAGTTTAAATAAGATAGCATAGAGTAGTTGCAACGAGTTTGGTTTAAACAGATGTACACACTAAATCTTTGGCTTCCTTTAGCAGTACGTCTTCTTGTACCTGTGCACTATATAAGAAAAGAGTTCAGAATTTTTATTTCAGATCTATATATAGGATAATAAAAAACTGAATGAACTTAGTAAAGCTTCTTCTTCTTCACTGCCAGTGGTGGAACTAGAGTTTTATACATGGGGTGGCCAGGGGGTGTCCAAGGAAACTTTATGGGGTCCACAGACTATGACACAAATTACCCTAACAAGGAGCATGGATGAATCCCATAACTGCTCATTAGAGGTAGAATATATCTCTATATTCTATATATAAGTCATACAAAGACTTCTTTTGATAGATGAAATAAGATGTCAATCAGCAACAAACTTCCAATGCGATCAAATATATATATTCAGGGTGGCACCTGGGGTGGCCAATCAGATGTCAGGGGTGTTCAGTGCCACCCCGGACACCCCCCCTGGCTCCGCCACTGTTCACTGCTAACCTATTTAATACTTTATGAGTTTGGTTGCTTCCATTCCGAAACCTAACCCAAACACGAGTCCAACAAAAATCCAGCACTCACATTCAATCCAGCACAAAGGGTTACTTCAGACCTGTGGCCTAATGGTTAGAGAGTCTGACTCGTAATCCTAAGGTTGTGGGTTCGAGTCCCGAGTCAGCCATGACTGAGGTGCCCTTGAGCAAGGCACAGAACCCCAACTGTTCCTCGGGCGCCGCAGCATAAAGGGCTGCCCACTGCTCCAGGTATGTGTTCATGGTGTGTGTGTGTGTGTGTTCACTGCTGTTTGTGTGCACTTTGGATGGGTTAAATGCAGAGAACGAATTCTGAGTATGGGTTGCTGTACGTCACTTCACACCATAACGTATTCATGTTTTGCTGCTTTTTTATAGCGTATATTCACATAGGTTTTTTTTTACAGATACATTGCATGAAGATTTTACAAAGTCTTGCAAACTACTTTTGTGCATGAGCGGAGCTTTGTAATACCTCTGACTTTATTGTGCCCTTGACCTTCTGTCTTAGTTTTGAATTACACTTTGGATGACTTTTATGTTTTGGCCTCAATGTTTGTTTTTCTGTTATGAAAACTCACGTTTTGACCCTTGCCTGATATTTGACATTGAACTTTGAATTGTAATTTTGAATTATTAAAAATAAAACTCATGCATATGGATACTCAAACCCCTCCTGAGTTCCGTCCACTACAGAGCTCTTGCTATTTCCAATGTAGAGCAGAGGCTTGGGTCTCGCCGAGATCCCTGGCCTAATCTGACACCTCATTTGTGCAGTAGAATTCAAACAACTGCCACAAGATGAAGAAATTTGTGGTGGAACCCCTGCTGGAAGATGAATTACTGAAAACATCCCAATCTTTCATCTTGGCCTAATCACCAGCATAGATTTTGTTTATCTTCTTTAAGTAGCATCTGTTCCCAATGACGCTCCTTAATGAAACCCGATTTGTGTCCATGTAATTGAGTAGAGTCTGTATCTAGCCCATTCCAACACATATATTATATAATGAGCAAGAAATCTCTCTTTCTTTTTTTTTCCCAGTCCCCTTTTTTTCGTGGCACGCTTCCATTTCTGCATTTCCGCTCTTGTTTTTCCGTTTAAAAGATTGTCTTAGTCCGGCAAGTATCATTCTGGTGAGATTGTGCTAATGAAGAGATAGACCATCTGTCCATGAATAAAGTATAAACAGAATATTCTCAGATCTAATTTTACCCATGAATAGTTTCGTTTGAACAGTTACATATCTGTGCTCCATGAATGGCATGTGCTTATGTGCTGAGCTGCAAAAGGAAGCGGCGTCCAGGTGCCAGCAATAATTTGTATTTCAGGACGGACTGACAAGACAATGACTCCTTTCCAAAAATGTCATCTTCGGTGTCAGTTAAATTCTTTCAAATTGTAATGTGACAGAAGAACGGAGAAGCCTTATTTGGTTACAGATGACTGCTTACTAGAGGGATTTTCAAAGGAACCACGGGCCGGTGCTCCGTTTTATCTTTACATACAGACAAATGATGAAGTATACAGCAAGTGAAACAGTCAGGTTGTTATATCAATAATATCAGATGGATGTAAATAAAATTGTATTACATTGATTGAATTAGGGGGCACGGTGGCTTAGTGGTTAGCACGTTCGCCTCACACCTCCAGGGTTGGGGGTTCGATTCCCGCCTCCGCCTTGTGTGTGGGGAGTTTGCATGTTCTCCCCGTGCCTCGGGGGTTTCCGCCGGGTACTCCGGTTTCCTCCCCCGGTCCAAAGACATGCATGGTAGGTTGATTGGCATCTCTGGAAAATTGTCCCTTGTGTGTGTGTGAGTGAATAAGAGTGTGTGTGCCCTGCGATGGGTTGGCACTCCGTCCAGGGTGTATCCTGCCTCGATGCCCGATGACGCCTGAGATAGGCACAGGCTCCCCGTGACCCGAGAAGTTCGGATAAGCGGTAGAAAATGAATGAATGAATGATTGAATGAATATAAGCACAAATCATGTACTGGCGTGTTTATACTGTGCTGACCAAATCACATTGAATGCTTGTTGAATTAAAATTTACATAAGCCAGTTATTCATCAATGTCTGTTTTAATAAGCTTAGCCTTGCTGTGTTTTTCTTCTCACATGATGATAGGAAGAAAAGAGCAGATAGAGCAGTGTGAAATCCTTGTGTTACGCCTTTTTCTTTGCAAGATTCCAGCAGGTTTTGGACTTTAAATGAGACGCCCACAGATGTGTATGTGATTGCATTATTTTTCATATATTTATAGAAAGTAATACTGATATCTAAGGACAGAAGTCTTTTGTTTTGGCTGAAAGTTAAAGACAATTCTGTTTTTAATCAAAACATGAATCTGAATATCTAGATCTGTTTTGCAACATAGAACATTCTAGAGTTAGTGGAAGAACACCAGATCTTTAGGTGAGCAAAAGTATAGGAATATGCAGTCTTACAGTAATTTAAGATACATAACTCTTAATATTTGGTTATTTAGTTATTTAAGTACATCCTTTGCTTAAAATAACTGTACCAGGTCAGTGACATCACCAAACATTTTGTTGTTATTTGGTTTTGGTTGGTTTGGTGATTGACTTGGCTTTTCGCAATCCTTCCATTTTTTCTTCTTTTTGTTTTGGACCTTTTGTTTTCTTTCTCCACACTTAGTTTGGTAGAGACACTTTAATCTTGGTTACAGAATTTTGTACGGTGGCTTAGTGGTTAGCACGTTCGCCTCACACCTCCAGGGTTGGGGGTTTGATTCCCGCCTCCGCCTTGTGTGTGTGGAGTTTGCATGTTCTCCCCGTGCCTCGGGGGTTTCCTCCGGGTACTCCGGTTTCCTCCCCCGGGCCAAAGACATGCATGGTAGGTTGATTGGCATCTCTGGAAAAATTGTCCGTAGTGTGTGAGTGTGTGAGTGAATGAGAGTGTGTGTATGCGATGGGTTGGCACTCCGTCCAGGGTGTATCCTGCCTTGATGCCCGATGACGCCTGAGATAGGCACAGGCTCCCCGTGACCCGAGGTAGTTCGGATAAGCGGTAGAAAATGAATAAATGAGTAGTATGCATTATTTGGTATGAAGCCTCTGTTTCTGCTCTTGAAGTCTTCTGGATTATGATATCTTTTCTCCTGCCCTGTGAAAAATGTGGATGAGGTCACTGACTGTCATTTTTGTTTTTTGTTAAATGAACTCATCAAATGATTTTGTTTTTCTTTAGCAGAAGTGCATTAGTGCTTCTTCTAGACAGCTTTTTGGTCTTCATGTCGTTTTATCCTTTTCACAGGCAAATCTTAAGATCAGACTTCACATCTATTAATTATATCTGACACACGTCAGTCACGTTTTTAATGTATTTGATGGATGGGTGCAAACAAAAGGTGGCAGATATTTAAACACATCTAAATATAAATATCAGAATATGAATGTCAAAGCTGAAATTCTGATCTATCGGCCAATAACAAATCTCTTTATATAGCATATAGCATATAGCATAAACAAAAACATTGGCCTTGTGGTTCCAGTACAGAAGGGATTGTATCTTAGCAGTGTGTTAGAAGCCCCAAAGGGAAGTCCTGCATTCAGTTCAAGGTCAAGCCTGGTTCAGTCTCTGAGGCTCACAATGTGCAGTCTTCTTAAATCTTTATCTGCTCAAAAAGTGTCAATACCCCTGCAGCATTTAAAAAAAAAAAAAAACCCATAAAGAGAAAGAAGAATCTAGTACACATAGAACTGACCACAGGCCATTTTCTTGTAGTCGCTAAACTTGCTTTTGATGGCTCTTCCTCACAAAGATGAGGACTGATAACTGCAGTTGGCTGTCAGTACTTTGAACCTCAGTCATGATTTTATAGTGTGTCCCATGTTCACCTGCAGAGACACAAAGCTGTAAATACTGCAGTGAAACTCAAGAAATGTAAAATTCGATCATCCCCAGTTTGTCTTGTATGAAATTACAAATACACTTGCAACTTACAATTACAAATATAAATGAACAGTTACATCATATAAATGCAAATACGAATATGATATTTAATACATTTCATAACATACACACTATATGTACTGTATGTATGAATTACAAATAATTAGGGAATGCTTTAAATAGGAAGCAAAACATGGGAAAATACCCCATTGTACCATAGTACCATGTGGCTAAAGATGTTCCCACTTGAAACATGAATATTTCCCATAACAGATGCGAACAACTGTATATTTATTAAAGAATGACAAGTGTAAGGTTTGATCTATTTACAGTTACATTTAATGCTGAGGAAAATACTTTATTAGAGCTCAACGACATTCTGAAGACGTTCTGATGACTTTCTGTTTGAAGGTTCTTCTAATCTACGCCTGCTAAATATTAGCGATATAAACTACTCAGGAAATGCATCGACAGACACCTTTTACCAATTAGTATAAATCATTCAGCATTTTATTTATTAATAAATCAAATAATTGCATAAGAAAAGTCATGAAAATGCGGTTATAGGTTTACTCTACTTTAAAGTAAACCACATACTGACACGAAAGTACACTTTCAGTCAAAAATCGTGCTATTTTTCCACATCACACTAAAGCCGCCATGCTGTGAGGGTGGTGCCTCATCTTTTTGAGCTGCAGCTCATGTAATTTCATAGGACACTTGAATGCTCTGAATGACAGCAAAGCGAGAAAGGCCACCACATGCCCAAACACTTTACCACCACACTATTCACTGCAACATTCACAGATCTGACTTTGGAAAACAAATAATTTTCAATTCATTTTATCTGTATAGCACTTTTAACAACTAACTTTATCTCAAAGCAGCTTTACAGAAGTATAGAAACAGAAAAAATACAAATTTAAAGGTTAAAATCAAGTTACTATATACTGTACTTCTAACATTTATCCCTAATGAGCAAGCCAGAGGCGATGGTAGCAAGGAAAAACTCCCTGCGATGATATGAGGAAGAATCCTTGAGAGGAACCAGACTAATTTGGGTGATACTGGACAGGAATAATGTTGGTCATCGCAAACTCTGAGTTCAGCACAGACCCAACACTAATTCCTTCCTGTCAAAGTCTTCAAATGATTGCTGATCATTTAAATGACATGAAGTAGCCTTCATATCTTTTCTCTGGATGTTCTGTAGGTATAATATATGCTAGAATAAAATGATCTTGGATGAGATAAGGAAATAATTTACATAAATAGTTACCTATTTATGCTTAAGAGGAACCTGTTAGTATCTCAGAAGTAAATATATGTATTCATTTACACAAATTTCAATATATTTAAATGAATGTATTGTGTAATGGTTTTGGTGATTTATGATGAGAAACAATATGATCGGTAATGTTTGGTGATCCACAAGGTTCTGTTTTAGCCCTTTAGGTTCCAGTAGGAGCATAAACAAGCTCCAGTTAGTCCAGAACGCGTTTCGCATTGATTCTAAAATACCAACTTATACTAACTTATAAGTAACCTATAAAGCACTTAATGGACTCGCGCCACAGTACCTGAGTGATCTTTTGTTTTTTTATGATCTATCACGCCTACTTCGATCAAACGGTGCAGGCTATTTGGTAGCACCTCAAGTACAAAAGGCTACAGCAGGGGCAGAGCTTTTTCTCACAGAGCCCCACAGTTATTTCTGCACTTTGCACATAATTTACATTGTCCATCACCTGATTAGAATCATACCAAACAATTTTTCTCCTCTTTCTCTCTCTATGTCGAGCTATATATGCCACTCCCGGGAGGTGGCATAGAGTTCCTCAGGAGCTCTCGGTTGCACTATTATAAACTCTTGTAGAAAGGACATTATTTACATTTACATTATTTACTGTCCAGTGTCACCCAAATGAGGATGAGGTTCCCTTCTGAGTCTGGTTACGCTCAAGGTTTCTTCCTCATATCATCTCAGGGAGTTTTTCCTTGCTGCCTTCGCCTCCGTCTTGCTCATTAGGGATAGGGTTAGATATCTGGTATTTTAAATTTTAAGTTAACATTTTTTAAACTAATTTTAAACTTTAATTGTATATGTTCAATTTTTTATTTTCTCTCTCTCTATTCTGTTTCCATACTTCTGTAAATCTGCTTTTAGACAACAGGAATTGTTAAATGCTCTATACAAATAAATTGAATTGAACTGAATTGAATGATTATTTTTTCATGCAGTGTGAAAGGTCTTGGATATGTGTGCAGTTTCTACACTTCCAACTCTTGTTCCCAAAATGTTTGCAACATGCATATATATATATACACACACAGCCACCTGCCTTAGAAATGTGAAGAGAAAACTGTGACAATCTGCTTTGCCACCATAAAAAAGATCCAACACAAATAAAGCTGTCTTTTTGTCAACATGTACCAAAAACAACTCATTTTAACAGCATTTAGATGAGTCAAAAGATGAACAACCTCATTACCAGCACCACTGCATCTATACAGTGAATAAAAAAAAAAAAAACAGATGGTTTGTAGTGACTTTAATTGTAGACTGGAATCACTCACTTGCTTATGTTGATAATTAATTCTTTTGTCTGATTTATGCTTCTGTTGTCTGATTTATGTAAAGATTTTGGGAGAACTACCAGAACTAAAAGGTTGCTCGAATGTATATAACTGTATCTAGTTCTGTATCTGTTCTTGGCTGACAGAGGTTGAACCAGATATGGTCTACTCATGTTGTAGCCCATCTACTTTGACATGTTGTGCTTTTCTGCTCTACAAATAAACCATGTAAATCATGGATATCTGAGTTACTGTACATTTCCTTTCAGCTCAAACCAGTCTGGTCATCCTATTCCGTCTTGTCCCGACAGCAAGGCTTTACTGCCTACACAACTGCCACTCACAGGATGGGTTTTTTTCCCCACATAATTTTAACTCTAGAGACTGTTGTGTGTGAAAATACATTTGACCTTGTCATGTTTTCTTGGGATATAAATATGAGGTTACAGACATGTAAAATATCTTTGCCATCAGTCACCATGGGAGAAAGATATTTCAACACAAAACAGACAGAGATAGTATTATGTTAGCTGAGTGTTGTAACAGAAAAATGTTTCCTATATCATATGATCATGAGTTTGTATCCCAGTGACGCCACAGCCATCCATGGCCAGGAGCTGAGAGCAAATTTGGCCATGCTGTCTCTCCCTAACTGATCACTGAGCCAGTGGGCATCTGTGAGGTCATGCATGCAGAAGAGGGTGGATAGTGATTACCCCGTGTTGTATAAAGTACTAGAAAGCAATACTTGAGTAAAAGTACAAGTATCGTACTAGAAAAAGACTTTGGTAGAAGTGAAAGTCACCTTTTAGAATATTACTCAAGTAAAAGTCTTAAAGTATCTGATATTTACTGTACTTAAGTATCAAAAGTATTTTTCTGATATTTAATGTATTTAAGTATTTGAAGTAAAAGTAAAAAGTAAAATTTCAGTGATTTTCAGTAGGCATAAGACCAGGGGTGGTTTTAGGGTTTCATCTTTAGGGGTTTTAGCCCTCAGTGAGAATTTAAAACAAGAAGAGTTTTATATTATATATTATATGACTACATAGTAAGCCAAAAGTTATGGTGTTATTAAATGGCAAAAGTGGACACCAAAATGTTATGCATGATGTAATGATGCCAGTCTTGAATCAAATCAGTTCATGTATGTGTGCATTCTCTACAAACAGTGTGTCCAGTGAATGCAGTCATTAATAAACAAATATTCACAAGACTAAGACCAAAATAAATGTTATTTTTAATAAATGTCAATAAATGTTATTTTTATTTAGTATTGATATTGCATTAATATTTTGTTTGTGCTATCGACTCTGGTAATAAGAATAGTGACATCTCACTGCTTTTGGTTGCCGTATTTCAGTTTTCAGCTGATTAACGTTATAGATAAACGCCTCCAGCTCTGACTGCGCGTGCACGCTGCGCGTACCTGTGCTTCTCCGTAGAGCGCGCGGACGTGCGTGATGCAATGTAGGAGCAGTGATTCGCCAAACCTCCCTTATCACAGTCACACACATTTCTTCTGATTTTATTTTGTAGTAACGAGTAACGAAGATGCTTAGTGTAAATATAGTAAAAGTATACATATACATTTTTTCTAGGAAATGTAGTGGAGTAAAAGTGAAAGTTGACATAAATTTAAATAGTGATGTAAAGTGCAGATACGTGAAATTTCTGCTTAAGTACAGTAATGAAGTATTTGTACTCCGTTACATTACAACACTGTGCTTACCTCTGTGTTATGCCATCCCTGAATGCAAGGATTTCGTCTTTCTATTTTTTCCACACCAAGCCACGCCCCTCAATAAGCCCCTCCGCATAACAAAAGCCCCGCTCCTCAAAATCTCACTCTAAGCTGAACTCAAAAGTTGGCACCCCTGGTACATGTAAGGGTCAAAACAAATTGAAAACCAGTACTACATAAGAAAACCTTAGCTTATTGGAACAAAATGTGAATGTAAACACTCATATGGTGTCACTGTAAGTTTGAGGTTAAAATCATCACTTACTGCACGCATTTCTTCTTTTTTTTAAAGAAATTCTTTTCTCACTTTCTAATAATAAGGAGAGCTGAATATGAAAAGAAAGGTTAATCAGAATGTAGAAATTGAACATTATAGTATTTAAAATTAGTAGATAATGTTAATATGTGGATATTATAAAGTGTATTAAAAGCATATAGAGCATACGGTAAGTCTAACAGCGACTGCATTCAACCATGCAACATAAAGCCTTGGTGATTAGCCACCATGTTGTGAATCCTTCTGCTCTACTAAAGCACAAACAATATCTTAAGAATGACACATCACCATTTTTTTGTGCAAAGCAAATGCAGTTGGCTCTGAGCCCACCTATGCACTACCTTACCCAGACTATTCTGGGAATCAATTAACCTCCTTATGTCCATCTTAGACACATGTATTCTGCAGAGTTCTGCATTTTTTAGGTAATGGCATTTGTTTGTTTGTTGTTGTTGTTGTTGTTGTTTACTGGGTGATATTTGCACACTGTGTCTCTGGAGAGGATGTCAGAATGCTGATGTGCATCATCTTCAGTGTGACAGGTGGCCTCCACCCACCTATACTTGTCAAAGCAGAAAAACAGAAAACAGTTTGTCTCTGCATGTACTCTATGACTTCAGCCCGTTTTCTATTACACAGCTGTTTGTACAGGTTTAGTGTGCAAACTGCTCTATATGTTTGATTAACATATGATGTCCCTGGAAATTTATTTTGTTTTGAAATTCCTTTTGACGACATTGACATCACACTGGCTTATCGGTGAAAACGAACTGATTTTTTTTTATCCATCAATCCACAATCAAGCCTCATCATAACCAAACAGCTCATTCTGCACACATGCATCAGTAATTCACAAATGCCGATCTGAAAAGAAAACAAAAAACAAATAAGGGCATTCTCACATGACTTTATGTCTTTTTAAATGTTTACACAGGTTTATAATGAATTGCTTGCAGTATGTGGACATTACATTATATATGATTTAATTTTGCCCTTTAAAAGGCTACCCCAATGATCTCAATATTATTAACACGAAGATGACATTATTTAGTAGTTAATGATTACAGAATGGTGGCACAGCAGGTAAGGTACAATGCCCCTGGATCAATTTTGACCTTGGTTTGCCATTTGTGGGGAGTTTTGCATGTTCTTCCCATGTCCATGTGAGTTTTCTCTGTATGTGTTCTCCAGTTTCTTTCTATACCTCAAAAAGCTTGCCAGTATGTATCAAATTAGTTACAAAAATGATCCAGTGTTCCAGGATAGACACCAGACTAAATAAACTGACTAAAGATACATAAATGAATGGATCCTGATATACCATAACTTTATTTATCAGCATATAAATGAGTACAACAACCCAAGTGAACAAAAACAGAATTCACATGTTATTCCTAATCAATGGAAAAAGACTTGGCAAAACAGGACAGGTATTAAAACAAATCACCAGCATAATTTGAAGGATCTCTTAAGTAGATTTCACATTACTGGAAAAAGAGCCCTTTATCATGATGTGCTATGCTCACTGTGACAGCTCGTAAAGCTGTTCTATTACTTGTGTAATCTACTAGCTCTTTCCCCGAAGGTTCTCCTTTCGTCCCAAGCACATAATACGCTTATCCTGGTTATAATGTACCTTGTCATCAACTGTCAACACCAAGAATGGTTGTTTTTCTGCAAAAGGTATTTCATGTATATTTTCAGAACTTTCTATAGTCACAGACCGAACACTTAAAAGAAATTTCACTGCTGAAAATATCACCAAATGCTTAGTGATCACATCCTTTTTTTGTGAAGTACAATACACCATGTCCCACTAAGGAATAGTTGTGAAAAGGTATGAGGGAAACCATGTTGACACACTTAAATATTTTCTTATGATAACAGAGCAGTCAGAAAAAAAGCTAAACTGCCCTGGGAAAAAGGCAATAGGTCAACACTATGTGTGATAGCAGTTGGTTTTTACCCTGAAGCAATTTACCCTGTCAGTTTTTATACTTTCCTCTCAGAGGAACATCACTGCACAGTGTATGCATATTTAGCAATTCCTTTAGATATATTTCAGTGAGTTCAATTTGACTCACTTGCCTCCTGCTAATATTCTGTCCCTATCTTGCTGCAAGAACACTCTCATCCATAATTTATTCTAGCTGTTGGTAAAACTCTGAGCTTTTGATATATTTAAGGAATCATGTAGATGATAATATGGTCTTGTTTTAAGTTTTTGAATAGAGATGGGTAAAGTTTTGTGTCTGATCCATATACAAACCTACAGAATCATCAGCCAAACAATGAAGCCCATGATCTTTTACTACTTGCATTTTAGTTTCTCAGACTTCTTATCATCACAACCTGTTCAACAATTAGTACACTTCCCATAAATATCATGGACAGAAGCGGTGCTTAGCGTGAGCATTTGCAAAGTCTTAGTCTTCTAGTGGCAGTCATCATTCTGCTAGTGACATTATTAAGCCTTTTTTTAATACCTACTTTTATACCAATTATTCCATTATTGGCCTGTTGTGTCTGTGTGGGAGCAGATGACACCATCTGGCCCACACCCACCAGGAACAAAAAGGAGATGTAGGTTTGAATACCTCAGCAACTGATTAGAAATCTGAGCATGCTGGGCCAGTACATCTCTCTCTGAAAAAGCATCTGGACTTCATTGACTGGAAGACTTCATCCAGTCCAGATCAGGAACAACATCTCCAACATGACCACACTTACAGTAGCAGCAATGCACGAGTTGAGTCGAATCATCGTTGTACAGATCCGACAGAGGCACTACTGAGAGCATCTTGAGCAAAATTTTATGGTTTGGATATTGTGCTACCTAGGACCACAAGACCCTGCGGAGTATAGTGAGGACAGCTCACGATGAGAAGGTAATCAAGGTCTCTTCCCTCCATCATAGATATTTAGACTACACACTACATCCACAATGCTACTAGCAATATAGATGATCTCACACACTTCTCACACAAACCCTTCTCCTTCCTGCCATCTGACAAAACTTATCAAAATATTTCTTCCCCAAGCCATCAGGCTTCATCAACACACAGAGACTGGACTGACAACAGCAGCATTTAACACAGTCACCCACAAGTCTCCTTATACTGTGTCTTAGAATTTGTGGAAAGCCAAGCCAAAGATCACATTGAGAAAATAAATAGGCAAGTTAATAATAGTCAATTAGGAGCAGGTGATTAGGGACGAGAACACATAACACACACACAACACGCTGCCGGAATGCCTTTAATCTTTCATCAGAGAACAAGCAAGCAAAATCCCGGCAACCTCTGTGTCAGCCTCTGCAGCTGCAAAAACCTTCATTTCAACCTTCCCACGTTCTTCCACATTGACCTATTACTACACTCCCTCTACTGGTTTTCTGTAGCTACCAGACTTAGCAGACTTAATCATTAGACAACAAAAATAGATCATCACACTTACCTTAGTGCAGCCATGTCCAATCTTTTCCGGAAAGGGCCGGTGTGGGTGCAGGTTTTCATTCCAACCAATCAGAAGCCACACCAGAGTCTACTAAAAGCCAAGAACAACTGATTAAACAGGTGGAATCAGGTGTGGCTTCTGCTTGGTTGGAATAAGCTTGCTTGGTTTGCGGACAAGATTGGACATGGCTGCATTAGTGCATACCCTGTTCTGCACCAAACTCTCTCCAATCCTTCAGAACATGCACAATCCTTCAGGGTACAAGGCAGACATACATGACTCTTATCTGTTCTGGCACCCAGGTAGTTTAATGAACTTCCCCAAACATCTGAGTCCCTGGCAGTCTTCAATGATGAACAATGACCTATCTCTTCATGAGGCACTTAAATTAGCACTTCGATGTTATTAAAAACAATTCTTGTGTTGTCTACTAACCTTCCCAACAGGGTTTTTAGACTGATAGCTCTCTGATGTCTCTGACTGATATAAGAGCACATACAGTATGTAGGTTGCGCTGGATAAGAGAGTCAGTCAAAGGCTATAAATGTAAATGTTAGATGTTAATGTTCTGAGAAAAGTTTGATAATCCGCAGAACTATGGCATGACTCTGAATACAAACTTAACTCACCTGATGATCTGTGTGTATAATAATCGGGTAAGTGAGTGATATTGTGCACCGAGTGTCCTTTGAAAAAGCACAATGTGGAGTACACTTTCTTTTGATAGGTCTTGAAACGGAGGAAAGAAATACTTCATGCTGTGCTTTGTTGGGATGCTGATCACCAAAAGGAACTTTGATGTGGGAAGATGACTGAAGTTGTGGAGGTTTAGGGCAAGGCTGACGTGGTTGGAATGAAAGCATGAGAAGACAAAAATGTCAATTCATGCCTTGTGTTCATCTCAAAGCTGACAGTTAATCTGAATAACAAAAACTGGTGGCTACAAATTGCATGTCACATTTTACTGTCTCACTGAGATGTGTGACAAAAAAAAAATATAGAATTTCAGATTTGAATATTGTAACCCACTGTCAGGGAATATCCCAGTCTGGTCACGATATTTTAGAAAAGACTTAAAGATTTGTTTTGAGCCTGCTGTAAAAAAAAGGAGTATTGTCATTCCTCAGATACCAAATAACAACACGTTTTTAGAGACGGGGTATTATAATCATGTAAATTAAGTTAAAAAAAACAAAAAAAAAACAAAAAAAAAAACAAGGAAAGTAAATGATGTTTAAAGCAGGCAAAATAAAAAAGATTATAAAAAGAGCTAAAGATTAAAAATGTAAAAAAATGTTTATTGGTCTGTTGTTAACCACATCAATGATGCCAATGTAATCCTTTTTCCTCCATGATGTAATAAAAATGAATTAAACAGCCATTATTAAAAAATCTAAACTCACAGAAGTATAGGTATACAGTATGAGTTTGAGTTATTGCAAATATACAGTACATGTAAACCTCTAATATATGATATTGCTAGCATATTGACAATGTCCAAGTTGTTATCAAATTACAATCACTGCACATCTGTCTTCATTTTAGAACATGGCTTCCATTCTCATTATTTTTCTTATAATTATAATAAATTATTATCTTACCACTCATTACTGTGCTTACATTCAAGTTTTAATAAATGTAGCGTAACGGCTGATCTTACAGCAAGCAATGGTTAAAGTTCTGTCTTTTAAAAAAAATCATTACATTCATAATGTCATATTCATGTACTTAATACTTATAGCCTAAAACCACAATATTCAGGTTTCAACTATTGGACTTACAATGAATTGTCTGACAATACCGCTATATGGATAGCCCACAGGATGGATGTAATGGCTTAAAAATATCTGTTTGTCATATGTTTTTAGACTAGTACTAGCCATAAAATTTATCAAACATTTGTCTATTGTGCACAGTAGACCTGTCTAGTTCACCAAGCACAGACCAGGAATTGGAGTAATTATATTCCCTTTCGGTCAGATATATATACAGTATGACATTTAAACGCACAACTGAGGCTGGTACAATCTCAGAGTAATCTGGGGGTGGTAATTTCTCTGTGGTTCTCTGCCTAGGTGACAATGACATTTGACAGCACAAATATGAACTTTTCTGAATTAAAATGTGTTTGTTCTAACAAAGGAAAATATATTAACATCAACTCTGAATATGGTGCTGCAATACCAGCAGCTCTGGGCAAATAAATGATCCCAATAAGCTGTAAATTGGACTATATAACATTACATAGATGGCATAGTTTGGGGTAGATTTCTGGCAATAAGTCAGTGAATGAAAGAGCTACCAAACAGTAGCAAAGGTAATTCATTCATGAACTAGTACACAATTATTAAGTTCCATAATTTGAAAAGAAGTTTGAAATGGTGCAGGTCATTCTGGGTTGATGTACAATATGTGTGATGCAGTTATGTGACATAACTGAAACATCATTCCCATCGCTTCTAACTCTAGTGGCCACTTAAAGGCCATGACTGGTTGCCATAGATTTTTGTGGGGCAGATCAATATTAATAACAATACAGCCTCTTAACTTAATTTTGTTTGAGGATATATTGTTATTAATATACACTGAAAGTAACTTTTTAGGGTATTTTTAGAGTAACTCCATAATATGCAGCTCAGGCAATAGGCAGAGTCACCAACATACTGTCACTCAGCACACAGTCTAGCAGCTGGTTTTAAGCAGTTTTAGACACATATCATCTGTATTTGAGGTAATATCATTAGCCAGCGCTGACAGAGGTTTCAGCGGAATTTTCAGCCCACCTACACCACAAAAGCCACTCAAAATATCCACTTTTTTCATGCCTTTGAGAGGGAAACAAGTATTTCACACTAATTTTGGATATACAGACATCATATATTCCATAATCCAGCTTTCCTTTTCTCAGTCATTGGCTGTCCTGTCTGTTCCTTCTGCTCGGCTGAAAATATTTATAGACCGTGAATGTGGCAAAAATAAATAAATAAATAAAATAATAAAATTAATTAAAAAAAAAAAAAGATAATTTAGATAATAAGATAATTAGTAGAAGCTAAATGGGTCTGTCCAGCGATCAACTAGAAACATGAGTAATTCAACACAAAATCAGCAAATATTTGTGAAACACATTTTTTTTTATTCCATTGGTGACTCGACCTTCGAGTAATACAAGGGAATTTAAAGTGCATGTATTTGTGATTGGGGACTTTATGAAAATGAATATTTATTGCATGGCTGCTAATCTGGACGAGCCAATGTCCCGACTTAATCAATATTTGTTAAGATAAACGGGCTGCTAAAAATACTTTGTATGCTGTTAATCCTATTTTTTTTATCTTTTACAAAGTGTTAATTTACCACCTGTATGGGAGTTCTCAAATGCTCAGCCTTAAAGTACACAGCCAGCAAGGTTCACTGAGCACTGAATAAAAGAAGACATCACCTGAGAGGCTATAGCACTGACCAACTTTTTTCTTAGCCAGAGACATTTAAGGATCAATATAACTGGGCCTGCAACTCATCAGCTCAGCTTTGCAGACAGGGGGAAAGAACAGGCAGGATGAGATGGCAGTAAAGATGGACTCAAGCTGAAGTGCCCTGAAGCTCCTATAAATCCACTTGTGTAAGAGATGGAACAGGTTGGAGAGTTAAGGCTGAGCAGCTTCTCCATCACCCTGGCAAGGCATTGCACAGGGTTTTTTTTAATCCTGTAAATTGGAGTACAACATCAATTCTGTGACTTGCTTACTTTCCTTGCTTTCCTTAACTGAAAATAGGCAGGTGCACAATTTTATTCATTTCAGAGCCTTAAGTGAGTCGGGGGGAAGTTAGACACCAGGAGGAGAGGATTATACCTACATATAATCCTCTACATATAAATACATATAAAACATGATCAAGTTTCGAAAAAGCTTAGTTTGTAATGATAAAAGCTAAAACTCCGGCAACATACAGGTATGCTCTAATAACATTATGGATCTTGTTAGTGGTAATATTTTTATAACTAAAAATGTTTCAGAAATATAAGAGGAATTGTTACAATTTAATATTTCCCTAAATTTTCCTTATGCTTTTGATTTTGTTCCTGATTCTGCCACATCTTCTCTTTGACTTTGTCCTTGATTGACCTTTGTCCTTTGTCCCCCCATTTTCCATGTTTTAGTTTCTCTTATTTTTTCTTACATTTTAAATATCCCTGCAATTGCTGCCTATGTTTTGACCCTTGCATAACCCTTGGCTTATGAATCCTGGTTTGCTCTTGATAACGTTTATCCCGATTTTTACATACTTGGGTTCCTCTTCAACAACCCACACATTACAGGAACATCAAATCAAGTCAAGTCAAGAAGTCAAGTCAAGAAGCTTTTATTGTCTTTTCAACCATATATTGCTGACATGGTACACAGTGAAATGAGGCAACATTCTCCAGGACCATGGTGCTACATAAAACATCATAAAGCTACATAAAACAAAACAGAGATATGGACTTATGTCCTAGCCACTCAAAGTGAAGTGTGCAACCTAGTGCAACAGAGAGAGACAAAAGTTAGTGTAGTGCAAACAGACAATACAAAACACTACAAGACAAAATACACAATGTACACAAAATAGCACTGACCAGTGTGTATACTGTACCTGTATATTATAAAGTACTGTACATTGTGCAAATAGATCAATTGTTAACATATTTAAACTTCTGTAGCAGTTTGATGAGGTATTGAAATGTAGTGTGCAAAAACAGCAGTTGAGTGAGTGATTGATTTGGACAGTCCAGTGTAGTACACAGTTGGGTACAAGCATGTGTGTGTTTGGTATAGTTCAGTTCTATTTGTTGAGAAGCCTGATGGTTGTTACACGGTCTGGTTTTGAGGGCCCGAATGCTTCGGTACCATTTTACAGTCGGCAGGTGAAGAGTGTGTGTGAGGAGTGTGTGGGGTCATCCACAATGCTGTTAGCTTTGCGGATGCAGCGTGTGGTGTAAATGTTCATGATAGAGGAAAGAGAGACTCCAGTGATCTTCTCAGCTGTCCTCACTATCCACTGCAGGGTCTTGCGATCCGAGACGGTTTCTCAGCCTTTGTAGGAAGTAGAGACGCTGCTGGACTTTCTGGTGATGGAGCTAGTGTCGAGAGACCAGGTGAAGTTCCCCGCCAGATAAACACCAAGGAATTTGATGCTCTTGAAGTCAACTTACTGTCTCTTTAGTTTTGTCAGCGTTCAGATACAGGCTGATGTCTCTACAAATTTCCCAGCATACCTTGAAAACTGATAAAGGTTGTTTGCCTTTGTAATAATGTCCCATATGTCCTAAGAAACTTACTACTTATCAAGAAAATGTTTTAAATATATGTCTTTTTTCAATGAGAGGGATTTAAAAACATACACTGATGAGATATCGGGTTGCTTACATAGTTTTTCCCCCTCAAGCTGTTTTAGAGTTAAAGCAATTATTAATTAAAATCACTCAAAAGTAATTAACTTCATCTTTCTTTGCTTTCCTGCGGTTAAGTGGTTCTCTTCATTTGGTGATTAAAAGTCTACCTAAGAGTTTGAGGACACACTTTGCTTTGAGCATTTTTTTCTGAGCACTTTTTCTTTCCAATTCACATGCTACATGAATGATCTCTACAGTCCTTGAACTTTCACATGTTTCACACTTCAGACTTCACACATAAGAAGTCTAGACTCATCCATGGGTCATGAGAGTTTCCAAAAAAATGCAAAGGTGTGACACTCCAATAGCCTGCTGTGTCTCACCTGCTTCTGCATCCACCCCTGGCTGCTCTGCCTGTTATAGCATGTGGATTTCTTTTGCTAAAAATCAAATTGTCTATTTCATAATACTGTATCACTGAAGGCAATTTTATGTCTTTGACTTCACTGTTGAAGCTCTGTTTGAAATTTCTGACCACGAATGTGTCATTTCTTAACAAATGTAACTACAACTGCAACCTTATGTGTGCGTATTTAAAAAAAAAAAAAAACATCTTAAGTCTGTAGCCTAGTGAAACAGAGTTCATGCATTCAATGATAGAGCACATTTATAAAAGCACATTTATATGTCACTCTGGATAAGGGCATCTGCCAAATGCTGTAAATGTAATTGTGCAAACTCAGTGAGTGAAAGGACAATTTTGAAAAAAAACCTCTTGTCTGGGGTAAATGTAGTTTTTTCTAAAAATGACTTTATTACTTGCTCAATAGTACATGTTGTTCTGACTAAAATTTCTTTGTGACTTTTTGCATTTTGTGTGTACATACAGTAGGAGTCATTTTCATTCATTCATTCATTCATTCATTCATTCATTCATTTTCTACCGCTTATCCGAACTTCCCGGGTCACGGGGAGCCTGTGCCTATCTCAGGTGTCATCGGGCATCAAGGCAGGATACACCCGGGACGGAGTGCCAACCCATCACAGGGCACACACACTCTCATACTCACACACTATGGACAATTTTTCCAGAGATGCCAATCAACCTACCATGCATGTCTTTGGACCGGGGGAGGAAACCAGAGTACCCGGAGGAAACCCCCGAGGCACGGGGAGAACATGCAAACTCCACACACACAAGGCGGAGGCGGGAATCGAACCCCCAACCCTGGAGGTGTGAGGCGAACGTGCTAACCACTAAGCCACCGTGCCCCCCCTAGGAGTCCTTTTTATAAGTTTTATTAAACAAAGGTTTCTAACATGTTTTCTTAGTAAAAATGAACAAAACAAATCCTTCATTCATTCATTCATTCATTTTCTACCGCTTTATCCGAACTACCTCGGGTCACGGGGAGCCTGTGCCTATCTCAGGCGTCATCGGGCATCAAGGCAGGATACACCCTGGACGGAGTGCCAACCCATCGCAGGGAACAAAACAAATCATAGATATTTATTACTGTAATACAAATACACGATTTCTTCTACAGAGGAAAAGAAGTGAGACAGCCGTTAAAATAGCAGCTTTCACAACTTAGTGTGCTTTGTTTTTTTTTTAACATTCTAGAGTTTGTATGCTGTGCACACATGGTAGGGCCTAACATTGCTTTTTGTACAACTTGCTGTGGGTCAACGAGCTTGCACCAGATGCAAGTGGGTTCAGTTTGATGAGTAGATGTAAATACTTTACACGATTTTTTGTGCATTTTTCAAATCTGACCTTATTTCCTGTTTTGCATAGTGACTGCAAATTTGTTCACATACTATGAGTATGAAAATGTCCACGTATTGGTGAGATATAGCCAAACATCCTGTCTTGTGTACTGGTAGAAATTTAGAATCATAAAGTTACATACTAGAATTCTAAATTTAGCAAATAGCAAAACATAGATTTTCACCTTTTAGCACTTCCTAGTGCTAAACGATGTGAACATGTCCCAATATTTATTCTCAAGTTTCATGCCGATCCATCAAGCTGTTGTCGAGATGCGGCCTCATTTCCTGTTTGGCAGCTTTGCAGTTAGATTCATTTGCATGCTACAGGCAAACACTTTTGGATAAAAATAAAAAACCTTCTGATAAGTATTGTAGGGATAACTTTTGAGTGACAATTGTCGAAGACTGAATCAAAATGTTGGAAGCAAAAATATTTACAGGTTTATCAAAAATGCAAAGTGGTAGAAAATCCAATATGGTAGAAACACTCAACATCCAGTGATGTCATAGGGTCTGTTAAGATTAAAGGTTAAGTTTAAAGGAATTTGTTCAATGTTTATAAGAAAACATGTACATTAGAGGTATTGAGAGGTGGAGCTCAAAATTGGTGAAATCTTATTTATTATACTGTTCTAGGGCTTTCAGCATCAAATAATAATAATTATTGGTGCTTGATCCCTATAATAATAATAATAATAATAATAATAATAATAATAATAATAATAATAATAATAATAATAATAGTAATAATAATAATAATAACAACAACAACAACAATAATAATAATAATAATAATAATAACAACAATAATAATTATTGTTGTTATTATTATTATTATTATTATTATTATTATTATTATTATTATTATTATTATTATTATTATTATTAATAATAATAATAATTATATTGCTCCCCCCCACCTGCCTCGCCGTGTGCCTTGCTCCCCCCACCTGGACCCCGTCGGGACTATCAAGACGGGTTGGCGCATCGGGAGCCGCAACTTGGGGGGTGGGCTCTGTCAGGACTCAGCCCGGACTTTTGGCCATGTGCCTTTGTTTCTGTTCCTCGTCACGTGTCTGCCCCGCCTTCGTCTGCCCCTCCCTGTCTCCACACCAGTTCCTAATCGTGTCTCATTGTCTTTTGTATTTAACTGTGCCGCATTGCCTTGTGCAGGGCAGAATCAACTGTTGTCTTTGTCCGGTCTAGTCTGTGTTATGTTTCATGTTTTTCATTATTAAACCCTGTAATTTTTGCCATCCTGCATTTGGGTCCCTTTTGTCCTGCGTTCTTGACAATTATTATTATTATTATTGGTGCTTGATCCCTAATGAAATGACAAATATGAAATAAGAAGAAAAAGCAAACAGTTCACCAGATTGTATGCAAGAAAAGTTTAAATGCTTTTTATCAATTTTTTTTTTTTTTTTTACCAATTTTTCAACCAATTTGTTGAGTGGTAATAACCCTTTAATCAGCTTTCATAAATACAACAACAGAAAGGAAGGAAACAGTCAAGGTTAAAGAATTATTCAGACCCTTCTGTTTTTGTTTGTTACTTAATATACATCTAGTGCATACAGTATATCCACATTAAATAAGAACAGAAAAATCTATTCCTACGCATAAACAAAGAAGTTTATTGGACATTGTCTTCTCCCCAGATTCTGTTTCATGGCTAGTGATATGTAGTGATACATCACTCTGTTCAGGTTTCTTTTGATGATATGTAATGTCCCAGTGCTGTTTGTAGAGAGGTTCCTGCCATCTGTATATCTCTGTGAGTAAGTTTTTTTTAAATCTATGATTAAGGTGTTCTTTGGAAGCACAAACAAACACAACCTTTCTTTCTTTGAATGACAAACTGACAATGACAAACTAAATTTTTGCCAAAAAGCTTTATTTTTGTTTCATCTGACAAGCCTTCTTTCTTTAACATGAGTTCTGCTGTGCAGTACATATCGTTTTCTCTGTGTAAATATTACATTCAGGGGTCTCTGTTCCTGCTGCGTTCAGGTCTTCCTGCAACTCTTTCTGAGTGACCTCTGGCTACTCACTTACCTTCCTTATCATTAGAATGGAAGTCTGTTCCGAAATCTTGGATCAGGGACATTTAAAGCCTTTTCTATGGACAGCCCATGACTCGAGGCTGCTATGGATAGACACACTTGGAGACCTGTGTTCACGCTGTTTTTGTGCTCAGAAAAGATTTCATTGAAACAAATATAAATATGTTGTCATCTAAATGTAAAATAGAATCTCTGAAAATGTGTGTATGTTTTCCTGAGAAAAAAAAATGAATACAATCGATTGTGAAGGGTTTTTTTTAATTGTTCTAGGTTATGAATTACACCGTGACATCAGCTTTGAGCTCGGATCTTCATAAGGGATCATTTGAAGACTTCAGCAGGATGGAATAAGTGTTAAGTCTGTAATGAACTCATCAATAAAGCTGACCTGTTAGGTTCGTCAGGAGCTCTTGGTTGCTTAATTCCCCTTGACTACAAACTTGTAGAAAGGATGTTATTACATTTAAATTATTTCCTGTCCAGTGTCACCCAAATGAGGATGAGGTTCACTTCTGAGTCTGGTTCTTCTCAAGGTTTCTTCCTCAAGGAGATTTTCCTTACGCCATTGTCACAGGTTTTCTCATTAGGGATACCTGTTCAGGATAGAAGTTAAAGAGTTCATTTTAAACTTTACAATTTCTATTCTGTTTCTATGCTTCTCTAATACTGCTCTGAGATTGTTAAAAGCTCTATACAAATCAATTGAAATTACACTGATTTTGTGTGATGTTACTTGCAGGTTATTAAAAAAAAAAAAAAAAGAATGTACAGTGGATTTGGAGACATCTGTGAATCATGTATTGTTCATACTCACCTGCTGTGTTGAGGTCGCAGGGCATATTGCAGAGATGCCCAGGCCAACAGACAGAGAAGCAGGTGGTCGGCTCCACGAAGACTTGACATCTGATGATGCTGTTTTTCCACAGTATGTACTTACATAAAACAACTAATCCAAGAAAATTCCCACCGACAAGCCAACTGGTTTTTATATAACAGTAACTATTCACATATAACCATTATCTAATAATCTATAGGCTTTCCGTGGCAATTTTTTTCACATGACCATTTAGAGCTTTAGGCTGTTTTTGCATTAAGTATCAAAATATATTTAATTACAAATGTGGAAGAAGGAAGGACTGAATATCCTCTATAAGTACCTAATAAATCTCTAATTTCTTTTCTCTCTCTCTCATGCACCATCTGTCTCCTCCTTTCTCCCGCTTGAAGGCAGTCAGCTTCAGTGGAGGAAGCCAATAAGCAGTCAATATACAATATAGTAAATACCAGAATCTCACTTTATACGGATTCAACCATAATTTCTTATCTGAAATCCATTAGCTGTTCTTCAGGCTTAAATTAATCTTTCCTGCAAGCATAGAAAAAAAATAGTAAAAGTAGTAGTAAGAGGCCATATTCATCATAGGCTTTTGACTGATAAAATATAATCATAGAGAATATGAGGCTTTTTCTTAAGAATATTTTTCTATGATGCTACAAAGATTTCAATTCAGCAGGTCAGAGAGAGGATCTTACTTGCAATGATCCTTAAGAGTCTTAGCAACTCAGAAATAAGTGGACATTAGAGATATTAGTCTTGGAAAAAGGCAGAGCTTTGTCCATTTGTGAAAAGAGTGATAGGCTGTTAAGCAGAGCCTAGTACTGAGAGGATGAGCAAAGTGGAGATTGATGGACAAGCTGCAGGGTAGACTGCAGTCTGGGAGAAAAGCTGAACATTTATATTATTATGTTCAGTCATGCTAAATTAAACCTGTGATAACTGTTGCATCCGATGTGAAGGATGAGTATTTGTTAACTGTTTTGTAGCATTTCTCTTATCTTTAGAGGCAAACTGTCAGTGTAATAGTCTTTAGTCGGATCCATATGAAGTGTATAATTTTAGTATATATATATATATATATATATATATATATATATATATATATATATATATATATATATATATATATATATATATATATATATATATATATATGGGTTTTTATGGTTCATTATGTGTTCTCATGAGTTCACATGTGCAGTGTCAGGGTATAACATGATTATGGTCTCATTATGTGTTCTCATGAGTTCAAGTGCAGTGTCAGGGTATAACATGATTATGGCATGTTCAAACATTACTCATGATTATATATTGTTCACAGTGACATGAAAATCTAATTACGTGAATAAGTTTTTCATAAGGTAATGTCTCAAAAAACATTGACTGTCTTAGTTGAACAGTTTCTTCTTATATTTTTTAGGATTTGTCTCCATTTCCCCCATTTTAGTTACATACCATTTTCCACCCACCAGCTTGCCCCTGTCATACAACAGCTAGCGGTCAGTGAGAATGAAGGCTAAGGGCATGTGAAGCCAGCTACCACATCTTTATTTTTTGTGTTGCTGCTCATGCTGTGCCACAGGGCAGTGGAGCACACTGCCCTTTGAGGAAAGTGCTATCTGCCCTTTTCCACACACATGAGCTCACAGACATCTGCAACTGGTTAGTCTCTTTAATTGATAGGAGAGACAGAGAGTATACAATCCATCCAACACAGAGATTATAGACAATTTTGCTTCTTTGGCTCCATGCCTCGGACGGCTGTGGCATTGTCGGGATTCAAACCATAATTCTCGCTATAATAGTGCGGATAATTCTATGTTTGCGCCACTCAGGATCCATTTTAACTGATTCGTTTGATGTACATTTAATACATTTTATTTAAGAACATGCAGCACTCAATTGGTAATATTTATAAATAAAAGTATTAAATGGTTCAAATACTAATAGGATTTCAAATCCAGCTGATGGAAAGAACATTACAGCTGCAGTGTCTTTGGATGCACTTTTGCCATTTAGAGTGTAGTAATGAGCATAAATAAGTTTAATGGACTGAAAAGGACAAAAAACAAAACAAAACAAAACTAAACACACTTTGACCATGAAGCACCAGTGGACTAGCTGATTGCAGTAGCAATAAGCATTTCAATGACAATTGGAGTGATTAATTTCATCTGCGTCACCAGATGGTGAACGCAATAGCTACCATAATCACTCCCAGGATGCCACTTATGTCTTCAGTGAAACAGGAAATGTCAGCTACCCACTATGGTAGAAACCGAGTAATTAATGCTGCTTTCTGATATCACGAAACATAAAAAGGATCTTTTGAAATTTTCTTATGAGTGTCTGTATAGAAGGATGTATTAGATTTAATTGCAATTATTTGCTATAAAGCAAGATTGTGGTGGCTGCAGTGTAGCCCAGTTTGGTGTAAAAACCACAACCCTGGCAATCTGTCTTCTGCTCCTCAATCAAAAAGGGGTAAATAGTATTTCAACAGAATTAAAAATGCATGGAGTTGTAAATGAGGACTTCGTGAAGAGTAAGATTTGTTGAATGTCTGATGTAAATCTAAGCCACATGAAATAAACAGTTTAAGAGCAGCCAGTTCTCCAATGATAGAAGAATATTTTTACGACTTATGTACCAGCTTGAGACCAGCATGAGACCAGAAAGGTCTATGTAGATAATAATGCCAGAAATAGCTTAATCACTGCTACAGGCAGCTTCCACACTGAATATAATAATAATAATAATAATAATAATAATAATAATAATAATAATAATAATAATAATAATAATAATAATAATAAAAAAACTGATAAAAGAAAGTTTTTTATTGAAAGCATTATGACAAAAATAGAATCATGTTCAAGTACAAGCCAGAGTGATAAATACAGCTAAGTGTTCATGAAACCAGTTTGGGAAGATTTTTCCTTTGTGATATTGTAATTTATGCTGGATGTAGCCATTACATGCACATTCAAGTGATGATTGATTGGTCTCAGCAGACCCAAAATGTACAAAGTAAAACATTTTCCATCCCATTACATCACATCCAATAGCTTGTAACATTGAAGGCTATAGATTCAGGTTATTGCCAACAAACACCCTGCATTTTTCTAGCCTTCAACTGTCCAGTTTTAATGAGTCTCTGCCTGATCCGATATCTGCATGATGTTGCATTACTGTCACAGGATTAGCTGATTCAATAATAGCAAGAATGAGTAGCTATACAGATGTTACTAAAATATGATGGTATATTTGTATCGTTTCAAAGACATGGACAAAAGACGATTCCAAAATAAATGTGTAAATAGGGATTAGTCATGGCAAATGTATTTAGTGAGACTAATTCCTATTTACATATTTATTTTGGAATATTAATATGTGTTTATATATAAAACAAGTCATTTTTACTTCAATTTAAACAACATGTTTTTATTTAGAAGTTAGGAAAAAAATGAATAAATGAATAAATGAATGAGTGAAAGTAATAGTATCTGTTTTGAGAAATAAATTGAATATTTTTAAAAAATATTTCAAAGGCACTGTGTATGATACAATGCAGAAAATAAATCCTTTATACTTACTAAACCCTCCTATTTATAGCAGTCGATTATATTTTCTCAGTCAATTATATCATTTGTCCTGTAGTGTATATATTACAGTGCTTAAGCTTGAAGAAGTTCTGTTAAATATATACTGTATGTAGCGAAAGGCAGTCTACCAGTTCACTATTCCAAATCATATCTGTAAAATTCCGTAAAATACAAGCTGAAAATAGTATATAATGTCTTTGGAAAATGCAAGTGAGCATCATATACAGTATGTGTGTTTTATAGCTCTCTGACCCTCTCCTTACATCCACCAGAGTTGTAACGACTCATTAAATATAAGTATCCAATAAAATAGGTTGTTGAGTTATATTGTAAAGGATGCCGGTTCTATAACTGTCACAACTCATATCCATCTAACTATGTTTGTTGAAGATATTCTTCCATGACCTGTTATTATTACCTGCACATTTTCAGGATCCATTTTATGAAGCCTAATGGCATCATAAAAAAGACAGATTGCACTGTTTTTAGTGAGTTTTTACACAGGGTGCTTAAAACAAACCCGCTTTATTTGATATGTATGCTTACCTACTGTACCTAAAAATGACCAACACTGAACATGAAGCAAACTCTTTTGTGTAGATGAACTCCATCCCTCCAAACTCCTCCAAATGCCCCTGTACCAAACCCTGCCCCTACTCCCCCTCCCCGTCCCAAGCTTGAGCAATGCAAAATGCACAAGGCATGAAATTACAAATTATAAACATACCAGTACGTTGTAGCTCTGTGGGATAGTCTTTAGGCGGGAATGTAAATAAATCCCATAGTTATACAAGTGAAATGTTGTGTGAAATACTGCTTCTGAGTGAAACTGAAGTGTGATTCCCATACGGAATTGAGTAGCTTCCTTGGCGAGAGTCAGTTACGACTAATTGACACCCACAGTTTGCTTTAAAAGAGCTGGGCCTGAACATATGTTGATAGTGGACACCAGAGAAAAATGAATGTAGCCGGACTGGAACAAGCTCGTTTCACATCTCCTTGAACTGATTATCTTAATTTTTGTTTCTCTCAATCAGCAGCTTCTGAAGAACAACAGCATGAATACCGAGATGTCATGTGTTACCTTTTTCTTTCTTAAAACACTTGAATGATGAATTATTTACTACCTGCATTGTGTATTCAGGGAGGTTCTACATTTTTAAAAGGCTTTATCATTTTGATTAAAGCTTAATGTTATCTCAGGCTTGTTTTATACAATCTTATCATAGTTGCATGAGCAAGGTTTTCAAGCAGAGAAGCAGGGGCTGGATGGTGGATGGTGGGGTTAGATAGAGTGATTTGTGCTTGTTTGCTTTATTATTCATGATTATTCAAGATCTTTTGTCTGAATAGGTTTAATTATATTTAATTATAAAATGACTGAACACACAAGTGTTTTAAGTAGACAACCTTTTCGTGGGTCAGAGCATTGTGCCATTCTTTAAATATTGATATGACCAGGAAATAAGAAACAAACAAGAGAATAAAAAATTCTGAAAAGACAAAACACGTGACATGGAGAAACTTAAATTATGAAAATTATTATGACGTCGCTGTAGTTGCTCTACCGACAGGTTGTGCCCCACGTCGCCTACTCAAACACATCACAGATGAGTTGGGTGAAATACTGGTAAGCGGTATGAAGCTGTGGATCTACTGTACATCCCAGGCTGCTAATGCCCAATCGAGCACCCTTTCTGTAAGTTGGAAGGAATGAATATTTGGTGGAATCCAACAAAAAAGAATACCACTGCCGGAGAAAGCCCTTACACTGGTCCTGGGCTTTGTCAAATTTTTTGGCCACGGCCATTTGCAGGGGTGTGTCCCAAGCGGTGGGAATACCACGGAAAGCTGGGATCAGGTGGTTATTCATTAGTGCACGATGAGTTCACCCTGATAAACAACCATGGCCTGGAACTGTGTTATGTCTTTTGGATCCTATGTCTTTAGTAGAGGTTTTACAATGAAATTTTCTACTTACTGTATTTAGATAACAAATATTATATCTTTACTTCTACTTAAGATTGATGTGAGTATGACACAAAGTTTTATACATAGGGGACTGTGCGTCCCAGTACACCGTTAGTTACGGCTTCATCAGTACGTGTTTGTAGATGCTCAGTTCTTGGATCGTTCGCAACACTTCCAGTCTTTTTTGAATTTGTTAATAAGTTTGGCAACAGAATGGTGTGTGATGTACTGGCCATGTTTCCCTGTTTCATGCTTTCTGATCCAGCCATGACAATAACTACAATATGTTCTTTTGTCAAAGGCATTCTTAATGGCTATCTGAAATAAATATTTAAAATCTATAACAGAAATTAAGTATGAAACATTTTAAAAGACATTTTTTTCCCCTAAGTTTTCATTTCCTCAAAGTAAGACCATTGGGACACCCTGCATTCCCGATATTGGATGCATTTCTCAGTCTCTCATCATGCTTTCTGCTTGGTGCTGGCCTACTTACCTCCTGTGGTGCTAATCGAACTGTATAATTACCCCACTTGAGCCCATGTGCCATGAATATCTTCAAGGTCTGGATAGCTTGGCAAAAGTCATGAGATGCCATTTTTGGAAACATGTAAAGGGGAATAAATTCAGCTGCCTGAAACATTAATATCCATAAATGTTGTAAGCTACATTGAACGACTCTTACAAACAATATGGTTACAAACAACCCTAAACATCTAGAAAAGCACCAACATAATGTATCTTCCACAATTATCTCTACATGTTCAGTGTTTGTCATGTCAGGACTAAATACTAGCAAATCATCAGTTTGTGATTGTTTTTCTTTAACAATGAAAATTGGTCATAGAAATTCATTCATTCATTCATTCATTCATTCATTCATTCATTCACTACCGCTTATCCGAACTTCTCGGGTCACGGGGAGCCTGTGCCTATCTCAGGCATCATCGGGCATCGAGGCAGGATACACCCTGGACGGAGTGCCAACCCATCACAGGGCACACACACACACTCTCATTCACTCACACACTCACACACTAAGGACAAATTTCCAGAGATGCCAATCAATCTACCATGCATGTCTTTGGACCAGGGGGAGGAAACCGGAGTACCCGGAGGAAACCCCCGAGGCATGGGGAGAACATGCAAACTCCACACACACAAGGCAGAGGCAGGAATCGAACCCCCAACCCTGGACGTGTGAGGTGAACGTACTAACCACTAAGCCACCGTGCCACCCTATAGAAATTCAATTTAATTCAATTCAATTTATTTGTATAGCGCTTTTAACTATTCCTATTGTCTCAAAGAAGTTTTACAGAAGTATGGAAACAGAAGAGAGAGAAAAAAGTAAATAAAAAAAGAAATATAATAATAATAATAATAATAATAATAATAATAATAATAATAAGAAGAAGAAGAAGAAGAAGAAGAAGAAGAAGAAGAAGAAGAAGAAGAAGAAGAAGATGAATAAATGAATATATTCATTTTATCACAGTTTTTTTCACAAGTTTAAAATTAATTTAAAGAATATTAACTTAAAATTAAAAATATTTTATATCTATCCCTATCCCTAATGAGCAAGCCGGAGGTGATGGTGGCAAAGAAAAACTCTCTGAGATGATATGAGGAAGAAACCTGGGGAGAAGGGAACCTCATCCTCAATCCTCAAGAAATGTTGGCTTTTATCTGGAGTGTGCTAGAACAAATAATTCATTTAGGGATTATTTTTTATAAATCAGAAATTCAGTCCATGTCTGAGCAGACAGAGCTTGCCAGGTTAGTGGTTTCAGAAAAAGAGACCTCTGTTCAGTATTCTGTAGTGAGGATAGGGATAAGTGCCTGTCTGAAGACAGGCCCAAATAGAATGCTTAAATAGAAACGCACACCAGCTAAATGTCCACCATGTTCTGTCACTGTGCTTATTGTAAAAGCTCTTCTCTTGGAAGCCTCCTCCACAGGGATTGTAAATCCTCAATGTATTGACTGGCACTGAAAAATAGTTGCCTAGGATTTAAGGCTTGGGAGTTTCTCATGTATGTTTATATATTCACCATTTCTTATATATGTGTTTTCTCATTAATTTTATTGTATGAAACAAACTAAAAGTATAGAATTATTATTAAGGGGCCAATGGTGCATAAGCACTCTGTTATAATAATGGGATTTCTTCTTCATCATCTTCTTCTTCGTATTATTCTTATTCTTCTTATTATTATTATGTGTTTTTTTAAATATGTAAGTTTTAGAAAAGTAAATATCTGAAAGAAAAAGCCTTTGAATCATAATAGTGTGGATGTGGGTGTGAATGTGTTTGTAAAGGTGTGGTGATTTGTAACACACTTTGTTTTTAAAATGAACCAACCTGCTAAGCTGTGTTTTTGTAGAGAGGAAAACATTGGGAACGAAAAGTGAATTTGTAATGATTAGTACATGTTTCCAACCTGAACTATCAAAGCAACATTTAGCAGCTCTAAGGCTACAAGATTTTCCCTGAGCAGACTGTCCAACATGAGGTTTTCATTAGCATCTAGACCACTGCATTTAAACATATGCACTTGCTAATTCCTCCAGAATTAGTCAGGGGACAGAAAATGAGACTGAAATAGAAAATATGATCAAATTTGATGTATTGTAAAAGAAAGAGACTATTTTAAACAATGATTAAAAAAAACTTTTTTAAAAGGCCAATATAGCAAAAAAAATAATTTTTTTAAGTATATTACCAATATATTGCTGCATGACTGGTCCTAATTTTAATTATCATGATGCTTAATTCAGTATTAAGATTTGTAAATTTATCATTTATTTTTGTTAAGATAATGTACTTTTCTACACCGAAAACCTAGACACATTATAAAAGATAAGCTGATGAAGTGGCCCTACTGCATGTGCTGTATAGAAATATCTGTCCTTAGCATGACCTATGGTATATCTCCGATTAAGTGCTATTAGCATGATGTATTTACAGTATTTATTAATGGATCAAATCCTACAGAACTTTCTCTGTACTATGTAAATCTCTACTTATGTCTGAGGTCTAAACTGTTTAAATCCATATTATAAATGTAACTCAGCTCTGAATATTCTTCCTAGAGCCTAGATGTCGTCTCACTGCCTGTGACATTCTGTAAAGGCACACAAATGACTTAACAACTGCACACACATTTGCAAGAATCTTAATTCTAATGCCTATAATATATGCTAACACATGGGACTGCATAGTAATGCAAAACTGAAATAGCTCCTGGCTCCGAATACCTATTTTCTAGCAACTGTAGTAATTACTATGAGACAAATTCTGACTTTTTTGAGCTTTAGATTTGAAAATGTCACACCTGATAACTAACTTGGTATTTCGTATAACAGGAAGCAAATATTAACAAACTCTTTGGAGTAAACACACATTAAAATGAAAGAAGTTAGCATTAGTCATGAACATCTCTATAAGAACAGTCACTGTACTGTATACTGGTATTTTTCTTTATTTTCTCCAAAAAATATGTATCCGGAACAAAACGTGCCCTAAGGCTATGTTCAGAATTAGAATTGTTCAAATGAAAACGCAATTACTTTGCATGTGTTCAATTATTTAATATTTTGTGGTTAATTATCCAACTAATTAGAAGATTTAGACAACGTTTTCTGACTGCTGTCACCTAATTGGGAACAATTTCCCACAATACAGTGGTTTAGTGTAATGTATTATAATATACATAAACCGGCTTTTCCCAAATGCTGCTTTCCCCAAAAGAAACAAATGGATGATGTGGTAGAGCAAGTGATACTTTGAATGTTCTCTCTGATTTGTAAAGCATAACAGATTTTAAAACTGGTTTAATGTACAGTTGCAGAAGAGAAAATTTGTTCATGTTTTTCCTTCATGCAAAGAATTAAAGATATAATTATACTCACACTCTGAATAATACAGTGTCAATGGAATAAGACTTTTCCTTTCAGCTGTTCAGTTTTATTTATTTATTTTTGTTAATTTACCAATAATCTGTTCTAATTCTTTAAATTTGTTTAAAACTTCATATTTGCATTGCATTGTTACCTGGTTTAAGTCTTAAACATAACCATTAATAGAGGTTAATCATAAACTATTAACCCCTTAACCTGTTATCGCACACGAACGATCGGACGAAATTGTATACAAAACAAAAAGTGATACAGCTCCCACATACTTTAACACACAGGGGTGAGCCTGGTCTCATTGGAAAGAAGTGATTCTCTAGTTTCAGATACAAGTGTCAGATTGATTCTAGGCCTTACTGACACAAAGTTACAGAGGCTAGAATGGAAAATTTTGATTTTCGCCTGAGGTTTTTAATTTATCTTATTTCTCTGGAACATGTTAGGTAACATTTAACACCTGAGGGTCATAGCCACATGTCTTGGCTTTCACCAAAAAAAAAATCAAGTCAAAAGACCCAAAAATGGCTTCAATAAAACTATTTTTCTACGGACATGTCCATCCGGTCATGTGTTTCTTGTTTACTTGTTTACTGTATAACTTTGAATTAAAAGACTGCATGCTCAGTTTAAATGGCCAAAAACCAGCACAGCCTCTCTCTCTACTATTCTGCTGTGTAAAGAGGCCTGTAACCTGACACCCTGAGCTGTGAGAGTGTGAAAAGTTCAAGGATTGCGCAATAAACCCATCGCGCACGATTTTCGCGCAGAAGCCAGCATTAGAGAGGCGGGTCGTGGCATACCGTTGGAATCGTCTTCTTATTGGCTAAAGAGCTGTATAGGTCCCGGCCAATTTCATTGCTATTGGAAGGAGTAATTGTCAGTCAAAGGCGGGTTCCCAAAAATGATGTCTGACCTCATTGGCTTCTCAGCCGTCTATCTCTGCAATACAAGCACCGATTGGCTTAAGTGAGGGCTTGTTTGATTCGTTGCGCCCTGGGCTATAAATATGACGTAAATTTAGAATTTTTGAATACCCCAATGAGAAGTTAGAGCCGAAACAAAGATGGTGGCGCACCACTGTTTCCAATTTTTCGGAATATTTGCGGCGCGACCAAAGCGTTTTGGATTAAAAGGCTTACAGATTTCAGTTCCTTGGACCTGTGTGGATTTTTGTGGAATATTTGTTTTGGAATATATTACCCCAGTGAAGAAAGGGATGCGTCTAAAGGTAAGGAAAAACTGGTCTAGCGCCACCTAGGTCAGTTTTCTCCCAAAAATTTTTTCTAAGAGTTTGACGGCTATGAATCATATTATGCTTTGTGCGTGGGCTTAAAAAAATATTGAGAGTATAAACTTTACTAGAAACATAAGTTTTTTCGTGTTTTTAGAGGATTTAATGCTTAAAAATTACAATGAAATTATGCAGCTTCAGCCCCTAGCGGTAGTGTTCCACAGGTGGAACGGTGTTCAATAACAAGAAGTTAATCCAGCAGCAATCTCAGCAGCAGGACAAATAAATATACAAATATACAAATTAAAATACAATCATCCCCTATATTTAGGGGATGTACTGTACCTAAATATAAAGTTTGTGTATTGGTTAGTGATGATTGAGATCTCTAACCCATAGATAACTCCACACACTGAACATTTGCCCTGTTGAAGCCTTGCCAAGTCTATAAAGTCTATCTATGCTGGTTTTGGGAGCTTTGTGCCTTTTAAAAAGTGAGATTATTGCATTGTAAGGTTCAGGCAAGTGATTGATTGACTTGAGCAATCCAGAAGCTTCTCCAGAAGTCATTGCTCTACAGAAATGTTAAGCTCCAAGAACTGAGACCAGATTTGTGCAAAGATCTTGTTCATTTTAGAATTCACCCTACAGCTTTTTTTAGTTTAAGTACTTCTGATTTGGAAATATGTGTAGACTTCATGCTTCCAACATAGCATCATGCACATGTTTATTTCTTCTATCAAGTCAAAGTTTCCACAGTTGTGGGCAGTGGTGGCTCATGGCAGGGCAGTGATAACTCAGGTGGCTAAGGTACTGTGTTATTGATCAGAAGGTCGTGGTAGGGCAATTATCCAAGGTCCTTAACCCTCACTGCTACAGGTCGGTTGTATCATAACTGCTCCTGCTCTCCGAACCCAACCTCTGTAATGTATTAATATATGTGGCGATAATAAAGACTTCTATTCTTAGAGACTACCGTAATGTAATAACAAGCATATTACTGATGTGCTATGCTACAATTTTCACATTTGATGTACTCTTCAACTTCCACTAAGATACAAATAAAGAACAAATTTACCTGTTCCGACTGCTAATCTTTATGTAGCTATGATGAGCTTGTTGGGAGTGCTTGTCAAATCAATTTGGACCTCAAAGACTGTCTCAGATGAATATGTTCAATTATACATATATAATTATATATAATATATATAATATGGCCTTCAAACAAAATAATGAAACAGTTTTTGTAATAACAGTACTGTGCTTCAACACTTTGATTTCTGCTTCGGTGATTTTTTTTTTTGTTTAAATTTCTATTATTTCTGAAGCCAACCTTGTGTTTTCAATCCGTTTAAATTATACGGACATATCTCTACCTTAAGAAAGTAAGTTCCTAAAAAAAAGCCAATAAGCATGACTGTATAATATATCATAACACAAGAAAAAAAATACTATTGTCATATGGCAGTATTGTCTTCTAGCAGTTTTAGTGTTTTTCCTGCTGAAATTGGCAACAGATTGAGAGGTTCAGCCCTGGCTCCTCTATGTCAAGCCATAGATTCCAGCTCCTCCTTTAAAATGCCCAGATATTCCCAAGCCCTGTGTGAGAAATCATTTCTTCAGTGTGTCCTACAGTAGCTCTGTCTCTGTCCCTGTGTGCCCAGCCACCTTAAATCTCAATATGATGTAAATTAATGGAAAATAAACTGTATTCCTGAATTCTGAAAAAAAAAGACCATCACACTCACTTTTTACAAGCATGCCAGAGTAATAATAATCCAGAATTATTATTATTATTATTATTATTATTATTATTATTATTATTATTATTATTATTATTATTAATACATTATTTTTAAATTATAATTTATTTTCTCTTGAATTTTAACTTGTGGCTTTACACAAATGTAACGCTTCCCTGTGGTTGTATTGAGGTTTTGTATCAAGTTATCCTGGATAGTTGAACTGGATAATCCTGGATTATCCCATACTGTATAATGAACTAAAGAAAAACAGCTTACCAAAAATACATCTGAGTAACCAATGGTCGAATTCTTCCAAAACAGGATAACAATAGCACAATTGATGTCCACATGCAGATTTCACATGACTAATCTGAGCTGAAAATCACAATAAAGCTGCTATTGTTGCTTTCGTTTTTGTCCACATTATTGAGTGTGCTAAAATAGAGAACCAACAGCAAAAATGGTCACTTTCTAGTTACTTATAGTCTGCACTGTAAGCATCTAGACTTTTATATAGGTTTAAAAAAATCACATTATGCAATTTTCTGCAACTGTGCTTACTGTGCTTTTGAGATGTGCAGTTTATTACACTGTGTCATAGGCCTCCAGTAGTGCAGTGATGTAATGGCCAAAAAAAGTGCATTGAGCTAAAAAAAAAAAGAGATTCTCTTGGTCATGGTTCTTCCACCGTGATGAAAGGACACGTTAATAGATTTATGCTGGAGGGTTTTACTCACATTAAGTATCATGTTCTCAAGATAAAACTATAGCAGCCACATGAAAAGAGCTCTCAACTAAACAGTTTCACTACGAATGTGGGCTCTTTTGAAGAAACTGAGAAATCTCTGTGTTCGAAAGAAAAGGTCTAGAGAACATGACAGAGAAGTAGCCTGGTAGTTTATGAGGATTGTGAATGGAGTATATTGCAAAATTGTATGTGGTTTTATATGATGCATTTCTGTGATGAACTGTGTACCTCATATACTGTATGTCTTCCTTGGTTAGCCATAACTCTCTCAGATCAATAGCTTAAAAAATGAATGCAGGACATGTTTTCACAGAAAACATTTGAGAACCCCAATGGAGCTTTTTCAGTCAGTTTCTCACAATTCATGCTGCTTTATTGATTCATATTAAACATAAACATCTAATGTGAAGCTATTTGGAAGGAGGTCTTTTGTGGATCTCCAAATACATAAATTAAATACACAATTATATACAGTACACTATTGTAGTCCATTGTGGAGATTTGCTGGCTGTAAATTAGATTAGAACGTATATTCCTTTAAAGTACCATGTACTGTGTAAAAAAAAAAAAAAAAAAAAATCTGTGCAGCCTTATTCATGTTAAAATCCCTTTTTCATGTTGCTTGTGAAACAAAGCAAAGCAAAGCAAACTTTCCCTCAGGCATTTAGTTCCATGTGCCATATTTTCTTTGCTCATCAAGCTCAAGATCATTGTATAAGATGTCAGATAGTTCACTTGGCTTTGTTTGAAAAATAAACAGATTTGTCGACATTGTCACAAAGCAGCTTTAGGTAAATATATTCAAAATAAATTCAGGACATACAATTAGCAGTTTATCCTTAAAGAGCAAGCCAGAGGTGAGGTAGCAAAGAAAAACTCCCTGAGAAAATATTAGAAAGAGTCCTAAAGAAGGACGGAGACTCGGTAGAAATATACTCAGTAGACTAATTTTTTTGTATAGCTTTAAATACTGTACTTACATTAATTGAAAACTGATATACAGTATGACATTTTCCCAATTATTCATACCTTTCACTTTGACATTGAGCTCAAGAGCATCCAATCATTCCATCGATCACCTTCGAAACATTTCTACAACACCGACTAAGAGATTAAAAAGAATTGAATCTTTTGGTTGCTTGTTAATGATTTTGAAATGCACTTCTATTTAGAACTCATTGGGGATAAATACAAACACATTTAAATATAAGTAGAATAATAATCTTGAAACTTCGTATAATGTTAACCTTTCTGTACTTTTTGCAATATTTCTTATGCTCTGTTAAGCATCATTAAACGTGCTATACAAATACATTTAAATTGAAACCGAATTTAATAGAATTCTGTTCTTTATAAAGTGTCCAGCTGACTGTCTATGTTAAAGTAAGGCACAAGACATGAGGTCAAAAGAAGTGTCTGTGGACCACAGAGACATCATCTGGAGGTACGGTTTTACAAGGACTATTCCTATTTCTTAATAAATTAAATTATAGAGATATGGTTGAAGAAGATGTTCAGTAATGTTCACGACTGAATCGGAGGCAAAGGTTCACTGTCCGAATTGTCACTGACTAGAATGACTTGTCTGCGAACATCCCTGAGTGACCCAGCAGGACTCTGACTGAACCTTGAATACGTCTGAACATCAGTAAAAAGAATTCAAAAGAGCAGTACAGTGAAATTCAGTTCTCTCCATCCAATCTGACAGATGGCTCTGAGCAGTGGTACTGAGGAGAGGAATTAGAGAATCCAGTTGTGCTTAGCTTGAACTTCATATAACATAATATGATGCTGTAATTACTGTTCTGAATTTTGTAGACTAGAAATAAGAGAAATCTTGAACTTGTCCATTCTTCTCAATGGATTGTACATTCTGACATACCATTCAGATCAACACAATTGTACAGAGTGTTTATATGAGTTCCTTTAATCTTTCTGTCAGTTCAAACCTATCAAGCCATTCTACATTGAAATCTTTTAATTTTTGTGCCACTATATCTTAACTCTCTATGTTGTTGGTTTGTTGTTTGTGTAAATCCCAGGGTATTAGCAGTTTCTGATATATATATATATCTGATATATATATATATATATATATATATATATATATATATATATATATATATATATATATATATATATATATGTATGTATGTATGTATGTATATATATATATATATATATATATATATATATATATACACATACATATATATTAGACACCATTGAAAATATATATATATGTATATATATATATATATATATATATATATTCAATGGTGTCTAAAAGTCTGAGTGCTTCTGTTTGGTATTATTTTCAGTTCATCACAAGCATTTTCTGTATAAATGGTATGATCTGTACATACCTTTTTTGCTTTAATGACAGTTTGCACTCAAACTGACTTCACAAGTTTGTGTAAAACCCGAGGATCCACGTTAGAGCAAATCAAAACAATCAAATGCGCAGCCGAGGGCATAGCGCATCATCCAGTCGGATGTTTTCAGACTTTTCTTTATTTTCTTTATCGTGCTACATTGGACTAGTCGGGCCAATGTGGTGATTGGAGTCAGATAGGTTATTTCAGAGAATCAGTTTGTGTCTAGTTTTTTATATCATATATAACCCGACTATATATCACAACAGCATTCTCTGAATGTAAATAGATGGGCTGGAAGAAAATGTAAATGGAGCTCTGTATGTAATGTAAATGTAAATGGAGTAATCAGAAATGACTATTTCTTTCCCTATAAAGTTTCTCTCTTCCACTGAGGTTGAGTGTACACAGCAAAAACGTACTCTCTCACACTTTTGCAGAATGATAATGAATTAAATAAAGGGGTTCAGGTTCAGTGAATCCAATCAATGAAGCTGAGAGGCGGAATAAATAGCTGCTCTGTAAAGGATATTAAACGGGTCCATTTGGGCCCTTGTAGGTCCTGGTAACCCAGGTCGAGAGATATTACCAGGATTGTCAGTGTTAGAACTTGATACTATCAAGACCTGTTTAGATAAAAGGACTTAAGGGACCAGAAGTGTGAGCTAGTAATAGGCTTATACCAAAGAAGAGAGTGATTACTATAGAGGCAGTGGAGGCAGGCAGGAAAGCAGGGGGTACATATTGGTCCGGTCTCACTCCTGCCCTTTTCATCCTTTTTAGCAGCCATCATCTCTCCCTGTGGGGCTTGTCAATTTCTCCAGGACTCATAATTGCTTCACTTGCTTTTCTACTATAAGGTTCCTGCTGCGTTATCAGAGGCTACAGCTGTAACGATGAGTGAGATTACATTATCGATTTCCATGTTGGTTACCACTTTTCTCTCAGACTCTGACTCTCTATCAGTAAGCACGTTTGATATGTGCCAGTTACTTTCCCACATCGATGTGCTGTGAGCATCCCTCTGCAATGCAGGTGAGTGTTCACTGCAGTGAAAGAAACTGGATGCTTTTCCTCCGGTGTGGATCGAACATGTGCAATCACCTGAATCTGAATCTATTGAAGGGGCAATCGGCTACATATTTCACATAGTGAGACATTCCACTGGGGGAAAATGTAAAATTCTCTCATCTGTAACGTTTGCCACAAGACACTTACTATAACTAGCATGTATTTTAGACAATTAATTAGAAATATTTTCTTTATGGATTGTTACTCTTCCTAAAGCTTGGCCCGATGTTCAAATATTCCTCACGCCAACACTCAATTTTGAAACTTTTTTCCATTTTCTCACAAACAGCATTGTCCAGAACTGAATATTTGTTAATAAATAAAGTTACATAAAGAAATCCAATGTTCTTTGCACAGTTGCACTATTGGCACTAAGGGGAATGTCATGTCAATGTTTTGGCTAATTGGATATTTCCTTTCCGAATCTGCAAGTGTGCAAATAATAGCGCCTTAAATAGCTAAATAATATCCTAACTGTATTTCTCCAGCCTTTTCTGAGTGACTTGCCTTGACACCATATGCAGTGAGAATAATACTTAGTAAACAGTTTCCATCCTCACAGGCAGCATTCTAATAGAGACTAGGCCACAGGATATACAATTTGCCTTCATTTCTATTCTGCTGAGCTCTGTTACCCCGACAACCATGCCCCTGCTGAGCTTGTAGAGATTCTCCCATGATCCAATTAAGGTACATGTCCTCACAACTGCACTGTAAACCATGTCAGAGGCTAACTATAATTACCTCTGGGGAGGAGGGGCAAAACTCCAGTACCCCTCTTTTGTCCTCGACAGGCTAGCAGCAGACTCCTGTCAGTGGGGGTTCTGGTGGGTCATTTCATGCTGGCAGTCTGCTGTAAATGTTTAGAGATGAAGACTAACTTACACAGTTGGAGATACAGATCAACATAATGAGGCGCTGTGGTTTCCGTTCACATTTATGCAGATATTTACAGCGGGGTCGAAAAGTCTAAGACCACACTGAAAATCTGGGATTGTTTTTATTTCAGTAAATGTGCAACATCTTGACTATTTTCTTGACTATAATATCTGATATGTTGCACTACGTAAATCTGAGCAGGTTTGGAATATTGGCCATGTTAAGTCCTTTGTACAAAAGGTCATAATTTACATCAGTTTTTATCCCTTTTATTGATGTTCACATGACACATGACCCTCTCGACGGGTTTTATACAATCCTGTGGAGTCTTTGTGCACAAAAAGGACATGCCAATTACTAAGACATTCCAAAATGCATGTAAATAACATAATTTGTAATGAAAACCTTAAAGTTAAATTGAAGCCAAAAGCCAAACAGAATATATACTGTAGATATGAGCATGCATACTGTTAATAAGGTAGAAACCTTTTTACAGGTTTATGAATGCTGTTGGCCTGAACATTGAACAGGAAACTTTATCGGAGAAATATTGCTGTAAATACTAGAAATGTCCTCAATAATTGGAAATACTGGGATATCATTTCAAGAAACCTTAATATGATGCTGTTTTTACTTTGTCTTCAAATGGCAGGGGAATAAAGCTTATGCAAATTGAACTCCTGCCCTTTAGATGTATAATTTTGTTTGCACAAACCATTCTAGGCTGCGGTAATAAGACTGCAGGAGAAAAAGCTCTAAATTATTTGTCCGAAAGCCACATAAAGCCTGTTGGTAAGTAATCAACCTGCATGTGTTAGTAATTTTCTGCATGTTTCTACATGTCTTTAGTAAATTTAAGGTCTATACGTTTTTTAATGTATAATGTATTTTTTAATGTATTTTTAATGCCATGTAGAGCCAATGCTAAGCTGTAATGATATAGTCTTGGTGTAAGCTTAACCTAATAAAGCCGAAAGATGCTTTGATTTAACAGTAACCAGTTTTCTTTTTGCTGTAAGTACTGTGGTAAATCACATAAATATTCATGACTTCTCTAAGCCCTGACTTTACCTGAAAAGTGGTCAGAAAGTGCTCTGAGCATAGACATCCAGGAAGATGCGCAGTTTGATAACTGTAATCATTCAGTAGAACTGGTATAAGGCAGGCCATTGGCTAGCAATTACAAAGGCCTTTATCACAGAGAGTCAGAGAGTCCACTGCTGATTGTATAATCCTCTGACTGGTCCATTCATTTTTCCAGTCACAACAGTATAAAGTAATTGCTTTTGCAATGCAAGAAAAATTTATGCAGCCCACATAAAGAGTTACGTTCTTCAGTTGTATGGCTCATGGCATCAGTAGCTTGAGACATTTTGCACATAACTACTAAAGTGGTGTTCACCCAAATGAGGATGAGGTTCACTTCTGAGTCTGGTTCCTCTCAAGGTTTCTTTCTCAAATCATCTCAGGGTGATTTTCCTTGCCACCGTCACTACTTGCTCATTAGGGATAAATGTTAGACATAATAATTTAATTAACAATAAACATTTTTTATTGTTTCTGCACTTATATATGGGGCAGTGGTGGCTCAAGTAAAGGATCTGGGTTGTTGATTGAAGGATCAAGGTTAAAGCCCCAGCACTGCCAAGCTCCCACTGTTGGGCCCTCAACCCTCCCTGCTCCAGGGGTGCTGTATCATAGCTGCCCCTGCACTCCGACCCCAACCTCCTCAGGTGGGATATGTGAAGAAAAGAATTCCACTGTGCTGTAATGTATATGTGGCAATAATAAAGGCTTCTATGCCCCTTTTTATATAAAGCTGCTTTAAGACAATCGTAATTGTTAAAAGGGCTATACAAATAAATTGAATTGAATTATATGGCTTTCTTCCTTAAATCCAATCTATCTTCTCATCACACATAATAATGGATGTGGGTCTAATGATCGTAGTTTATGCATCTCATTATACTGAAAAAAGGTAGATTCAAAATGAATGACACAAAAACCAATTTAAAAACATCTTGCCAATGAATGTACTGAGCGATGTGTGTGTGTGTGTGTGTGTGTGTGTGTGTGTGTGTGTGTGTGTGTGTGTGTGTGTGTGTGTAAGAAGTATATAATGACATAATAAAAAGTCGAAGTCTGACTGGTTTGTTTATGCATAAGCTGTTATTTCTAAAGCTGTCATAGCTGTGCTCCTGTTTTTTTTAGAAATAAAGAACTCTACCTCCATTAGCATTATGATTTAAACTTCTTCCGATCCTCTGCCACTGGCTTCAGCACACTGTTTCCAATTCAGATGCATACAGAATATTCTCCTACACCAGTCTCTCTCTTATTTTTTATTTAAAAAAAATTACTCATCAAGGCATATCCATGAGAAAAAAATCTTTCATGCTTATGAATATCTTTATATGCTGAGCGTGCTGTGACCTTGGCAGAATTAAATTAGATGATGCATTTTTTTTTCAGGCTGAGGCTAAGTCCATTTCTTTGAGGATGTATACAATATTCTTCTCCTATATTCCCTACCTCTTTACCCAAACCCTACTTCTTTGCCATTCACACGCTAATTTCTGGCAATAAAATGAATGAAAATGCATAACTTTTTATCATTTACATGACACCCTTATCCAGAGCAACTTACATTTTATCTTTCATATCTTTCCCTTATCCAGAGCAACTTACATTTTATCATCACCTAGGCCCCTGGCGTTGCTCAGGGGCCTAGGTGATGGATGCAGGAATCGAACTCACAACCTTCCGATTGGTAGCCCAACACCTTAACCACTAGGCTACCATATCTTTAGCATAATTATATTGCTTAATTAATACACTCACTCACTCACTCATTTTCTACAGCTTATCCGAACTACTCGGGTCACTGTGCATATCTCAGGTGTCATCGGGCATCAAGGCAGGATACACCCTGGACGGAGTGCCAACCCATCACAGGGCACACACACACACACACACACACACACACACACACACACACACACACACACACACACACACACACACACACACACACACTCATTCACTCACACAATCACACACTACGGACAATTTTCCAGAGATGCCAATCAACCTACCAATTAATTAATTAATACAGCATAATTAAAATGCATAACAGCATAATTAAAATGCATAACAGCATAATTAAAATGCATAACAGCATAATTAAAATGCTTTAAATATTCAGATGCTTCTTGGTATGTTTGTTTTATTTATTTTTTTAATGTTGAATTAAAAATAAAAAAGATAATTAAATAATTTACTAGAAAAACATTTGATGTTTTATTAAAAATTAATACATTTGATTTTTTAAAAATGTAAACACAACTTTTCTTTTTCTCTCTTTTAAACTTTTATGTTCGTATTCTGTAACATAGATTTATCTGGGGTAAAACAGCATCTGTTAAATCTGTAGGTGATCTCAAACCTTTGACAGGTGGTGTATTAGAAATGTCAATGTGAAGGTAAGATACACAATCCTTTCCTCTATGTGCTGTCTTTTTTAATCATAAATTTTCAATGCATATCAAAGTTCATTCTATACAGCTCACTTCATACCTGTACGTTTCTTTTTTCCTTCTTACAGCTGTCAGATTAAATCTTTAGGCTTTACTATCTATGCACAGAAATATCAAAACTATTTGCACTTTTTTTTTTTTTTTTTTTTTTTTTTTTTTTTTACAGAATTTTAAGGCATCAACATATGAGAGTAGAAGCTGGCTTTTTTTAAGCCATCCAAAAATCCAGAACAGGCTTTAGATTCCCCAGAATCCCATTTACTGTAAAAATAGTTATTAATTAACATTCTCCACCTATTAAAATGTTAATAAACAGTTTTTTAAAAGGTAACAGACAACGTTGGAACATTAAATGAATGAAAAAAAAAATCCTAATTAATCAAACAAAAAGTAAAAAAAAAAATTAAAATAATATACTGTTTACTTTATATCCTGAGGCCATATTACAATTTCATGGCATCAATCTTTTTTCTTTTCTGTTATTTTACATTGTATTTAACATGAAAATGTGATCTGTTTATTCAGTACCTGTTTTTTTACCCCCTTATTTTAGGCTGGAATGTTGTAATTGTTTATGTTTAAAGATTTTTATTTAATTTATTTAAGTACCTGCGTATAACCCAAATATGTGGAACGTTCACTGTGTAAATATTAATGTAATATTTATACTTAAGTGAAAAACTTAGAATTTGCATTAGCATTAGTATAGCATTTCTGGTTCTGCTTCTTCCTCATTGAAATCCTCTTTGTCTTCCTTTATTTCTCCTTGATTTTATGGTTTAGTAACAAATATTTCATTTAATAATCATTTGATCAGCAAAAATGTTTTTATTTATTTATTGACATTTTAGCTTTTAGTAATAGTTAATAATTCTAATTTTCTTTATTTCATTATATCCACAGAAATAAATTTCCTAAAACACTTGTTCAATTAACTCAATTGAATTTCAAATATTCTGCTTAATCATATTAGTGGGTAATTATTTACAAAGTAACTAACAGATTTCAAGACATTAATGGGAACTTTGTATAGCAAGTTTAGAAAAAAGTTAAGAACAGATGCTGCAACTCTATGGTAGGGGACCAACAAGCTCATTATGCCTGTAACAGCTCATTAAGTCCAGTCCAAGTTGTCTCTATAGGAGTTTCTATGCTTTCACGGTGTGTATCCTAAAAACCCATCCACTTTATCTACCCCGCACTACTTCTGTGTAAACAGCATATGTGCCAGAGGTTTTATAGATGTATAGCGAAGTGTGATGTTTCGCTTAGTTGTTTTCATCTCCGTTGAGCTTCTCGTGCTTCTTTTCAGTCTCTGAGTGCACTACATATTCATTTCAAGGCAGCTATTTTTATCATTTAAAAATCACATTAAAGCACTTCACCTTCTTAGTACTCCACAATCATTTCGTTTTTAATCAGTTTTCTGTTTGAGCTGCCAAAGGTGTGATTTGGGTTTGAAGTGTGCACAGTGAAACAGCTACCCCCAATTCCCTGGAGGCCTCCTCTTTCATCTGATCATATTCGAAAATGCAAATTTGCTGGAATTCTTTCATATTGAGGATGAACACTGTTATATATTTTTCACCTTTGATTAATATGGCTGTCAATTAGGTTTAATGAAGCTTGTCTGCAATCCACTCTGAATCAGGCTGTCATGTGTACTATAGATATCACCTTCTGTTCCCTGCATGTTTCTTACTCCCTGCTGAGGTGTGGGAGCTACCATGCTGTTCAGAAATGTTCTCCTTCCAGAACTCTATAATCTAATCTCGAGAGAGAGATGGGGTTTAATACTGGTGAGGATTTGTCAGAATTTCCACAAGCTTTTTTTTTTTTTTTTAGGTCTCAGTAGGAGACAAATACACACAAAGACACACAGTGAGCAAAAGCAACTGGGACAGGAAAAGGAAGGTATAATACAAACAGGCTAAGAGTTGATAAAGAAGGCAGAGAAAGTGAAAGATGGGATCTTTTTACATGGCTGCTTTGTATAATATGCAATCTAGCTGGGTAGCAGTCCATTAAGTATTAATAACTGGTTTATTGGGGACACATAGATCACGGAATCTTTTCAGCCTTACAGGAAATACTCCCCGTTCCTTTTAATGTATTCAATTAGAACTGCGAAGGTCTGATCTTAAATCTGACAAGGAACAGCTTATAGAAGATGTACTGAATATAAATGTGTGGCGACTCACATTTTGAATTTTAGCTCCCTATTTTTCCTGTGCAGATATATTATCTGATATAAAGATGATGGTCTGTATTCTCTGTATTTCACGCAGTGCAGATGTCTAAAAATACACAAAAATACATAAAGTCACTAGGTAGCATCTGCTTGTCCTGGATTTTTCAACGCTTTCTTGTAGGAAATCTATAGAGCTTTTTCTGGATACATCAAGTTTGACTGTAGACATGCAATAAACTGTTAAAGAAATGGTTAAAAGACTAAAGAGGCAGCGATAAGAAAACCACTTTAACCTACAGTAATGTGGAAAATTGTCAAAGAAAAAACATAAAGCGTAAATTCATCCATGATTAGATAGCGGTTCTTCGGAAAAACACCATTGTTTTACACACACACACACACACACACACACACACACACACACACACACACACACACACACACACACACACACACACACACACACACACACACACACACACACACATTTGCAATGTAGAATAGCCAATCTGCTAATCCACCACAGTTTTTACACAGTAGGGAAACGACATACAGACAGTTACTCAAGCTCAGGATCGAACCACAGACCCTGGATCTGTGAGCTGGCAATGTTACCCCTGAAAGCTGATTAGTGGATAGAAAAGGTTTATTTACATTCACCGTATGATCAAACAAGATTACCTTAAAATTTAGCTGGAAATTTCATACTGAAGCAGATGGCACTGTGGTGCAAGAAGTAGAATTGCCACCTCACAGCTCCAGAACCCAGGTTATGATCAATGCTTCCTTCCTTTCTTCTCCACTTCTTTCCAGGTTCTTCTGCTTCCTCCTACAGTATAAAGTACAAAAAAAAACAAAAACATGCAGACTGGTGAACAGACTACACTATATTGCTCTCTGCTATGAATTTGTGTGTGTGCATGGTGCTCTCAAACACACTGGACTCCCATCTGAGCTGAATTTTCCCCACTTTATGGCCAGTGTTCACAGCAAAGTCTTTGGATCCACCACAAACCTGACACGAATATTGCTGCTGGTGAAAATATGAATAAAAGCCCAGATCTGGCTGAAGAAAAGCAGCTTTAAGGTGTGATGCTACTAACCACCAAGGTTTGGAGTAATGTAGTTGAGCATGGATATACTGTATATACATATATATATTTTTTTTTGTGAGGAAGGGCTTCTCTGTGTAGTCTCCCTACCCCATAGTCCAGACATATGAATATATGAGAGATTGTTGTCACATGCAGAGAGTAATCAGTACATGTCAGAATTTCCTGCAGCTTCTTTAATGTTGCTGGAGATGTTTTGGCAGCCTCCCTGATGTCAGGACTATTTCTCAGAACACATCTTGGCCTACAGACTCCCCACACTCACCCTTTTATAAAGAGAAAATTGAATCAGATCCTGGAACATTTTTCCATGAGGGTCAAATTAATTAAATTTATTAGCAGCAGAAATCAGAGCAGTTGCGCCAAGTAGTTGTCATAATAAGTTGTCATATGCTTTACTAGTCTAACATCCATAGTGTCAGGACATTAGTATTATACCTTTTTAGGCTTTTTATGCTATTTTTGCACCACTGTAATACACCCTTATCCAGAACAATTTACATTTACATTTCAGAGTTAAGAGCCTTGCTCAGGGGCCCAGCAGTGGTAGCTTGGTGGACCTGAGATTTGATCTCACAACCTTCCTAGGCAACACCTTAACCACTAGGCTACCACATCCTTTAAAATGAAATCCAATGACTACTTGACCACTCCCTTGTCATCACAGAGGCAACTACAGAATCTAGTAGTCGACTAGTTTATGTAGCTGTTTGTATTTACAATGTCCACATCAACTGCTGCTTTAGACAAAACGTTTACCCAAAATGACACGAAATCTAGTATTTCCTGTTAGATTAGATAAGATTTCAATAAACCACGCATAAGATTATTAAACTTGTTTCAATTGGCTGATTATTTTGCTTCACAAACGCGTCAATGCTTAAAAATAACAAAAGTATCTGCCAGTAGAACAAAACATATACATTTCATAAATTTAATTACATATAGGTTATTGTAACATAATTACAGTAAATACAAGATCAATTAAAAAATATTCAAGTTATTTTTTACTTTCTAAGATGCAGTGCTCTGACTTGGATACCTTAAATAAAGATTGTACTTACAGTTCCCTTTTTTTTTTCTATAACTTCACTTTAATACTGTATTGTGACTTCATAAAAGATCAGGCTGCTCATGCTGACCATCCTGACAACACTCAGCTGAAGAGAACTTTGTTCCTCTCAGGGTTTCTTTCTCATGCCATGTTCTTTCTTCTTTCCCACTGTTTCCTCTTGCTTGCTCATTATGGATCAACATCTATATCTGGATCTCAGTAAGGCCGCTCTTTTACACTGTCTATTGTTACTTGTGCTATATATAATAAAACTGAATTGAAGTAGAAATTTAACAAAGCTATATTAAACAGCCAAAGCTGAAAAAAAAAAAAATATATTGCATATATATATATATATATATATATATATATATATATATATATATATATATATATATATATATATATATATAGGGAAATTTAGACAGAAGTAAAACGAAGACATCTACTGTTAATTTGGGATGTTGCCTATCAACTGAAAATATAAGAATGCACCTATGACATAGATCCTTGAAAATATGACCTCAGAAAAAAAGTGTTCATGTGACTCAACTTACCCCAGGCTAGGGGTAAGTTGATCCCAGTCAGTGGGTAAATTGAGCCATTTGGGGGTAAATTGACCATCCTATTTTATGCAAGTTTAATACAAAAAAAACTTTACAAAACACAAAATACAAAATACAAAAAAAAAGTTTTTTTAACAATACACTTACCTTTCCAAACAATGTCATTTATTAAAGCTACCTCAAACAACACAAAACAAACCAGTTAAAGTTGAAGTCCAACCTTTCAAGGTTTAGGAAGCTTCTTCAGCACATCATTCAGTGGGACAGATCCTACATAGAGGTGGAGGTTGAAGCCATGGGTTGATCTACAGAAGTAGACAGCACATCAGGGTTTGGTCTGTCTGACACCATGGATGGTTCAAACTCTGCATCAGAGAAAATATCTCTGTTGTAAGGAAAAATTCCTGTGGACCTGAAACCAGAGCAGATATTCCATGGTGTCATTGCTGACATGAAAGCTTTGTTCACACATACAGGGATGTGGTACAGTATATGCTGGCTGTAATTGGTCTTGAATGGACCATAGACACTCTTGTCCAGAAGCTGCAGGTGATGAGATGTGTGGGGTGGAATTGTGAGCATAACAATCCCCTTTCTCTTTGCTTAAATCAAGTAGTAGCACTATGAGATGGTCAGAGAAGCACTTGGTATGCTGAACCAGATGTTCGAAGAACTCTGCAAAGGTGTCTTTATTGATCCAACCACTGGTTCAATTTACCCCACATCATCTGGCTCACTTTGCCCCATAGCCACCATTTTGGTAAAAATGGCCTAGCTTAGCAATTCAGGCTAACTTTTAGCTTGTTGATTCACATGAGTTTATATGTTGACAAATCACCAAAATGTACCATACACAACTTTAGACCTGGATAAATTTGCTGTGGCACAACAGCGAGTATACCTGAAATGCAAAAAATCAACTTTAACAAGCAAATAAGTGTTTTGTGAAAAACAACAACAACTTATCTCTTGTTCCATGTGCTTCTCCTCTTCACAAAAAATTACAAATGATGGAGTCCTTCAGAATGTATGGTCACATTACACCAAATTTGCATAGTTGCCCAGAAACAGGGGGTGGGTCAACTTACCCACTGGGTCATCTTACCCCACTCGCCCCTATATATATATATGGGATATATATATGTACACACACACAAATTGCTGTCATTTTCATTTAATCATTCAGAAGGGGTTTAAGAGGTTTCTTAAAAAAACTGAAAAAACCATAAGTTAACATTTAAAGGTTAATCTGATATAAATTAGACATTGGTAACATGTTTCTACATATTGATGCACGTTTGCTTTTGTTTTTTTTTTTCACCATTCAACACGTAATTATAACTCAAGAATAACAATTGGTATTAAATTAGAATAACAATTGGTATTAAATTAAAGCAGAATTCTTTACTAAATAATATGAATTCATTCAATCCATGTCATTGTTTGAGAATTTTAACAGTAGAGACACAGCTGGGAGTTTCCCACAGAGATCAATCAAACTTCAATTTAGTAGATGAATATCTAGAGCATAGTCATATAACCTGGTCTATCTGATAGTGTTGCAGTTAACCACTGATCTGTGAAACTACATTAACATTTACAGTATTTACAACTGAGCAACTGAGGGTTAAGGGCCTTGCTCAGGGGCACAGCTGACCTGGGGTTCGAACTCATGACCTTCCAATCAGTAGCCCAACACCTTAACCACTGAGCTACCACATCCCTCTAACTAACCTACACTAGTGTCATTTGCTGAATAACACTCGCTGATTATTTATTTGTTTGGAAGTGGGCCATTTTCTTTTCTGGTTTGTGCTCTGTTTCTGGTTTTATTTGCATGGTCATAAATAAGGGCTCCTGTGCCGATGTGGGTGGAGCAGCACAACAGGGGGTATGACATTCAAAATCTGCTGCTGTATGGATTTCCCAATCCCGTTTGTTCCGAGACTTTTTTACTCAAACTTATTTTCACGCACAGGCCTAAGGTCCTTCCTTGTTTCTTACAACCCAGTTTAGTGCATGCGCATTTGTAAAGATATATCAAAGTAATTAAGCAACAACTATAATCGCTCTTATAGAGATGAGAAATTTGTTCAGACATTAGTATACAACTGCACATGTGCATAAATAGTCAGAAAATATTTCTCATGGAAATAAAGCTCATTAAAATTCTCCTCCTGAGATCCTTGTGATCCTGACCTCTGGACCTGCTTGATCCAGCCTGATGCCCTACCTCTGGTTTGAGACATCATGTTAAATCTCGAATGATTTCCTGGTTTCATAATTGCACATTTTGTCCGCAGTTTTAGAAGGGAAATTCATTATAATAACACTTTCCGGTGTCTCCCAGATGAGTCTGGTTCCTCTCAAGGTTTTTTCCTCATATTATCTAAGTGAGTTTTTCCTCACGACCATCAACCTCTGTTTTTTATAAGGGCTCATTAATTTATGAATTAAAATGTATATCCTGAATTTACACATTTCTTTAAAGCTATTTTGTTATAATGTACATCATTAAAAGCGCTAAGCAAATATTGAACTATAGTTTGTAGGAGATTTTAAATAACATTGATACAGTATAAACTAAATAAGTCAAAAATCACTGAACAACAAAAGCTACGAGATTCTCAGTCTGACTACAAAACGCGACTGGCGGAAGAACAGGCAGCTACAAGACAGATCTCCAGACAGATTTGCAAAAGAAAGAAGTTAATTTAAGTCAGTGGAAAAAGCCAAAAAACAGTAGGGAAGTAATGGGGTCATTCTTTGGCCAAAGGAAATAGAGAGGACCCACATGAGATAAAGTAACAGAATCAGAATAAACATTTATCATGGTAAGATGTATGTGAGAAACCACCACTCCTTAACAAGTAAGGCCTCAAAGTGCACCTCTGTAGAGGAGGATAGAGTATGATAAGCACACAATATAGAGGAAACTAATAAACACCATTATCACTACAGGAACATGTTTACATTTTAAACAAAAAACCTCTAGCAGGCCTAAAGATTCAGACTGAAATAAAGTAAACGGTATTGACAAGTCCATGGGCTTCACAAGGTGAAGAAACTCTATGATCTAAGCCAAAAACTGAGGAGAGAAAACATGTCTATTTTTTTGGAGATAACCAGAAGCTTGCAAAGGCAAGAATTGAAAAATTGCAAGGTGAAGAATATGAGAGCAGCGAGCGGACAAGTGCTGAAACGTGATTGGTCAAACTCTGGACGATGAAACCAGCTGAAAAAATGATCTGGCAAAGGGCTGAAAAGGAGGAATGTACATAAGGGCACTGTGACCAGCGGGAATTCAGTGCAATTTGGGTCATTACGTCAATATATCCTTGGTACCTGCTGTTTTGTCTGTCTTGCTTGACCTTCAGTAAACCAATCCTCGTCGGAATCCAGTCTTCGTGAGTTTGGACGTTTATTCTTTTTTTAGTTTTTGATTGAGAATTTATAGTCAGATTGTGTGAGCTAGCCTGGGCCAATGTACCTGTAGGGTGAATAAAAAATGATCCTGCAAATGTTATTAAACAATTGAATCAAAGGATCAAAGACAAATCGAAGGTTGTTTCAGTCGAGACATAATTCATCACAGATATAACATATGTAATACATTTGTGCATGCACTAAAAGATGGATGATTTTTGTAAATGTGTAATTCACATGTCAACCTAAGTGGGTGTAAATTGAAATGCTGGTTAAAATAGACACATCTGATGTGTGAAGTGCAGCTAGAAACAAATGTTTTTCATGTGAACAGGCTAGATTTATTCCTTCTGCTACTGTAACTGGATATTGGAGCGTATCCAGAGTCACGGTGTTTGTGAGAATACCGTTCAAATAACTATTAATAATCTAAACAAGGAGCGAGCTAATAAGATAAGTCTTACTCTTAACTCTTAACCAGTGCATTTGTAAAGATCATTAAAGCTTGTTTTTATTGCATGACTTTAGCAACAATAGTACTAAAAAAAACTAAAGCTAACAAATATGTCAAATGTTGTTCTGACCATTACTATTAAAGATCATTAAAAATGGATTTTTATTCATTTCTGGAGATCTTTTTTTAAATTATTATTCTTCCCCTAAAATGGCCACAGCAGGAAGAAAAGAACAGTTGAGAAGACAGAGGGAGTTTTGCCTTAGAATACTGCACAGGGAAGCTGTGCAAAGAATATTAACTGGCTAAAAGCTCAGAAAAACAACAGGGAAATGGAACAGGATAAACAAGAATCAAAGAGCTGCCTGAAAGAGTCTCAAACAATGAACACACATTTCTGAGCAGAGAAATATAGAGAGTTCTACAGCAGCGCTGCACGGCATGGCCAGTGCTAATGCAGTGCTAGTCTCTTGTTGCTGCTGTCTTTGAGGCTGAATTCCACTTGCTCCGTGAGAAATATTCACTGATTCTGACTTTGCCCTTATGAAAATAACACAGAACAACTGGGGAAAAAAGCTTTGAGATATTTAGGAGAAATTTGTTCAATTTGCATGCAGAGGTGGGAATAAGCAAACCTTTGGCAATTCTCAGTATATCACACTGGATATATCTGCCTTTTGTAATCTACCACAAGATCTGATATCTGATACTGGTTCCACCATCTCTCAGGGTAAAGGGCAAGTATACTACAAGACTCCTCTCTGTTCTGGCACCAAGGTGGTGGACTTCCCCTAGAGGTCCGGACAGCTGAGTCATTGGCTATTTTCAAGCAGAGGTTGAAGACCTACTTACTCAGGAAACACCTCAACTAGCACTTCTTTCCTTATCTTTTGCATTAAAACAATAATAAAAAAAAACCTTTGACACTTTTTCATTGTAACTTTGAACAAATGTTTTAAACTCATGGTATCTTAAGTATGTAACCTAGTAAACCAGCATTAATGTATTCAATGTTAGAGATGTAAGCACTTCTGTACGTCGCTCTGGATAAGGCGCGTCTGCCAAATGCTGTAAATGTAAATATAAATGATACAAGATATAAATTGGTGATATAACACAATTCCACTATCTATCTGCTCTTTTCTCCAAATATTTGTACTTTGGATACCCAGCAGATAGATATAGTGTCCTGCGTACAGCCAGTGGTCTGCGTGGGCTATAAGGAGCAGCGGATCTATAAATAAATCAGAAATTTGAGCGCACAATTATTATCTTGTTTTGCACTCCTAGAATGAGAAAAAAAAGAAAGAATTTGTTTCCCTTACCCAACACCTGACTTTATTGTATGCAATTCAAGACTCCACACTCTCCAGCAACATCCCACACACTCAAATCAACATGAAAGTTAAAGCTTTTTTAGCATGTCTGCATACACCGACTACTGTCTACTGACCAATGGTAGAAGTGGATTTTTTTTATTCCTTTTTATACATTTAGACTTCAATTAATACCAGAAGGCAAGGGAAATATGAAAATATTAATTTATAGTATATCATAGAGGAGGCACGGGGGCTTAGTGGTTAGCATGTTCGCCTCACACCTCCAGGGTTGGGGGTTCGATTCCCGCCTCCGTCTTGTGTGTGTGGAGTTTGCATGTTCTCCCGGTGCCTCGGGGGTTTCCTCCGGGTACTATTATGCTTATTATGCCAGTTGAACATCAGCTTGCTTGCCTTAGAAATTACGAATTTCACACCCCGGTTTAATCTCAGATCTCACCCAGTGGCCTTACAAAATAAATATATTTGTGTTCTTCTTCAGAATCAAACACCAGGGATCCTACAAAATGAAGCATTTCAATGTCAGAAACCGCAGAGGGAATTTTCCTCTCTTCTTCTTTAAGCTTCAAATGGACCGCAGCCATTATAAGGAGTTTGTCTTCATGTTTTCATAGCCTGGGGCAAAAGACAAGAATATCAAGGATGTTTTTTTTCCCTTTTATTTCATTATTTTCTTATGTGCTCTGCATGTATTTTCGAACATTAAGTCCCATCAGTTATACTGCACCTTTCCATATCACCTGCTGTGCCTTTCTCTGTAGAGCTAAGACTTTCCTAAATACATAATTAGAATATAATTTCTTTGGTCCAAGAAATCCGACATGGGAAACGTCCTTCATGCAGTGAACATAAACCATGACTCAGTCAGTTTTAATCGGTAAACCAGTTGAAATCAAAGAGTCAGGTGGAGATTATTGATTTGGAACATCAGACCCATCAGATCTTATTTTCTCAAGTGGGAAACTGATTTGTTGACTGCTGCTTCTTTTCCCCTTCGAACCAAATAAAACAGCTTCCTTCTGTGAAATAATTACAGCTCATTAGGGCTAGTGGTCAGATGATCAGTCACTGCTCCGCTCTTCGACTTCCTTCACTGATGTCCTTCAGCTTGCTCTGGCTCATCTGTCATTCTTTTATTCCACTGTCAGCTTATTGATTCACACATCTCGGTTGCATCCAAGGCCGCCACTATGTCAATCCATTTTGCCTTTTTTCCCCCCTATCAATTTGATATTTTTTATATCATTTAAATGTTTTTAAATGAACGCATAATGAACACAGAGCATTTAGTCAGTATTTGGACTACACTGTTGTTAGACATCAGTCATTCTTCATAATTAATTAATTTCCTTTGAGTAGAAGAAACAGTTTGAATATAACTTTTTTTGTACTTTGTCTTGTTAAAGCAAAAAGTTAAAATGAATTGTGGTTAGACAGGAACAACAACAATTAGCATTCAGGATTTTGTGTGGCTAACTTTTAAGGTTTTGCCTTTTCTGGATACAGACCTTGATGTCAACTTTGAAAATTTGGTATCGACTCTGAAAATGTGCTTCTATTTAAGATCTCCCTCTTTTCATCTTATCTATACACAATGCACAGAGACAAGTCATAGAGACACGCATGCACGCACACACACACACACACACACACACACACACACACACACACACACACACACACACACACACACACACACACACTATACTGTACATACTACACATCTATCGTATTTCATCATACAGTCATTGATCACTTATTTAGAATCACTATACTAACACAGGGTAGATTCTCCCTTTGCTCTCAAAACAGCCTCAATACATCATGGCATGAATTCTACATTATGCTGGAATCAATCCTTTGAGATTCTGGTCCAGGCTGGCGTGAATGCATTACGCAATTCCTGCAGATTTTTCAGGTGCACTTTCATGCTATGAATCTCCTGTTTTACCACATCCCAATAGGTGTTCTACTGGATTCTGATCTGGTGCCTAGGAAGATTGTATACGGGAAGTCGGGTCATATTGTAACCACGAAGCGTTGCAGATGGTTAGCAACAGTGCGCAAATAGACTGTGGTTTATAAGTGATGATTGATTGGTATTAACAGATGTTTGTCAAGAAAACATTCCTCACGCCAGGCTAGACTATTGACATAAGGGAGGTTGAGGGCATGGATTCATACTATTGGTGATACATTTAACAATCTTCAATTGTCAGGTATTGAAGAATCTATTCCAAGTGCAGCCTGAACTTATACTGCTGATATATTAGTGGAACCTGACATAGATGAGCAGATGCCTTCTGCTGTTGTCTGACATCTTCAGTTAATCCACCTCAAGATTCTCATCTCACTACAATTGTAGAACGTGATTAACGGAGTTACTGCAGCCCTTCTGACAACTTGAAACAGTCTGGCCATTCCCTAAAGCACTCTTTCATCAATAAGTTGTTTCTGTCTACAGAGCTGTGGCTCACTGATGTTTTTTCTATATTGAGACTGTTGTGTCTGATAATCCCAGGAGATCAACCGTTATAAAAAAAACAACACAAAACCAGTCTATCTGGCACCAACAGTTTGTTAAGTGTTTCTAATAAAGTGCTCAGTGTGTAAATATTTCTCAATATGAGATTATTTTAAGAAATTTAATACCAATAAGCCTATTTCTAGCCATATGTACCTATAAGCTTAAAATTGCCTTATCCTATTGGCAGGCTTATTCTAGGATAAACACTTGAAGCAAAGTTTATTTACCAACAACCAAACCATCTCGACAGGAAATACTAAATAAAAGATAACAATAAGTATAAAATATATTTTCACATGCTAATTTTTTTTTCAATGCAGTCTCTCTTATCACCTGAGGCATTTACGCACAAGTATCACCGCCTCTTCACACTAGAGATATAATAACAGATTAATCAAGTCTCCAAGCTTCATCTCCATTCTGTTGAGAATATTTTGTCTTTTATTAGGCCATTTAAACATTTGAAAACTGTACAGAATGTTAAACTTTCTCCACTGTTTTGATGCAGATGTGATGCACAGGGGATCACAGACATGTCGACAGCTGCTAAACAAATTGATTAGGCCTACGTCTATTTGTCATGGCACAACAATCAATCAAATCACACTTAGCCAGCAAGGGTTTAGACACATTTATGCATACCGATTGCATTTACCCATGCATTTGTTAATCAAGCCCAAAGCAATGTTAGACACGTCCAAAATAAAACATTTTCACATCATTTTGGTACATTTTCTCAGACTAACCGGCAAAGTATATTACTTTTATATCACAAAGAATATATATATTTTTTCCCTCAGAATATCAGTCAAAGTATATTACTTTTTTCCATTTATTTCCACCTCAGGATTTCAGCCACATCTTCATCCTACCAATTTTCCCAGACATGAGATTTATATATCATAAGCAAATTCATTGTAAAAAAAACTATATGGTTGCTAAATCCACCTTAGGCATAATCGTAACTTTTTTTGTAACTTGCCAATTGATCCAGTGTGTGTAAATGTTGCCAAATATTTAGCAGTAATCATTGTTGACTATGATGTCAAGTACTCAAGGAGGATTTTCTAGCACAAAGTTCGATGAGACACGGTAGGGATCACCCAGCTGATATTTTAGTAAATTATAATATAATATAAAAAAACTATAATTATTATTATTTTTTAAATTCCTTACTAAACTGATCCGGTACAAAAATGACTGCTTCTGTAAGTGTTATGTGGAAGTGCTAACCAACTTGACTGCTACCTGAGTTTATCATAAGAATTTTCTCCTTTGGAACTAAGAGCACTGAACCTGTCCCAGCAAGACAATACAGTACCTCTGTGCATAAAGTGAGGTTCCAAAATATATTTTTTGACAAGGTTGGGGTGAAAAAGTTTGACCTCATCCCCACTGAACTCCTTTGATTATTGCTATTGTGGCTGAATGAACACAAATTCCTACAGACACACTCTGTAGGAATAGAAGAGTGGGGCTTATTATAGTAACAAAGGGCCACTAAATCTACAATGAGATGTTCAACAAGCATATATCAGAATTTATGCTCATATTTATAAGTTGCTCGAAGCTATACATACAGCTGTAGAAAGGAAATGATTTATAATCACACTCTCAGGTCTCCCAGATGAGGATGGCTTCCCTTTTGAGTCTGGTTCCTCCACGGTTTCTTCATCATATTGTATCAGCACTTTTTTTTGCCAAATTTGCCTCAGGTTTGCTCATTAACGCTAAAAAAAAGGAAAATTTGAACCTTTGTCATTTTTATTCTGGATTTAATGATTTCTGTAAATCTGCTTTGAGACAATGCACATTGTAAAAAAAGCACAATACAAATAAAACTGAATTGATATGAATGTTTGATGGTTAGGTGTCCACATACGTTGAGCCATATGGTGTAGCGACAAGGTCATTTCTTTTTCCCACTCTGTGATTCCAATAAAGTAAGATTTTTATGATATTTACATTTATTTGATTCCCACTGAGATTTTTTTCTTACTTTGAGTATTCACTACCTCAATTCAATAGCCATAAACCATTTATTTTTTAATGCTTCTTTGTGAAAAAGTGTTCTCCATATTTTAAACCTAATCTGCCAGATTGCTTATCGACTGCTTGCTCCATAACTGTAAAATTTACCGAACATTATGTGGTTTTATTTTTCTTCAGAAGTGTAATTTCTTTTCAAAGACAGATTGGAAACTAATATTACAGTATTGGATCTTGATGATACAGCACCCCAGTGTGTAGAACAAGCCTGTGAGATGTTATCTTCATGCCTCTGAAGACAACTTGATTAACGTGCGTACTATTCATGTTGCTATTTTTAGAAAAAAATCTCTGTTTTATATATCTATATATACAGTGATACGCCACTTATCGACTGGCTCGGACATCGACCTTTTCGCTTAGCGAACGGTTTTCCGACCGAAATTTGCACCCGCTGAACGACCAAATCCCCGCTTATCGACCTCGACCCACGTAGCGCGAGGGGAAGGATCTTCCCAGTCTCGCCTCAGCCTTCGTGGAGAGAGCATCTATCGTAAATTAAACTTCGGTTTGTGAACAATATTAGTGTTATTTTGCGGTCAATATAACAATTTAGTGCGTGTATATTGTATATACAATACTTTATACAATACTCATCCTCCTCCAACTAACACCACCACTCAGCCTCCTCCTGCCCACTCCATCAAGCCATCACTGCGACTTAACGAGTAAGTACAGTACAGTACAATAATTTTTCTGGTTACTTTTGTAAAGTTTTTAATTTATACTTTTTACTGTATTATATACAATATTATTTATGTACCTGTATTATTTTATGTATTATTTAGTATTGGGTATCCATTATTTCCTTTGGGATAATTGCATTCGCTCTTCGACCTTTTCGCATTTCGACCGGTTTTAAGGAACGGATTAAGGTCGATAAGCGGGGTACCACTGTATATATCTGTTTTATATATAACACACAAAAAAAAAACATGTAGAATATAAAAAAAATGGTAAAAACTGTTCCTGTTTTTGAAATTAAGAGAGAAAATGTTAACACATACCAGAATACCAGATAGTATAAAAATGTTTTCCACATATCCATAACAGTATATTTATTACAGACATTGCAGGGTAAAAGATTTCCATCACTTTTTATTATTTAATATAAGAACATTTACATCCTGTTAAAACACTGAGAGAAACAATCTGCTTTGATCAAATAGTAAGAGTAGAAACTTCAGTGTTTTATATCATGGCCATTCTGTCTGGATCAGGGTATCTGCATCTAATACATTATACATGTGAGAATGTACAAAACCAAACCCATATCAGCAAAAAGAATCCTGTCTGCTGGACCGCATGCTGATAACTCATGCTCTTCATCGAGCTATATCAGATTTGGATACTGAATGGATTGAGTGAGTATTTACATTCAGCACTTTGGTTCTGGACATTGACAGCTATCTGTAAGAGTTTATTCATTAAATCTCAGTGTGAAAATTCAGAGAGGTTTGAAGGCATTTTGGATGAGACACTCTAAAGTTCAGTATAGTTTGTGATTTGTGTATTTGTGTAGCTATGACAGATTATGCAGGATATGAAATATGGATTGTGAAGGTAATGAAAATGTCTGAAATGTAAAGTAATGTAATGTAGACCAGACTAGGCCCAGTCAGGACGTTTGTACAGTACGACGGTAGTTCTGACCAATCATGAAGAGAAAAAACCTTCATGATCGTAAAGATCCAGCTTTATATACAGTAATTCATAAAAAAGGAACTTAACATATCTAAATGGTGATAATAGTTTGTTTGTAAGTGCTTAGTTTTTGGCTGTAAAGACAAATCAAGTAGAAGTGGTTATGTTTTGTTTTGCACTAACGCTTTACATTAACACTGTTCATTAGCACCACAGACTCTGGTTTGAACTGGAAGCAGAGAATAAAGAGATTTCTCACAGGCCCAGTTGTGTTTAAATGTCATTTTCATTTTAAACAGCTATGTTCTCTAATCAGCAGACCAGAGAGATTTAAATGAAATTAAAAATAAAAAATGAAAGCCCGTGGAAACGCTTTCTGTTTTTGATGAGCTGCTTTCAGCAAAAATAATTTACATAAATGTGTTACACAGTAAGTCTCAACTGTGCAGTGAAAATAGACTTGCTGAACTACGGGAAGTTTTTTCAGTTGATGACCCGTGCTCTTAATGATAGCCTTTGCACTCTTCAAAGCACACTAATAAATCCGGGATAAGAATAAATGCCCTAATCACATCATGGGTTGCGCTAAATTTACGAATTTCCATATTCTTTAAACAGTTCAATGTTCTGAGCTTTACCTGCTTTAGATTAGCACCCTGTTATAATGTTCTACCAAGAATTGTTATGGGATTTCCCAGAAGGACAAATCAAGGCAGGTTTTAAGGTTCAAAACCTTTTTTTAAGCCTATGCTGAGTGACTCAAGTTATAAAGCACAATTCTCCTGGAAGAAAAGCCTTGGGAAGGATTCTGAATGACAGTGGAATAGTTATTAGATCTTTAGGTTGTAAATTAATAATAACCTCAACCTTACTACCTGAATGCTAATTATAAATTTAAAAAAAACAAACAAAACTTTTCAGCAGTTTATTTGTGTTTAATTGAGATCTATGAAATCAGCAATTGAAGACTGTGAACCCATAAACCCTATTGGTGTTAATGGTTTTTAAATGAAACCAGTTGCAGCCTGGAGAACTTTGTTTTTTTATTTTTATTGTTTTTTATTTTGTTTTAACAACCTGAGCTGTTAAGAACAAAGCCAAAGTTTTTAGCATTAGAGATAGATATAACCTTTGTTAGGCAATGCAGAAAGTATTTTTTTATTGCTGGAGATGTGGAACTATTAATTATTTCTCTCTCTCTCTCTCTCTCTCTCTCTCTCTCTCTCTCTCTCTCTCTCTCTCTCTCTCTCTCTCTCTCTCTTACATGATTTATTCTGCATGGTTATGGAAACCAACTTAACCATCTATGGAACACATGCAGGAAACAATGAAGCTTTTAAAGTTAAGTGGTACTCATAAGTCCGCAAGTTAAACGGAGAAATGGAATTTTTGAAAACTGAACAAACAAGTAAATAAATTTCCCCACAAACAACCAAACAAATCATTTATTAATGATTAATAACAAATCTTGAATTTCATCAGTGATAAACCTGCTACTTGGCATTTAAATGAATTTAGATTCAACATTTTTTAATAACAGATTTTAAAACAGGGTTCCACATCAAAGCACTTGAACGTGGGAGACAGTTTTCTGATACGACTCAGAAATTTACGGGTAAAGCACTTAAGGGACCTCATACAGGTAATTCTGGCTGCTACAGTATGTATGTAGCTGGCGTAATTAGATGAGACATGTTTCTCGGGAGGGAAAGTAAATGCAGGATCTAAATCATGCACAATTATATTTTTCATAAATTCAGTGCATAAACAACCTCATGCCCAAAGGCAATACAACCATCATAAATAATCAATCACAGGAATATTCCCTACGTTTATTTCTCCTTTAGAGTGCGGCGATACTTACAGAAGACCTTCGTGATTAATCAGCGACTCTCCCACACCTCGATGATTAGCTAAAGAATCGGAGCGAAATAAAAAATATGAGCAGTCTACGGCTGCGAACTCCGTCCTACACATATATTTCTTTCCTGCTCAGGCTGCTCGATGACTTAGTTCTGACAGACAGAGATTTTACAGGCCTTAGTGACAATCTAGCAAATTGCTTCCTCGCCTAATTAATGCTGCTATTTATATGACAAGAACATTTGTCTCATCCTAACATAAAGCTGGTAATTTCAGGACATTGATTTGCAGGACGTGCTGACAAGCTCTAGGTTTCCACAGATAAGGACAAAATCAAATAAATTTGTTTGATGAATGACAGATGAATGATGGACATCAGGACACGGATATAAACAACATCCAGCGCTCTATTGTGTCACATGCGTGTGTTATGAAGGAGACGTGACGTGAATTTCGATGCAAAAATGACCATGAAACACATTAAATAACCTCATGCTTGATTGCTTTTAGTTTCACAGACGCTTGAAAGAATTCAAAGGTATAGCAGGAGTCATTGAGAGGAGTTAATTAGTGGTTGGGAAACTGTTGGAAAACGGAAATGTTATGATCCAGCTATTAAAGTAGGTTTTTAAAGAGTTTTGTGGTTTTGTACAGAGCAGATACGTCTATTTCTCACAGAGTACGTCAATCATAAATTAGATTTATTTATTTTTCTTTTACATAGTATTAGATACTGTAATTAAAATTAGAGTTGAAAAAAAAAACAAAGAAGAAAAGAAAACTCAGGCAAAATGAACAACACTACCTTTTTTTTTTTTTTTTTTTTTTTTATAATATAATAACGACACAGCTGACCAAGTGTGCTTTAATATCCGAACACAAACTCCACTTCATAAGGCAACAGATACGTGTTTTTGTCGAGTAAGAAATGTTTTTGGTCTTTGCCTGTTCCAAAAAAAAAAAAAAAAAAATTACAAATTCATTCAATTCATAAGAGTGATGAGCCATTTATATTTAATAGAGCAATGTGCAGCTTTCACATCCTGAATGAGTATTAATGACAGAGCGATATTTACAAAGCTGCCCACAATGTAATGTTATAATAAGATCAACATCTGAAAGATTGAAACATTTAAATAAGACAGTTTGCCATGATGTTAATCTTTTTTTTTTTTTCCTTTTTTTTTTTTGTCATATCTCTCAATATGAAGAATCTGCATCTCAATCCAGTAATAAATACAGAGAAACATCTCTCAATACAGGATTTAGGACATCAGATAAAAATAGAAAAGTAAATTAAACCTGTGTCTTTAAGCTATTACTGTATAACCAAATTTCACCATTAAATTTATATGAATGTCATCGTCATCAGCTATGCCCTTTTTCAAATAGAGTAATCAAATGAACATCTCCGAACACATAGAAAAAGAGCAGACATGTCATGTTTTTACATCGTTCCACAGAAAAGGCCAGGATGCAGTTCTGTCTCTTCAAGCTTCACTCAAAAGCACAACTTGATTAAGTCTGTGTTAACATTCAGATGTACGAGATGCTATTCGCGTGTCAGTCACAACTTACAGTCGGTTCAGTTTTGCTGCTCGGATGTGGCAGGCTTAAAAAAACTAAATCCACAAGAACACGGACACTCTTTTTCAAAATAATCTGTGTACCGCTCTGCCCTGCAGTTCTCATTCACATTCTGACCAACACAAACACGCCTAAGCAAGAGAGAATCAAACCAGCTAGCTGCAGTGCTGGCCAGTTCTTTCTCTCTTTCTCTTTCATATTCACACGCACACACACACACACACACACACACACACACACACACACACACACACACACACACACACACACACACACACACAAACACACACACACACACACACACAAACACACACACACACACACACACACAAACACACACACACACACACACACAAACACACACACACACACACACACACACACACACACACACACACACACACACACACACACACACACAAACACACACACACACACACACTCACACACACACACACACACACACACACACACGCACACACACGCACGCACACACACGCACACACCCTGGCTGTAGAATATTATCCAAGATCAAAAAAGATGTGGAAACAAACTTACCATTCATGCCTTGATATTTCAGTCAGCCACATTTCTGAATACAAAGATTCCATTTCATAAGGGCATCGCAGTCCTGCGTTAAATACAGTATATACAACTTTTCAATACAAGATTTCAGAAGTCAGATAAAATAGTAGAGGAAAGTGCAGGAGAGAATCATGTGATCTAGCTGCACAGCTGGCTGAATTCTCCCTCTTTCTTATTGGAAACACACGCACGCACACACACACACACACACACACACACACACACACACACACACACACACACACACACACACACACACACACACACACACACACATACACTCCCAGGCAGGAGAGAATTGTATGAGCTAGCTGCACAGCTGGGCGAGTTCAGGTTTAGAGGAACTGGGCAACTTGGCACTGAAGCTGTGAAGCGAGTCGCGGACACGCGCCACCTCACTGGCTGAGAGCTTGAGCCGGTGGCGAAGCAGGCAAGAGAAGAGGTCGAGCGGGCGTTCGGCAGGTGGCGTGAGTCGATTTACACGGTCACGAATCTCCATAAGTGCCAGAAAAGCAGCGTCCTGTGTGCCCTGTGTGTATGGGTAGTCCAACTGTGAGATCAGCTCCTTGACACTATCGGAATCGAAGTGCATGCTATAACCGAATACCCTCAGACTGTTGATCTTCATGTACCCCAGGTTAGCAGAATCCATTTCCAACGGCTCATAGAAAAGGGTCTCGTTGACACCTGGGTCATCTGTGAGGATACGGCTGCGCAAGTAGACATGCACTGTCTCGAAGAAGGACTTCCATTTAGTGCCCATCGCCAGCGTCCAATTGTAACATGGCAGTGGCGTGTCCAGTTTAGTTCGCTGCCAGTCAGGGAAGTCATTCTGCTTGACGGGCATGAACCAGCTCTCTGAATGGCTTCCCCCAAATGGGTTGACGTAGATGGCAGGCACAGGCTCCAACGTGCTGTTTTGTGTGGTGCAGATCTGGAAAGAGATTCCCATGAGCATGTGCACCAGGTTGGACTTGTTCTTGTTGCTCTTGAGTGTAAGCAGCATACGCTTACGCCAAGCTGGGTTGAACCAGCTACCCAAACGCACATCGTTGCTAATGTAGATTGCACGCACCTCCAGACGCCCATCCAGACGCTGCAGCAGGTGGTGTACTTCTGCATCTACCATGTCCAGGTCAAAGTTCACATAATGGTCTAGTGAGATGGCCACGGCTGGCCGGCATGTACCCAGCTGCAGGAAGCTTCCAGGCATGCATGTGCCACAGCGGGTTACATTGTCCGGGGCACACAAGGAACACAGTGTACTATCGCCCACCTGACAAGGAACTGTACCCTGGCAAATGTTGCCCTGTTCTGTAGGACACAAGCAGTAATGCACTTCCTCTGAGAAAGATCCAAGAACTCCATGCTCGTTGCAGTACAACAGAGACTGAACTCTGTTCAACCAGAAACCCAATGTCCTGCAGGAGAGAGGACAGCCATTAGCACAGAAACAATCTGAAATAATTAGAAACGCATAATTGACTGCTTTGTTTAATGCAAGAAAATTACATAAGCTCTGTCAGGGCATGATAATAACATTTGCTAAACTGCCTGAAAGTTTATAGAGTATTAGGACTGGATGTATTTTCATTCCACTTAATGACCTCGACACATCTCATGTCTATTGACTGGTAGGATTATTAGACAAGAGCCAGCCAACTCTCCTAATATAAACCCAATGAAAAAGTAGAAGTGGAGCAATAGACTGTTTTAGATTCCTGTTTCATCATCCTATTTAGCTAGGGTCATGTTGCGCTGATAAAAGCAATTGGCTTAGCAGATTCATCCATTACCTTCTAACATACTTCACCAAAACTTAGGAACACCAAATTTCTTTCATTCATTAATTTTTTTTTCTACCGCCTATCCGAACTTCTCGGGTCACGGGGAGCCTGTGCCTATCTCAGGCGTCATTGGGCATCAGGGCAGGATACTGTACACCCTGGACGGAGTGCCAACCCATCACAGGGCACACACACACTCTCATTCACTCACACCCTCACACACTATGGACAATTTTCCAGAGATGCCAATCAACCTACCATGCATGTCTTTGGACCGGGGAGGAAACCGGAGTACCCGGAGGAAACCCCCGAGGCACGGGGAGAACATGCAAACTCCACACACACACAAGGAGGAGGCGGGAATCGAACCCTTGACCCTGGAAGTGTGAGGGAAACATGCTAACCACTAAGCCACCGTGCCCCCTGATTTTCTCACACTCATAAATTACAACCCCCTCTGTCCTCCAGTGGCTCGTCTGCCTGTCACTTGCTATTGCCTGGATTGAGTCTACATACCTTCTGTAACACAGGGCCTAACTGAGATGCATTTTAAACAATCAGATATTTAAAAAATATCAACTAGGTACTCAGTTTTGAAGCACATTCAACCAGGAGCACAGGGATTATTCCTTGTCCATGTCATTTCCTGAATACACTGCCTCTTAATATGACAAATGCAGACAAAAGCTTTCTGTTTACAAATGTTTACATATAATGAAATCAGCTCAAGAAAACATTTGGCTAAGTGATATGTCATTTATTAGATCTGCCTCCGACCCAAAGCTGACTAAACTGATTTATACGTATTCTCTATAGACACATTTTGATTAGAATTCAGGGTGACACTTAAGCCGAGGTTTTTTTTTCACTGTCCGTGTCCATGGGAGCTGCATTTTATTAGAGCAGTGCCTCAAAATGGCATGTGGCTTGTCAGAGCAGAGTGAAAGTCTTCACAGTAGAGCACGTTAACTACGACCTGCCACTCTCTTCGAGCACTTCATTACAGTGCACATACACTAACCACACTGCACAAAAGGTCTTTTCAATCTGGCTTAGAGAAGCTAAACATCTCTGTCTGTTACATCTTCTTTGTCTGTCTCATGTATCTCACATCTCTCTCTAGCTATTCTTGTTCCATCTTTTCTGCCTTCACTTTGATTTCGACTGCAGCTTCATACTATTACATCCCACATTGCAGCCCACACAGCATCAAATGCCAAACAAATTCCTTTTTAACCTTAGTGGTCATTCATGTTAACACGTCTGATTTTTATGAAACACCTGAATTAGAATAAATATGCTTTTTATGTAATGTATTAGTTTTTTTTATGATAAACCAAACAAGTCAAATAATCAACAATGACGTTAAGAAGCGAAATTAATGCCAATGAACAACATCTTAATTAATGGTTATTATCAGTTGTTAACTGGCAAAATGAAGAACTGAAGCTCATCGAAATTGTTTTTCTTTTTTGTCTGTTTGGTGTAAGCAGTGCTGAAGTTCATGGTTTGTCAACTGAAGTAATGCTAGTTATGCTGTGGGTTTATTTTATTTCCAAATACCGAATATTAAGGAATGTAAATGACGTCATCTTTTCATGTTTTCTGCTTAAGACCACATGCGGCAAACACAAGGCCAGTGAGCCAAATCTGTCTCACATCCGGGTTTCATTTGGCTCTAGAATAATAATTAAAAAAAACAACAACACTCCTGCTCAGCATTTACAGACATTATATTCAGAATTCACACCAGATCTATACAGTGTATGCAAACTTACATCTCCCTTTGTTTAAATAAAACGGATGAACAGTAGTTCATCCGTGCGCTTCGGTGAAATGTCTACAGTTATCTAAAATCAACGCCTGTGTGCTGTGCTTGATGTAATTCACACTCATGTCTAAAAATGATTCAGAAGAATGTTGTGTGTTGTGCTGTTGTAAAGGTGTTCATTAAGATGGGGAAAATTAAATCACACTTCTCATCCTGATCTGTACTGTTAAACTAGCAAGTGTGATGTGCACTTCACATAGATGACAGACGGCAGTATACTGTAGTAGCAGTGAAGATACGCATTTTTATTTAATCATTTAGCACCATCTATCAACCATTATCAAATGCTCTTTCCATATTATTAACGCTGCCTTAGGATACCTTTGTAACAGTTTGTAATGATTAGGTTAGATTAAATATCCTGATCTACTCTTTTTTCCCGTGTCTACATAGACAAAAGATGACACGAAAATAATTTACAGCCATCATCATCACAGCTTTCACAATGTAGCTCTGGACAACACTTCAGTCCTAGACGGTGTTACAATAATAGCAGGAAAGTGCACAAACTGAATTGAACTGAACGAACTTTAAGACATTCCTACCTAAATTCTACATGGATATTTTAACAAAAAAACTAGCAAAATTAATGGTTGAACCCCAAGGTATAGTTTCTGCTCAGGTCATGTGACACAGCATTTATGACTGCCCTCATAAAAATGGCCATATGGGATGCAAAGCTATAAAGTTTTACAAAAATAAGACCTCACTCATTCCAAGCAATACGTCGCTGCCATTGCAAAACAGTTCTTTGTCTACATTGGCAACCAGAATTAAAGCCTTGTCACAATTACTGTGCTGATTTACAACCAAAAACTTGCAAATTAGAATGAACAAACAGCCAGTCCTAGACTGCATTTGAGATGTTTATCAACATAAATAACACGATATAGTCCCTGAACTCCACCACCATTCCTAGTTGGAAAAGGTCAACAATGAAGCAACTGTCACCTTCTGTTACACTATTAAAGCCATCATCGATAATAGATACACTATTAAAGCCATCATCCTCTCTGAGCAAGCAGATACACAGATGACACAGATGGTCTTAATGCCGGAAGCCTGGCGATTGTAATGATGTTTTAAAATGTTTTTATTTCAGTTCTTAATACTAAAAATCACTTGTTAAATATTTTTAGCGGCTCACGCCTAAGAACTTGACTTGCTTAAATGGCAGATCAGTCTTGGACACAAGCAGAAGAGCTGTCACTTCAACATCTTTCTTTGCTTTGCGTACACACCTGATTGCATTCTGATCCACTCTTTTAACACCCTAGCCAAAATATCAGAGGACATCACCTTAGCGTGAATGATATTAAATATCAAGAAGAAAACAAGACTACAAGGTAACACCAAGCAGAAATGTCGTTGAGATCAGGAGGTTGAGGAGCACTCCTGTTTTTGCCTATAGATAAAGAAGTAGGAAAGGGTAAGCTCCTCTTGGTCTCCTTCACAAGGATCTGATATGTTATGGTTTTTGTACCAAGTGCAAGAAGCACAATAGACATCGCACTTCCTATGAAAAGTTAAAAAAGCTAGGATACATGTACACAGCATTGTGCACTCAATCTCTTTGGTTCTCTACCTTCTGGAAAGTGTTACAAGATTTTTTACACAAGAACAGACTGCACAACAGTATATATATCCCAAGCACACTTACCCCTAACCCAAACCCCATCCTAAATCGTGCCATGGGTGACTACTGTAATTGCATTGTAGACTTCTTAGATTTTTTTTTTAAAGAAATAATAATTTCTTTAATAATTTTTCTTTAATAATAATTTTATTTTATTTATCTTACCTCATCTTATCTTAATGCTAAATCTAGTACATTCTATTAAGTAAGTACAATATTAAAAGTAAAAAAGGCACATTACCTTTCTTTGGGCAGGTTGATCTTTGGCTGTTTGGGACAGCGCTTGCTGAGGGTAAAGAGTTTTCGCACAATTTTGTTAGCTTTGCCAAAGATTAGTTTTGTGCTGGTCTCCAGCTGAGCGTGGCGCCTCTGCAAGGCTGTGTCCAAACTCCAGAACTTCAGGATAGCTGAAGTATTCAAAAAGTGATCCGTGGGCAGCTTCTTCAGAAAGGTCTTAAACTCATCTGAAAAAACCAAACAAACAAAGACACAAATCATATTATAACAACATGTAGCAAAACATGTAAAAAAAGCATTTTGGACATGAAACACTGAACCCTGAGTGAGAATAAGCAGCAGGAATTAGTCCATGTTACAAGTGAACCATAAAAGCTTTGATTCTGAGTAATTGGCTGTGAAACATGGGTGGAGGAGAAGTGACATTTCAGATAACAACCTGAAAAATCTCAAAGAAATGCACAGTTAGTGGCTCAAAAAGTGTGGAAGCTGAGTAAGAATGTTGTAGTAAAACAGCAATCAGCACATAATTTCAGCTTGTGCCCCTTTTCTGGGGTTCCAAAGCAAATTTAGATGTGAAACATAATTGTTCCCTGAATGATGTGCAATAGCGATAGCTGTGGAACACAGGCACCAGTCTTATTTGCCTGCCTGCAAATGCTGAACAAGCACGAAACACCTCACACTTCAGGGACAACATCAAACTCAAATTATCCTAATGCTCATTTTAACTTCAAGAAATGGTTGAGCTGACTCTGGCAGTCCTTGGAAATGAGTGAAATAAAGACACTTGTGCAGATGTGGACAGTGAGGAATGGGCGAACTCCTGGGGATTTCTTCAGGCTATTGGACATGTATCTTGGGTTCTGCTGAACACCCTGCTGTCCCAGGCAATTATAATGTGCAATGATCCTGTGTAAGACGGCAAACCCATAGGCTCCCACCAATAAGACTGAATCAGTGTTGGATAACATTGGGTTTGGCCCAGAGAGTCGTTTGAGCTCAGTTTACCCACTGCTCTACTCATCCATGACCAGCTGTTTCTCTCTCTCTCTCTCTCCCTCTCTCTCTCTCTCTCTCTCTCTCTCTCTCTCTCTCTCTCTCTCTCTCTCTCTCTCTCTCTCTCTCTCTCAGTCTGTCTCCGACTTATCAATGTGACCTTCATCAGAAACTTTCACATTTCACATTTTGACCATTTTATACCCATTCTTGGTTTATTAGAATTGAACTGTCTCTCGCTCATTGCAAATTACCCTCATCAATTAAAATATATATGTTAGAAGGAAACTATGTCAATTAACTAGTGACACTGTCTCATTCATCAATGTCTCACTCACGAGGCTCAATTTCCATAAAAGATATTCGGAAGTGCTAATGTTAAAATGCACAGAAGTATACCGCTATCAATCAGTCCACTGTAGAGAAATGTTTCCTAATGAAAGCCCTTTTGTTGTGTTTAGTATAAGAGAGCCTAGACCTGGCTGTCTGCTTTGCTCAGCAGTGAAACCCAGGCATGAAAGCACACCTGTCTCTGCCTTTCTGTCTGTGTTTTTAACTTGATGTGGTCTGTGTTTTTCCTTTTGCTGCTCTGGCTGATAGATCTCATCTCTCACTTCTCTTCTCCTTAGTGACTTGTCCTCTCTTTCTTATCCTGCCCTCCTCTCGCCTTTATCTCTCTCTTTCCAGGTTGTCCTGCTGCTGAAGAAGGCTCATTAGTATTCGTGGCACACTTAGGGAATGTGCTCTGCCTATCCACCTCTTTTTCTGGCCGTTACAACTTTGTGTTCGAATCCATGAACGATCGAGCTCTTTAAAAAAATAATAATAATAATAAAAATGGTACCGATAAATAAATCTAGCTATTTTAAATCACAAACACTGCATGTGCTATTATAGTGTGGCAAATGAATAGTCCGTATGATCATAAACCGGAGGAGAAATAAGAACTACAGCAGTCTAATTATGTTCAATTAGGTGCTAAACCACCGGCTTTCCAAATAAGGACGCAACGGACATCTGTAAATGTGATCTGGATGTTTACTGCCTTGAAGACAAAATTCTCTTTCTTTCCAAAGACCCACATAGTGCTGCTCATTATACAAGACCAGTGCACACCTGCATCCTGATATCTGAATAGTTGCCTAGTGTTCAAACCACCCTGTAGGAAAGTGAGGGCCACTCTCCCTTGTTGATGTGAGGGGTCAGTACAAAATTACACCTCTTTAATGAGGAGGTCAGTGGCCAATGCACAGTAGCAATTAACCTGCCATTTTACAGGCTAGCACAAAAGGGCAAAGAAAACAGGCCACTAAATGGATTTTGTCTCTGAATATAGAATGTTCTTAACCATTTTCTTATCAGGGATTTGCTGAAAAATGCACCCTTTCAAAATCACATATTACTCAGAAGTAATGGCACCTCAATAAGCTGCTGAACAAAAGATGAACCCTGATCAAAAGATACTAAAGGAATGCAGAGAAACTGTAATCCAGCCATAGACAACAATTCTGTCAGAACATAGCATTATAGTGGAGCAGGCAGTGTGGGAATAGTAGGATGTGCTGTCAATATAGTGTGAGAGGAAAATATCAGCCGTACAAAAAAACATTCAAAGGGCATCTATGGAATCTCTGAAATGCCAAAGAATGGCAGTTTTACGTGGTGTGATAGGGAAAAAAAACTGTTTTACTATTAATGTGATCCTGACATGTTCTGCACTTTGGACCCGTCTGATCTATCCTGATGCTCCACTTCTGCTTAGAGTCTCATCACCTGGAGGTTATTTGCTTCGGCTGAGGATGACACATGGACGGTCTAAAGATACACAGGGCTGCTGAAGATGGTACCACTTACTGGAGAAACCATGAAGAGGGATTTGGACTACAATTACTGTACCACAAACAAGTTGGCACTTCAGTCTCCATCAGTGAACAGTTGATAACTTTAACAAGACAGACTTATGTCAAGCAAAACGAATCCTCTGATAAAATAATTGTACTTTTTGACCATATAGCACACCGTTTTAGGAAGAAAATGATTTATAACGGCACTATTATGTGTCACCCAGATGAGGATGGATTTCATTTTGGGTCTAGTTTCTCTCAGCCCTCACAACTGGTTTGCTCATGAGGTATAAATGCTTTTGGAATTTATATCCTGAATGTATATACTAATAGTGATTTTAACATTATTTATATATGTTAAAAGCACAATAGAAATAAAGTTGAATTGTATTTCATGTAATTTTCGAGTTTTTTAGAATTTACAGGACGTCAGTGACGTGTGTCAAATATTTGACTGAAAGCCAGAACAACATCAAGTTTTCATTTCTGGCTGCAACTGGATAAATATATCTATATATAACTTTCCAATTTAAATTTTATTCTAATCTATTATAATCTGGTCATATGCTATTTCATCTGAGGCAAATAGGATTCTCAAGTTCATTATACCTGTAATGAACTGCTTTGCATCTAAATAGAGGTAAAACGTAATTATCATCACCGATGCCGTCTGGTTTAACATAAAAAATCAGGACTGGATGAAATTCCAGTCCGTCATCACCAAATAGCACCGTGTGCTGAATAAACAGAAAATCTCATTAGATGTGTTTAGATCTTAATGAGATGAAACTGATTATGAATATGAAAATGGGGCTGTTGGCCTTCTTCACGGTTTCTTTTTGCTTCTGACTGATCTGTGTTATGGTATAATTTATATTAACAAGTCTTTTTCATTCCTTCATGAAAAGATTGGAAAGATTTATATGCTATGTGTAGAAGGATGAGAGACGTAGCCGCTGGCCTCTATATGTCTGTTTTGTCTCTAATAGGAGTTTGAGTTTGGAGCTGCAGGAGTTGTTCAGCCCCCTGAGGAAACGGCATTAATCACAGATTGGTCAGGGGAATGGGAGGCTGCAAGCTGAAGAATTATGAGCTATCTGAAGAAGCTGGTGGCTGCCAGAGCTACGATTAGGCAATTTCCTGACTCAGTTGGACAAAATTTTGACTGGTCCTTAAACACCACCGATCCATCAACGGTCCAGGAGTTTCAATGCAGCACTAATCAGAATGTAAGGCACAAATAAATCTATAACATGAAGATCACCATGCCTAGATTTTTCTCAGGGAACAAAACGATCGTGAAACGTATTTACACGAACGTTTGAACGTTTGACAATTGACGTAAATTTCTCTCTTTTATACAGAAATCTGGATCAGTGGATGAACAAACTGAGGTCAGGCAATTCCTGAGCACTGAACACTATTTTCTTTCACCATCATGCAGAATAATTTCCTGGAATCTCAACCATAAAATCAGAGATAATTCTGGGCTGGAGAGATCTGAGGCTTGGATTTTCAGTTCCAGGCCATGATGAGACTGACATGGAACTTATTTTCTGGTGTTCACCAAAATGTGATGCCTTTTTTCTGACAAGCTGGAGGATATTTTCTCCATTAATCAGATGACTGGATTGGCAGACAGTTTGAGTTATCTGAGGCCAGGTTGCTTCCTGAATGCTAATGTAGGGTTGACAGGTGACAGGCCTCTTCCTTGCAAAATGCTGCAAAAAGAATTGTAGAGACAGAAAATAGAAGAAGTGACTTAAGACAGAGTGACTTGAACTGGGATACAGTGATGTTCATTGTCATACTGTTCATTTCAAAGCAAGCTTGGCTTTACCGTGGATCATGACCTGTTACTCATTTGATCGGTAGGAATATCTATGATCAGTGGTGAAGATATATTTTCCTGGTTTGTGTGTGTGTGTGTGTGTGTGTGTGTGTGTGTGTGTGTGTGTGTGTGTGTGTGTGTGTGTGTGTGTGTGTGTGTGTGTTTACACAGCTATTAACTTTAATTAGACTAATCTGCTATGAATCTGCAGTGGATTAAAAAACAAAAGACACCGAATAGAAACATACAGTATCTTTATGTATTTATGTAGAGATTAGACACATAAGCTACTTAACCCTAAATGTATTTAGTAGACATCTTTCATAATTATTAGCAATATAGTTCATCGTTATGGAAACAATTCTACCCAATAGCTGCAGAATAGAGGTCATATGACTAAGGTTCGATTTTTCTCAATTTTTCTTGTTACTCAGAACTGAAAGCAAAATTTGTAATCGAATCGAAATGTTCAATTCTGACATATGGATTAACTGAAGTACAACAATTCTTCCTGTATCCCATTTTCTGTTACTAAAACCCTCAAATTGTAAAATCCCGATCCTAAAGGGGCAAGTCGTGGCCTGATGGTTAGAGAGTCTGACTCGTAATCCTAAGGTTGTGGGTTCGAGTCTTGGCCCGGCCACGACTGAGGTGCCCTTGAGCAAGGTGCCCTTGAGCACTGCTCCCGGGGCTGTAGCATAAATGGCTGCCCACTGCTCTGGGTGTTTGTTCATGGTGTGTGTGTGTGCACTTTGGATGGGTTAAACGCAGAGAATGAATTCTGAGTATGGGTCACCGTACTTAGCCGCATGTCACGTCACTTTCACTTAAATTATTACGCATGTTTCTTGTTATGGTAACCATATACAGCGACCCAAAAACAATGTTCCTGCTGTTGGAAGTGCCCTGCATCCATAATGCACCCTGGTGTGTCCTTTCAACAAGGCCAAGAAGAACACTAAAGGTCTCAGCCTCCAAAATATCATGACAGAAATTTCTAACTAGAATCTAATGGTATAAATTCTTGCATTCATAAACTTTTTACAATCTAATTTATATGCACACTTTGTACAGCAGCTGTCAAGAGTGAAAAACAAGATTACACAAATATGCAGCATCTTTTTCCACCTTATCGCTGGAAAAACAATGCTATCATTGGATGTACATTACTAGCCATTAGGGTGATGTATGCGTTTGTAATGGTCTGTTATGTGCAGCATATCTGTGTGCCATGCTACAGGTTGTAAATGCACTGGGAGTAGCTCTGAACTTAAATGGGCCAACTGGATGAATGAGGTTGACTTAAATGAGGTTTACTTAAAATAAGCACAAGGTGGGTGGCTCACAGGATTTCCATCGGTATAGGATGCACGAATCCTTTCATATTGTTAAAACAAAAGATGATGCGAATTCCTGTCAAAGAAAGATGAAGTGTTCTATGTGTGTTAAAAGATACACATATGGTGTTTTACTGGATTTGAAGTGATGTGCCGGTAAATCTTGAGCAACTTGATTCGTGTTATACAGTATATCTACAACACCGTGCTGTGATTATTCGAATGTCCTTCTTTAATCATTCATACCTAGACTTCTTTTACTGTACTGTAGGTCACAGCTGCCTCTGCCAACTCGACTGACGTCCAACAGCACAATGACACTGCACTGACACAAGACAAGATCCAAATGATCTTTTACCATTGTTATTGTTTTCCAAAGTGATAGATTGGATTCCCATATATACATATATATATATATATATATATATATATATATATATATATATATATATATATATATATATACATATATAAAAACAGATTCACCTTCATGAAAAATGCATAACATCAATACAAAAACAGCAGTATTATTATTTTCCTCATGCAGGTTCAGTGGTTACAATAGTATAGAGGACGCATTGAGTAAAATGTCAGAAGACATGCAGTCTATTTATTTAAAGTTAGAGGTTCCTGACCATGACAGAGTAAAGGAATGAACAACTGCAAGTAATTCTGTCGTCTGTCCTAATGGACTACATGTGATTGACAAGGCCAGTGCTCTGGTTATGCCATGTGTCACCTAGTTGAAGATTGTCTTGATGAGGCTTTAGTCATTCAATGAATCAATTAGCCAATGATGAGGAAGATGCAAGAGAAGGTAATCAAATACTGTATGTTAGCCCTTATGCAGAACTGTACAATCCAGTCTTTCAAATCAATAACTCAGAACTCAATCAGGTTTAAACACAGCTCCACTATGAGTTTAAAGGTCAGTATGTCTTTAATGCTTTAAATATCTGTAAATGTGAAAACTAGTACTATGCCCCCAGAGATGCTGCGCTGAAACACTGTTAATGTAAATCCATTCGTTTTTCATTCATAAAATATAACACACAGCATTTTGCAGAAATTAACTTCCTATAGCTAAACGTGTTAATAATTTATCCCAACTACATGGGATATAACTACACAGAGAAATGTCTATCAAAATAACATCTTTCCCAAATCAGAGAACAGCTGATTAATAATATTTCACTAGACACGCTAACATTGGCTTTCCATGCTGATTTTCTGTTATTGACAGACAGATCATATTTACTGAAGAACAACAAAGTACATAATATGAATGTACAAGGTAATATTTTTATTGAAGTGCTTCTTTCTGGAGACCCTGGTAGAGATATGTGGGCTTTATGGAGAAGTGACTCTATAAATAAATGCACTTATTTTCATATTTTCAGGCAGTCGGCATCAAAGTATGATTTTAATTAAGATGGAAGTCAGTAAACTAATCTGCAAATAATAATATGCTAATAATAGTAATGATAAATCTAACAGGATAAAATACCTTTTTATTCAAAATCAGTTATTAAGAATATAATATAATGGTTATATATTATATTTATTCATAACTGTTTGTTCAGGTCTTGGCTCAAAATATCTATTCACGAAACCTGATCTCCATCCAAAAGACAATTCATTCATTCATTCATTCATTCATTTTCTACCGCTTATCCGAACTATTCTGGGGTCATGGGGAGCCTGTGCCTATCTCAGGCGTCATCGGGCATCAAGGCAGGATACACCCTGGACGGAGTGCCAACCCATCGCAGGGCACACACACACTCTCATTCACTCACACAATCACACACTACGGACAATTTTCCATCTTCCAATTTACAATTTTCCAATTTTCTTTTTAATCAACCTACCATGCTTGTCTTTGGACCGGGGGAGGAAACCGGAGTACCCGGAGGAAACCCCTGAGGTATGGGGAGAACATGCAAACTCCACACACACAACCCTGATGGTGTGAGGCAAACGTGCTAACCACTAAGCCACCGTGCCCCCCCAAAAGACAATTTGGTTTAACATATTTTACAAGACAATGCAACAAATCAACTTTAATTCAGTCACTGTGAATAAATACATCTCATGAACCTATATATATATATATATATATATATATATATATATATATATATATATATATATATAAATATATATATTCCATTTTAAAATAAAACCAAAAACTGTTTGAAATGATGCAAAATAATGTGTAGTTCTTGGTTTTCGGACAATGCTGTAGTCTGACTTCAAGAAAATGTTCTCTTTGACTTCAGAAGCAAGGCACCTACTATAGCACCTATCAGCTATATCTCAAAAATGCTTCGAGCAGAGAATAAGTCACAAATCTCTGAATTCACCTCCATTAAAACGTTATTGCCAGCCATTAACATGTGCTTAAATTTGCATTTCCCTTTGAAGTTCCATTTCATAGCAGCACATTAGAGTTTTGCCTTTTATCCGCAGCTCACCTGTTTAAATCAGTCAGTAATAACACACAGCGGGCCGCTCCGAGTATCTTTATAGACAATCATGCACGCAACATTAGAGAAAACCTCATGTATATGTCAGTTTTCACTTCTTCATATTGATCTGAGCAAATACATAATTCAGCAGGGCAGATGGATAGAAGTCTCCTTCCAGGGTGGCACTGTGATGCGCCAGCAATTACTAAATATCTCACATCATTAAAGCCTTGAAGCGAACCCTAAATCACAGTGGGGAATAAGGAGGACTGTCCAAACTTCTTAGAGTCTTAGAGAAGAAACATATTCATACTAGAGAGTGACTGAAAAATTGCTGTCTATATCAAAGTAACTTTTTGGTTGAAGCAGTGTACATGTTTGGAAACCTACTGTAGGCAGCGCTTGCTTACCTGCCCGTGATCACTGTTGATTAAAAAAAACCTGCACACATCATATCCTAACAGCTTTATCTCCAGACAAAGATCTACAGAGATCTATATATATAATTTTCAGATTATCATAATTACATTCTGAGGTTCATGAGATGTATTTATTCACAGTGACTGAATTAAAGTTGATTTGTTGCATTGTCTTGTAAAATATATTAAACCAAATTGTCTTTTGGGGTGGGGGGGTTGGCACGGTGGCTTAGTGGTTAGCACGTTTGCCTCATACCTCCAGGGTTGGGGGTTCGATTCCCACCTCCGCCTTGTGTGTGTGGAGTTTGCATGTTCTCCCCGTGCCTCGGGGGTTTCCTCCGGGTACTCCGGTTTCCTCCCCCGGTCCAAAGACATGCATGGTAGGTTGATTGGCATCTCTGGAAAATTGTCTGTAGTGTGTGACTGTGTGAGTGAATGAGAGTGTGTGTGTGTGTGTGTGTGCCCTGCGATGGGTTGGCACTCCGTCCAGGGTGTATCCTGCCTTGATGCCCAATGATGCCCGGGTTGATGCCCGGGTCATTGTGTTTTCGGATTTGTTAATGTGTTTTGCACTTCTCGGCCACAACAACAAGTCGGACAACACGGAAAAGGTAGGTATAGTTTGTGAACGGAAACTTACCGATCATTGGACAAGACACCTGGCATTCAAGATATACAGGTGAATGAAAGGTGTCTTGTCCGATGATCAGTAAGTTTCCATTCACAAATTATACTTACCTCTTCTGAATTGTTGTTGTGGCCGAGAAGTGCAAAACACAGTAACAAATCCGAAAACAAATTAAAAATTCGGATTTGTTAATGTGTTTTCGGATTTGTTAATGTGTTTTGCACTTCTCAGCCACCGTAGACATGCCTTGTTTAAGTTATAGTTCAAATTGATGAAATTGAAAATGTTTTAAGAGTCACTGCATTACCGAGTTTAAAGCATACCTAATTTTTTTAGATGATGTAAAGTATGAACCCTTTGTATGCATGGAGACCATGGCGGTGTTGTTGCCGTGGTCTGTTTTGAGCTCGGGTCTCTGTCATTAAACATTTGATGACTTTGTCAGAAAAAATGTTATGTTAAGTTGAAACTCATATATTCTAAGCTTCTGGTTAGACAATGGCACTTGACTATATAGTGTACAGTTATAGAAAAGGAAATGATTTATAATCACTCTCTCCAGTGTCACCCAGATGAGGATGGCTTCCAGTTTGAGTCTGCTTCCTTTCGAGGTTTCTTCCTTGTATCGTCTCAGGGAGTTTTTCTTTGCCATCGTTGCCTCTGAGATGCTCATTAGGGATAAACAATATAAATATAAACTTTTCCTTTAAAGCTACATGTCCATTGTTACAAAAAAACAAACAAACAAAAAAAAATCCATGTACAGAGATATGAGAGTGTATGAAGGTCTTCTGTATAGAAACCCCACATGTGCAGATTCTACTCTTTATATTGTAAAGACTGTGCCCCAGTGCCATTATATATTTTGTCCACGGCCAAAAGGATTGTATTTGCTTGGCTCAGAGTGGTTTGTGACCTTGTCGTTTGTACTAACTCAGCTGCATCGACACTTGGTCTTGAAAGAGCAATATTTGACCCGACCAATCAGACATTTATTGAGTTTGTATATATTATCCGGGACACTAGTAACTCCAGGCAGGCTAAGAAATCCATAGGCTAACTGAAAAACAGGCACGTCATATCTCAACAGAGATTCCTTTTGGATGTGGGAAGATTTTGAAGAATTGAGATTTGAGGTTTCCCATGTTGTTTACTCAATCTTTGTCCACTGTTGGTCAAGTACACAGCTACGGATATGAGCTTATATTTCAAAGCTTACTGCAGTGCCTGGGGTAATGAATGGCTGCTATTGATCGGGCATCTCTAGTGAGAACTTCTCTGACATGCTTGTGTCTCATACGCTTTGTAATTTACTGCAGTGAAATGTGTTTTGATTTTGCTTTGTACTGAATCACTGGGTGTGTCAAATGGTCGGAAAAAGCTTTATGCTTTTGGCAGATTATATAGGATTTATTTTCTTAATCGTTTTAATATAATGCAAGATATTAATGATAATAAAAATGAAACTAAAGTATTAATGAATGCATTGCAATCTAATTCTATTCTTAAGTAAAATATATACCTTTCACTTCTACTAAATTACAGTTCCCTGAAAATAAAGCTATCCACCACTAAGTGTATTTTGCTGTAAATACTTATTTAAAATAAGAGGATTTTTTCACTAATATGAAAAAAAAAATCAATAATTCACTAATATAAATAAAAATTGGTTTCCCTTAACTATTGAAACAGAGATATCAGTGTGCCCTGGTGGTCCAGCAGCAGGAGCCCATGCTCTCATCACCGTGGCTGGGATTGATTCCTGGGCAGGGAACTAATGCAGGCAATGAGGGATTAACTCTCAGTGCCGGTCCCAAGCCTGGATAAAATGAAAATGTTGTGTCAGGAAGAGCATCCGGTGTAAAAAAAAAACCCCCAGCTAAATAACAACTAAAATCAATGTTATCTGTGATGTTAAGTGCTTCTTAATAAACACTAAGTGACAGTAAAGTATGCGGTGACAGTCATGAAGTACATTTCCCATGGCCCAGCACCATATTGTCTCATTTCATTAGTTTGATCATCATCGTTTTAACACCGGATTGTCACTGATGTCGCTGTCACACATTGTGTTTTTGTACGCGCTATAGTCTTGTTATAGCAATACTTATAGTCAGGATATTTTCCATAGTGTCCCCAACTTTGGGTTCTTCCTAACAGTGACACACCTAGCTTGGTGTATCAGCATCCTAGCTTGGTGTATCAACAAAACATTCACATTACATATAGGGGTATCTCAAAATGGGCTATATTTTAAAAAAATATACAGTATGTGTGTTATATGTTAAATTTTTAACAGTATTCCGGATGGAGCTTTGCACACTCCTGGCAACTTCTCAATCACATTCATGAGGACACTTCACCCAGGAGGCTCCCAGATTTCTGGCCAAACTGTTTCTCCTAAATTCTAAATGTAAGCTACTTCTTTGGTTGGCTTCGACAGGAAGGAATTTACAGTATGTCGTAGTTATTAATACCTTCAGTTATTACGCTGATGTTCATATTTGCAAGTTTTTCGAAAGCTTCCGGGAAACAATTGCACTTGACCATATAGTGTAGTGTTATAGAAAGGAAATGATTTATAATCACACTCTCTGGTGTCACACAGATGAAGATGGCTTCCCTTTTGAGTCCGGTTCCTCTCAAGGTTTCTTACTCACGTTGACTCTCACTTGCTCATTAGAGATAGATATAAATAAAAAATGTACCTGTAATATTTATTCAGATTTTTATATTCCTGCAAAGCTGCTTTGCAACAACATCCATTTGTTAAAAACTGAATTGAAGTAAACTCTACTTTTGGTTTAGAATTATATCAATATCGATATTTGCATGTCTTAGATCCATACTGTACGTTTCAAAATGTTAAGAAATAAGCTTCCAGTCAAAAGTTTGGACACAGACGGAATATTTCAATCGAGTGAAATATTTCAAACTTTTGAGTGGAAGTACATACAGTATATTCTTGCTTGTAGCTTGGACACGAGGGCATTTATTTTGTGGTATGTGGGTGTTTTTTATTTTGTGGTATGTGGCTGTGACCTGAAGCCATCTGACCCGACTCAAATTACTGAGTTGATGCACCCTGTACTCAGTGGGCATGTAGCAACAACCAAAATCCCTTGTTCTTTCTCACATTTGTCAACAGAATGGAAGAGCTCAGCTATCTATAGCTCTGGGTGTCAGGTAGCCCAAACTGACGTGTTTAGAAAATGTGGTGTGACACTATCTGCTATGCTGAAAATACAATTTATGCATTCCAGCTCAGTTTCAACTTTTTTCTATTCTGTATATCACTTTCCTGGTTTATTGACAGCTGTTTGTCATTCCCAAAATAAACATGCTGGTGAAGGACAAGGTCTCCTGCAGCAGTCACTGCTGTGTGTCAGACACCGATTCTGCTGTGTAGTTATCATGAATATCATTATGTAGTTATTTTCTGTATGCTTTCCTGTACTGTATTTAGTTTACAGTTTATATACTTGTGTTAGGATTTAATCTAGTCATATTTACTGTTTCCCAGGCATTGTTTATTCCATTTGAATGGGAGTGTGTCATTTTCCTGACTCATATTCTGTCTTGCTGCTAATATCATGAATTTAAGTTGCTTTACTAAGCCATATGGAAGAGTTACATTCTAATCCCAGTCCAGCTGTGCAACTCACTACAGAGTGACAAGGGAAGTTTGAGGGGTATAATAATAAGGTGTCATCTTGCTCTCCACCAGGGCACCTTGGAGTGCAGGGAGGTGCCACGTAGACAAAGACAGAGTGTACTGTCCTCAAAAAGAGTCATTTTCTAATTTTTAAGTCCCAGGACGCCTCTATTGAGCGTCAGGGATCGACAACCACAAGGACAATCACCCATTCCCAGCATTCCCAGGTGAAAACTGACAAGAATGACATTTTACTTTTTGCCTGAATGTGTTTCATTCCATCTGCCTCTCAGTCATACAAAAAACTTCTCCAGACAAAAAACAACATGTAGGTCCACAGTTGAATTTGAAGGCTTGCTGACAAATGTTTCTGGCATTACTAAAGTTAGCAGAATTATATGACGGAACTTTCTTTTGAAGCCAACCTGCAGGGGGTCTGTGGAACAGTCTCAGTGGGAAATGACAGTGGTATTTGGCAAGTCAGAAAATGTGCATCATCATTTCAGAAGCGTGGGCTGGGATTGTAGACTTGGGATGCATTTACCTCTAATAGAAGACAGAAACGTTGTGATTTGCCGGAGGATGTTAGATTGGTATTTGACATATACATAATAAGCCTTTAAATGCCTAATGTTCTGGATATATTCTGTTCAGCACATGATATGCCAGCACAAGTTCGGCAAGAACTCAGGGACACTTACAGTAGCAGCAGCAAAGAACAAAATCAACCAGCAATCACAAAATCTTTGAAAAGAACAGAAATGAATGGTAGTCTTATTATCCATTCCCAGCAACATTTAAGCACATTTAAATTATTTAGAGACAGAATTCTGACATTCTGTTGACAACAAACATGAAAATAGATTGAGGTTTTTTTAAAATACAGATTATTGAACTGCATATCCTGCTAGGATCTTTGATGGTCCAGAAAACTGAACTATTAAGACTTATTAATCACTTCAGCAAATAAGGGGAAGACAAGCTTTTAATAATTCATTGAAGGTGTGATTTAGCTTTTGTTTGAGCGCTGAGGTGATTTATGCAGTAAAGCTATCATACTCTCCGAAAGTGTCTTTTGTATAATCCCTGCTTAGAATTAAGCATTGCTATGGCTGAATAAACACATTCACTCTCCTAAACCTGAAGTGAACAGGATTTGCAATTCTCAACAGGCACATGGTGAAAGTCGGGAGCGGTGTTTACTACGCTTTCTTTTTCACATGTAGTTGAAGTGCCATGAACTCTCCACTTCCTTTTTTATTTCTTTTTTTTCTTTTTTGCATTACTTAGTAATATTTATGTAGTATGTGTTGTAGGAAAAAATAAAAAAAGGCATTTTAATTACTGTGGCACTGTGTAATACTGTTAAATTGTTTAGTGCTTAATTTGATTTGCTTCGATACTGCTGAAAACAAAGCCTTAGTAATATTTAAATAGTGCAGGTGACTTTATTGCACTTACCAAGGACATGTAACAATGACTAAAATGTCCTCCGATATCATTCTTCTTATTATCTTACATCTGCTCATCATAATTCCTGCTCATTACTTTATATTACCATTTTATTATCATTAGATCATTCTTTAACACTTAATTACCACCCCCCTTTGTGTTATGCACTTACACCAAGCACAAGTGAAAAGTGACTTGAGGATTTCTTGAAATTCCAGTAACGGACAAGTGAAGGCCATTTGTATCTGCATTAACAAGCAAGGGACGTTTGATCAGATTGGAGGTGCTTGACCTCTCTGAAGCAGTGTATAGGCTCCTTGCATTCAGGGCTACAAGCATGGGTGATGCATTCTCTTTTAAGATGCTTTGAAGTGTCCTAATAGGCTCAAGAGCCTGTTTAAAGTGCTGTGTTCGCAGTTCCATTGCGGTGCAGTGTTAGTCAGCGCAATGAGACATATGAGTAATAAGTGTACAACATTTTCAGAAACGAAATATTTAAGCTTCCATTCCAGCTCATTATGATTTCAGGAGACAAGATTTAAAGTAGACAGTCCACACCATATCAGCTAGCAGAACCCAAAACCACAGAGAAGTTCGAAGAAGACCAGTGCCAATGTTTTTTGAATGGAATGGATTACACTATTCAAACACCTCAAATAATAAGAAATGCTAACAAGAAATATTATAAAGAATCATCATCGTCATTATTTATTATTATTATTATTATTATTATTATTATTATTATTATTATTATTATTATTATTATTACTGTGCATGGGTTCTACTGTTTAAAAAAAGTCTTTGCAGTGATCTTTGCTAATAAAATTAGCTTGGGTGTTTGTTTCTAGGAATGGTCATTAATGCTACTGTCTTACCCTCATAGTTCACGTTTATAATGAACAATATAATCTGAATATAATTTTCCAGCTTAGAATCCAGAAGGATTTATGTACAAAGATCCCACTGTATATTCTACTGAGAACAGCAGAATAAACAACTTGTAATTGAATCGTATCCGTTCTGCTTCCTTAGCAGATTTCCAGAACATGGTGACTTTTCCCATTGTTTCATAACAACAATAGCAACATCACCACTTCGTACGTGTGAGTGTGTAACATGTAAGAAGGCTCATTTATGTCACACTCTTGCTGAGAAATGGAAGAAACTCATTCAAGATGCTAAAAGTGCTCTGTGTTAAATTTGTTACTGCAAATGTTGCGCCATCGAAAAGAGCATGTTGCCGATGATTAATCAATAGTCACCTCTGACTCAGAGAGACACAAATACTATAATTTCCATTGACATCTAACGGTATGGTGCTGTGAATGCAGAGGAATTACTGTACAAGCAACTTCTTGAAAATTGTTGAATTTTTCTCTGTCTATCTCTTGTATTTCAGATCACAATAGTGAGCTGTTCGTTCTTCCAATCCCCAAAGAAGCTGGAATGACAGATATGATGAATCCCCATACAGTTTAGGACAAGATCTTCTTTGACAAGTACTTATCTTGCTCTTGCTGTATCTGCAGTATATTGCTGATTCTGATGCAGGAAGTGCATCTCAAAAGCTATAGAACAAGTATGGTCTATTCAGCAACTTCCCCTGAACAAAGAGGAGTGCAGCAAGGAGTGAAGCAGATGACTGATGTGACAGGGTGCATTAGGAAAAGAAAGGTGAGCTCCTCTATGACGTGATCAAAAGGAAGGCAGCTACTCAGCTTAGAGAAAAGAAGGGGAATGAGAGCCCACTGTGTTGGAATGCAGAGTAGAGGAGCTAGAAGAGGACATGAGCCAAATATAAGAGCTGTAAGCTACAATGCAACAGCACAGTGAAATACAGAGCTTGGTACAGCTGCCTGATGTAATGACTACATCTTGTTGTCTAAGCTTGTTGCCTACAGCAAGTTTAGTTGAGTGCTGATAGACTAAGAATTAATCATCCTGAAGGTCAGACTTTAACCTAAAGAACACAACGCAGTACCTATTAATGTCAGAAATGATGGCAAAACTAAATCTGGAACCTCCAACTAAGGCAATGGATCAAATCCCTAATATATTTAATGTTGTACTATAAAGAAGCTCATATACAGTATGCAATTGTGAGCAAAGGGAATCTGCAACCTTGTAAAAAAGGACACATAATGGCTGTGAAGGCAAATCTTTTGACTGAAATCAATGCCATCTGTAGAGAGGCCAGTGGCCTCTCAAATAGATAAAGGCATTTGGCTCACAATTTGTACATAGCATTTGGCTATGTACAAATCTATCACTATGTCACATGTTCTGATTGCCCTAATGGAGATAAAGCCCACAACAGGAGATTCAGTGGGTGGACACACTCCAAACTAGAGGAGACAAACCATCCTGGGCAACTAAGGTTGACACAAAGGTTAAGGCAAGTTTAGTTGTGCTTAATCTCCAAAATTTAGCAAAACACTTTTTGGTGTAGAGATGCAGGAGACACTGGATGTCTTATTCTCTTTTGTTAAAGTTCACAATATGAAAAACACTGGATCAGAATGCAAAAGCTTGGCTCAAGTAAGACCAATTTAGCAAAAATATACAGTAGTGTCATGTCTGTAAGTCAACAATGAGCTTTACTGTAACTCGGTTTACTCTGTGAATAAAGCAATTAAGATTGACACCTACAGATCAGAGTTACGGAGCACATTGTCCACACTGTATTTACAGTGTTTACAGTACAGTATATAAGACATGGTGCCTTGACAGATTTTTCTGGTTCAAAGTCATAAAACGGCTGTCATTCCATATGCTGCATATACCAGATGTGATAAAAGCGGTGAGCAAATAGTCTTGAAAGATGCAGATTCCCATATTCCAATGTTTGTAGAACACATTTGATTTTTCTGTTTCCACATAATAGAGTGACATACTAATTCAGAGTCCTCCCCAGGGTGTTCCCAGGCTTTCCAGGCTGCACTGCCAGATTTTCTGTGCACTTCCTTATCTAGATGATTGGCTGCTATGCAGCAAGTGATGAGGCAGATGGAGCTCTTCAATAAATATGTTGAAGCTCTGGGGCTTAAAGACATTTTGGCTGTGCAGACTGTGCAGTTCATTGAAATGAACTTGTTTCTCATGCAATTTCTCGCATGCTTAAGAGACTTAACAGAATCTACAGTACCACATATCTCCTATATGCATATTTTTGTGTGGGGTGTGGATGTTTGGTGTAGCATTCCCCAAGTTGATGCTTTACATTAATATTAAATTAAGCATAAAACTGTGAAGAATGCTGAGGTAGGCTATCAAGCTAGGTTATGTATATAACTCTGGATCTGTGACTAAAGTCATCAGAATACTTAATATGAACCCAGATACATTTTATCTCATTTGGCTAATGCTGTTATCCACTGTACCCAAGGACCCAGCAGTAGCAGATTGGTGGTACTAGGACTCATAATCTTCCAGGCTGTAATGTCTGCTGAATTTAATTAGCTTTGCAGCGTGTTTTGGCTAGTCCTGTCACTCAGTATCTGAAGTTTTCCAGTGTCATCCATTGACATTCCAGCGAGTCTCACTATGTGACCAGAGAGCTATTAAGAACTATTAAGTGCTAAGTTGCACATTACTCATGCAGATAACATAAAGCCAATGGATCTTCCCATGTACTGATGCACTAATGAGGGCTGTGATGAAATTTAATGTTCACCATGAAAAGTGGGCTTGTTGCATTATGGACACAATGGCTGACACAATAATTTGCTTAGTCATACATAATAGAAACAGCAATGTATCTCTGAAAAATTCATTTTGAGCTGCTATGATCTGGCATTTGAAAGGTCTGCTTTTCTTACATCATTTCAGAGCAGGATAAGACCTGGATAAGACACAACACGAAAAAACAGCTCTATCATAACAATACAAAGAAAAGTCCACACCTCTTTACTATCTTATTTTCTCTGTCGAGTATCTGGGCTGTTGAAATGGCCAGTGGCCAGTCCCGAACCATTACTGAAGATGTAGCCCAAGCCCAGTGTAAACGTTTGCTAAGTATTCACACAAAAATTGACCACAACCTTACAGACACAAGGTTAATCCATGCTAAGTGAAAACCCAATGAAATATCAATGACTGCATATGCTTTTAAGAAATGTCTATGCTCTTACTTTAAGTCCCTGATTTACTAAACATTAGTACTGTATGAGCAAACATATATGTTATAACACCCTGATAACATCTGCAAAAAAATGAGACTTTGAAATAGAGTCTAAAGAGGATTATGCCTTTTATGTAAGAAAAATAACACAGGGTTCAGTTAATGAATATGTAATTTGGGGTGGTGTTAATGCAAATAGATTAATTTAGCACCTGCAATGTGATCTATTATGTCTGAAAGTGATTCTGGGGACAGCAATCGTGTGTGCAAATTATTTCACCTGACGGGTGGATATTTCATTTATAAAACTCAATTTTCTTTGTTATCAGTAATCGCCATAGCTATCAAAATCTAGCACATGCAAGATCAATATTTAAGTGCTTTCTTCACCTTTTGTGTGTGTGGCCATTTAGGCTTTTGAAAACCGCCACAAAACAACCACTTAGTGCGATTTCTATCAGAATGCACAAGAAAATATAAAGTATTTGTTGGAAACTTCGTACATCATAGCTAAAGTCTCAAAATCTAGAACTTTTGTATCATTTAACCAAACCTGAAACATTATTATATCTTTCTGTGTTATAATCATACATTGTATGAATTGTATGTTGGTGCTTGAAATGAGATGTAGGAAATGAATTCTTTCAAGAAACAATAACACTTGATTAGTATTTGTGTGTCCTTTGCAGAATTAGCATCATCAGTTTCAGGGGAAAAAAGATAAACTTGCTGGGTGTCAGCAATCTATCACTTTCACATGGCAAAGGCAGTATATCTGAGAACAAGCTTTATTGAGTAATGGAGCTATAAATTTAAGCATTTCTCTTGGCAGGTCTCTGAAGGTGATGGAACCTGTGCCAGAACTGTGTGTTGGTTGTACCATGTAACAAACAACTCTCCTTTACTTGAAAGCAGGTTTTTAATTACCATAATGGATCAGTTGTGAAAATGAGCATCCTGCATATCAGAGGTTGGAGAGGAAGGGGAGGGTGATCCTTATCCTGAAGAACACTTGAGCTTTTAAGGGTGGATTTATAGTTGTAAATTCAATCAATCATTGAAAAAGGAGGTGCTAAAATTACTTGGTGGCACAACTGCAAAGGTGTAAATCGTAGCTGTGGGAAATGTGGCGTGCTCGGCTATCGCATTCGGTGCTGTCTTACTAGCCGACAACCTCCAATGCAATGAATGAATTATAGTTTAACTTTGCATGTAATCTAAATGCAGCACATGACCACCATATGAGAGCTAGAAGTACAGTATGCAGCAATGTATGGGATTCTAAAACTCATAATTCCATCATGTGAAAGATCCTTCAGGTATTATGATCTGATCATTCATTCATTCATATTTTCTACCGCTTATCTGAACTACCTCGGGTCACGGGGAGCCTTTCAGTTCTTTAATCTTTAGCATGTCAGGTAGAGAATCTGCAATCTAGAAAATTATTTTTAGAGCTCTCTTTTAATAATAGGAGCTGACTTTTCTGACAGGAAGTAAATAAAACTGTAGAAAAAAAAGCTTTTCTCACAAGCCCAGCACTTCACCTGCTGAAAGGAGATATGCATTTGGAGGAATGCTGAGATACACTTAAATGAATTTGGGCTACTTTCTTTAGCAGTTCCTCACAGTGTAGAGAAGAAGCTTGGGCTTATCTGCGTGATTGGATCGCTCTTTGGACGAGAAAATGTTCCGGGGTGGGGAGAAGAGATGCTGTTGTTCTTGTTTCTTTTAGCTTATTCACCATCACTCTTTCTGTCTACCTTCTTTCAAGCCAACGACATTATCAGATCAATGAAGCCCAAACAGAACAGTGAAAACAAGTCAAAGGTTACTGTCGGAGAGGGAAAAAATCCCCTCCTACAATCCAGTTTATATTTATCAGGACCTAAACGACAATTGTGTAGTCAGGTAAGCTCAGATGACGTGATGTAGTCATTCTTTCCCGAAAGTGAACCATAAATCAGAAACCGGGTAAAGAATGAACCTTGAAGACATTTTGGGTCAGTCTTCTTTGCAACATTGCTTCAGTTCATTGATGTCTGAGGACATTCGTTTATGGTCAGCTTTCTTAAGATCCATCCTCAGCATCTCAGTGGTGTTGAGGTCTGGACTTACATTTGGCCATTTCAACTCTTTTTCCTTCTTAACCATACAGATGTCAGGTTACTGGTGTGTTGGGATCGCAGTCATATCGCATGGCCTATTGTCTGCCAAACTTATGCTGTTTGACAAATGACTGCATGAATCCTGTGGCTGAATAACAAGCCCAAATCTTCATGACAGTTGGCATGAGGTGTTTCTGGTGAAAGCTGTTTAGATTTTCAAAGACACGGTGCTGTGCAATGATGACCAAACATCTCCACCTTGGTCTCATCAGTCTAATCTTTTTCAAGAATTTAATGTGGGTTTGTTTAGATGCAATTTTGTAAAACTAATTATGGGCTGTATCCTAGTCACTTGTTTATTCTTCCTCTGATGAACATGTGCTTTTATGTGCTCACAGAGGCTGTAGGTATCGCTTTGGTTTTTGAACATTAAACAGTCATGACGCGACCGAATTTGCTTGGACGCCCACTCCTGGGAAGATTGGCAACAAACTTGAAGGCTTTCCATTTGTAAACAATCCTTCTCACTGCAGAATGATGAATTTCAAATTGTTTGGAGATAGCCTTACAAATCTTTCCAGATTGATGCGCAGCAACAATTGCTTCTCTGAGGTCATGGCTGAGGTCGTTTTTTTTCTTGGCATTATGCAGACACACACCACCAGAACATCAAACTGCCCAAAGTTTTGCTTTTGTAGATGGAGTCACACTTCTGAATGATGAACTAATCTAATGCATTTCATTTGTAACACCTGAATGCTAAATACCATCATAATGAAATTCAACCTGGGTTCTGAACGATAGTTTATATTTGGGGAAAAAAATTACTACATATTAACATCTGTTGTGTATTTGGTTGTCAGCTGAGATTATGTGTTTGTTTATAGAATATCGATGAAGACCAGAAAATATCTGATACGCTCTGATAAGTGCAAATAAAAAAATATTATTAAGGGGTTTACTTTCTTTTGTCTATGACTGTTTTTTATAACTAACCCGAGACGACACACTAGGCTATGTTTTAATCATTCAGACACTAATTGTAATAAGAAAACTAGTTAGTGTTAGTATTTTTTGTTGCTGAATTCCTAAAATACCGAAAAAAACAAATAGCATGGTCACTCACAATAACATATAAGGTATGACATATCAATTTGTAATATATTGTATTAGCACACACATTCATTCATTCATTCATTCATTCATTCATTCATTTTCTACCGCTTATCCAAACTTCTCGGGTCACGGGGAGCCTGTGCCTATTTCAGGCGTCATTGGGCATCAAGGCAGGATACACCCTGGACGGAGTGCCAACCCATCACAGTGCACACACACACTCTCACTCACTCACTCACTCACTCACTCACTCACTCACTCACTCACTCACTCACTCACTCACTCACTCACTCACTCACGTAATCACACACTATGGACAATTTTCCAGAGATGCCAATCAACCTACCATGCATGTCTTTGGACCGGGGGAGGAAACCGGAATACCCGGAGGAATCCCCGAGGCACCGGGAGAACATGCAAACTCCACACACAAAAGGCGGAGGCAAACGTGCTAACCACTAAGCCACCGTGCCCCCCTAGCACACACATTTTGGAGTTAATTTGTATTAAAAAATATGCTCTAACAACGCCGTTTTTAAAACAGCTCCATCGTCTTTTTTTGCTACGTCGTATGGTAACAATGTGTGGCAAAGTCTGCATTTTCTATCCCCGGGTTGTGTATTTGCTTAAAGAAAAGTGCTTGATTGTAAGTATGTCGGTCAAGGTAAAGTGAATAAAAAATACATACAATAAAAAAAAACATTCAGAAGACCTGACAGATATTCCATTTACAAAATGTGAGATACCTGAAGAGGGAAAACTGAGAGTAAGGGATAGGAATGCAGTACCCATATCAATCAGCTGTCACCATCAAACGCTGCTGCAGAAGACTCAGCTTTGTCAAATGCACTTCTACCTCACAGCTAAAAAGACTTTGAATGCTCTACTACAGTGACAGTGTTCTCCTTACTGTTTACAAAAAGCCTTAAAAGTCTTCCTGCGGCCATGTTTTGCAAGCTTGGCCCCAGTTTCCCAAAAGCAAGGAAATATTTGTGTCTCAGGTTAAGTGCGTTTCAAAGAATGCCTTGCTGTACTGTGATCTTTGTGCTACTAATTACTTCAGGCAAAATTCGAACACCAACTTATTTTTAGCACCAGACAGTGTAGCAGAATCCTTACCTGACTCAATAAACTCATTATTCAAGGTGATCCAGGCCTCCCTGCTTTTCCGGAGACTCTCTTCCATGGCTCTGATATCCAAGAAGGGGCAGTTGCAATCAGGAAACTTGGCAGAACATCGACACCAGCAGTCATTGTTGCGGCACAAGAGCTCGCCCTCGGAATTGCATGCCACATAGCTGAGTGCTGCCTCCACGAATCGGTTGCGCAGGAAGTCCGGGAGAACATCCTGTAAACCTGGGTTTAAATACATGACTTTCTTAGTGCCACATAATACAGAGAAAATATATCTGTTTTTTTTTTTTAATATCTTCTTCAAGGACCATATGGCTATTACCATGCGTGATGTAGTGTTAGTGTTTTCTACAGTAATGTCACTAACACATTCTTTTAGTTACTTTCAGAATAGCAGGAAGTAATTAAGCAACAGCAAACATATAGACAAATAATTAAGCATGTCTTGTCGACTTTAAAAATACCAAACCTCATGAGAGCCATTATAATCGTCTAATAATAGTGAAAACAGCTGTCTATTTGACAGCAAATGTGCTGGAACGGATGCTGAATGGATGCTGAACATCATTTTCTTAAGTGAAAGCCAGAAGCCTTTCTTCTGATAATTGAAGTTTGATAATTGTTCTTAACAAAACACAATACACACATGATTTAAAGATATAAAGTAACTTTAGCCAAACTTCCACCCTAGTAACACTAGCTTGGTTTGGAAATCTTCCACATCCCATTAAAACGATGCTGACATGCATGCGGTTTACCGAGAAGAAACGTGATATTTTTCTGCACTGATGCAATGAAGAAGTGACAAAACCTTTGTTAAAGAAGCACAAAGCCAGATAAATTCAATTTATAGAACGTTTTTTCATTTTCTTCTTCCTTTTCTTTCTCGTTTCAACTTCCTTATACAAGCCGAGAGTAATATGTTTTCTTTTTTTAAGGCCATGTTCAGAACAATGCAATAAACCCAAACTCATTCTCCTGCATTATCTTCTATAGATTGGGCAGGAAACAGAGAGCGGATGGAATGTAAAGTGGGTCAGAAGTCTGACTGTGTTTGCTTGCACATTTCTATTTAGGACAGAGGCCTGCCATGCCAGCTCTGTAATTGGGTAATGGGATGGATAAAGACTAACAATCTGTACGGCAAGGTCATTCAGCCATACATCGCTGTCATGAAGCAGCAGTGCTCTGCAGACAGAGAATCAATGTGGCATTCTCTGACCATATCCTCTTCTGATCTTTTGATGGGAGGTGATGTGAGTATTGATATTTATGCAGTCAAATTTATTAGTGATGATTTGCTGGGAAAAGCCCATCTTATACGAATCAACGGTGCCAACTCTGGTAGGAGGATTGTATATGTAATATATTTTAAAAACACTTTTATTGTTGCTTTTGTTGTAGCTAGCAACAATGTAGACAATTAAGCATTTTCTAATCAATATGTAGTGACGAACACCCCGTACAATCATTCGATAATGAATACGTTCGCTATCCATCTGCTGGGGAGATCGATCCACATTTTACAGCCCAGCTGCGGGTGTTGAGCAACTGCTAATTATATTATCTGAGAAAAGCTCTTCTCAGCTTCACCAGATCTGACACCCATCAAGACAGAATCAATTCCTTTTTCTCTCAGCTTTTCAAATTCTCTCTCCTGGTATGAATATTTATGAGACACGTTTCTCTCGTATTTATTCTCCGAATTTCAGGAAAACAAGAGGCGTAATTAGATGCAGTCTTCCTCTCAAGGCCTGGCTCATGGTGGGTGCAGAGCCAACAGTGTGGGGAGGCACACAAAAGACAGCAACTTGGATGGCTTTCATTCCGGATAAGACTAAATAACAGCTCTTGTGCCCTCTCCTCCTCAATCTCAGCCTTTTCATTGAGAGAGACAGGAGTGATAGTTTTTTTTTCCCTCCCACAAAAGTTTATCACAGTCTTCAGTAATATCTACAGTCTAAATTATATCTATTGTGGCTAAAGTTCTGGTTCTGGTTTTACTGTACCAGTGTTGTGATAGTTACTAAGAAACAGTAGATAGTTACAGTTACTAGTTACATCATTCAAAATGTAACTCAATTACTTTGTTGATTACTTACACCAAAAAAGTAACGCTTTCTAGTAAAGAACGTTATTTAATGTTCCCATTAATGCCCTTTTATGCGTTATGGTCTATACAAACACAAAACTGACTTAAACACAAAGTAATTTTTAAACACTATTTTATTTAAGTCAGACCAGCACAAACTGATTATATCACAAGGATTTCTAACAAGCTAACGAGCTGCCTGAAAGCAGAAACTACATACCTCGACGAAGCTAGAAGCTAACCCAGTGTCGGTGGACACACTCGAAGTGAGTCAAGCACCTCCAGCCAAACAACAGCGACTAGATTTTAACCGGACTGTTAGCTGTTAGTCATGGACAGATCAACAAAGCTATTGCACGATATGTTGTTGAAACATGCAGCCTGTCTCTACTGTGGAGTCACCGGCTTTCAGAAGGTGCTTCGACGGATTGGAGTTGCTGTTGATCGCAGTAGATAGGACCTTCGAACCAGAAAGACACAGCTTACTGTACATTTGATACATTTGACTAAAATGTTTTTGTCTTTATGCTCAACTAAAGTGAAATAATGAACATATTTCCACTTTGAGAAACTGGTCTTGCTCTCGCCTCGACTCGCCGTTACTGCCGCGCACATACATGAATAAACGGAAACACGCCCACAGTGCGGCGCCTTCGTGTTTACAGGTTGGCATCCACCGATCCTACAATGCGTCGCTGCTGTAAACAGGTTAGGCTGTAGGCTACACGTCAGCCAAAATGAACTACTTTAAAAAAGTAACGGACAAACGCACCATATGGTAACGCTAACGGAGTTACTTTATTTAAAAAGTAATGCGTTAGAGTATTAGTTACTGTCAAAAGTAACTGCCCAACACTGGGTTTTACCCATAGTTGTATGGTGACTATCTATGGTCAATAACATACTTAAATAGTTTTCAAATAATAAAAAAGTCTAAAAGGTCTTCTGAAATTTAAAGAACAACGAAGTGACAGAAATCAAGACCTCAAGCATTTTCCATCCAGCCACTTTTCTCTCTCTGCTTTAGACATGCCCCTGCCTCAGCTTATTAAAGTAGTTACATGGCTTTTGTCAGTGGGGAGATTGCTTCAGGAGGTAACAGTATTAAGTGGGCTGACTTTTAAATGTCAGACTCAAGAAAGTGGCAAGTACTGGCACAGGCCATGTGTATAATTAGCACCGACACAGGCTTTCTTTTCGCTGCCATTACTATATATCGTTTTTATGTGCTTTGGTCACTTGTGGTGACACGTCTGTCACTGTTGTGTGAGGGAAATTTAGTTTAGAGTAAATACTTGTCTTTAAATAACCTTTCACCCCTTCATCACTTCATCTAAGAGTTGGTTCTAAAATCCCTAGCTTGATATAAACATAAGCTTTTTTCTCCTGTACAGTAGGTACATACTCTTCTCCCATCTCCAATTAAATGGAAAAACGTACAGACATACATGGTGCAGTATAATTTAATTAAAATCTAATTAATTCATGTGACTTGTCATTTAATATCCAAGAAGAGAATTTAATCATTTAAATTCTACTATCTTTTAATAAAAATAGACAATTAAAAAAAAAACAACTGCAGTGTAGCCAGGGAAAAGAGTTATCTATTATATGCTGTAATGATTTCTTGTTTTTGAATAGTGAAAAAAATTAATTTTGACATTTCTTAACAATTCCTTCAGCATTATTTGGTGAATTTAATAAAATATCATCAGGGATTTTTGAAATATGAGATTTTGAATGTCAAGTGGTTGATTCACTGTTTGTATAAACATTTGAAATGACTGGAACGAGGACATTATATTTTTTTTTCTTATACACTGAAGACTTTTTGGGTTTCAAATCAGAAGATGAATGTAAAACGAAGACCAGAATTTCAGGTTTCATTTCCTGATTAATCTAAGATCATTGGAGATTTGAAAAACTTAGCACATGGTACCTTTGGTGTCAGCCGACCCAATTGTTTTCAAGTGAGCAAATGAGCAAGTATAAATTATATGTTAATATTTGCTCGCAAATAACTGCATCACCAAAGTGTTGTGTTTTTCTTTTGTGCTGCTTTTCTGCGCTTGTACTACAGCTTCTTCCAGTTGTTGTTTGTTTTGGGTGCTTTCTCCATTCAGTCTCTTCTTCAGGAGGTATAATCACCTTCAGTTGGGCTTATGTCTAGTGATTGACTTGGCCAGACTAAAACCTTCCACTTTTGAAGTCTTCTTCAAAAATGTCTTCAAATTGTGGTACATTCACCCCGTTTGCTGGTTTTGTTTTGAGCATGATATAGTTATTATTAGTTATACAGTAGTAGGAATAGCAGTAATATTCGAATACCCATTTATATTGAAATATCGGAGGTGCACTTAGCGGTTGTGGTGTTAATTATTCTAATTGGTTGATGATGTTCCTGTTACCGTGAAAGCTTGTTTGCGCTTGTTTGCCATTCGGATGGATAAGAATACTGCAGGAAAATATTAGTAGTATAATGGTAGTTCATAAAAAAGCTAAAACAAAGTGCAAGGGCTCATTTTCCCCATTTTCCCATGATGTACAATAGTATATTAATAAAAAATCCAACATCAAAGTAACAAAGACAGTAAAGACTGGATTCCGTTCAGGAATGCAGGTCCAAGAGACTAAGGGTGCTCTGCCTTGTTTAGTTCGGTTGAATCATACCAGAGTTCGATTGCTCATTTGGTGCAGTTCGTTTGGGCAGGTGAGAATGCAGCAATCGAACTCTGGTGCGCACCAAAAGCGGACCAAACAAGCGTACCGAGACCTCCTTGAAGAGGTGGTGTCTTTACGCTTTCAAACGAACTCTGTTACGGTTCGTTTGTGGTGAGTACATGGTCGAATAGACCTAACTGCAAAAAGTATTGCGCATTTTGGACTAAACCAGCTGCCATAGTGGGTCGTTGGCAATATTTTCGGAAGATAAGCATGTCACAGTTTCGCAAAAGTAATGCTCGCCACCTCCTGAAGTGTCTTGCGATGCGTCTTCGCCGTTTGCAGTGCATTAAAATGATATTTTCAAGCCGTTTCCGGGCTTCATTCTGAAAATTAAGACTTTGCATAGAATGCTGTATACAAGCGATGTAGTAGATTACAACCACGAACATAATTGCAGCGCGCAGTCGTCTCTCCATGGTGTACTGTATGCTGTATTTTCCTGTATTTTCCTCTTTTTGTTTACTTCCGGAGTTTCGTTTGAATTTCCCGCACGTTTATTCTGACCAATCGAGAAGCAGTTTAGGAAATATGCTCAAAGACATGTGGCCAATGAGGTTATTACATGACTGCATTTTGGTTCGTTTCAACTGGTGCGGAACAGAATCATCAGTGTGGTGTGAAAAGGAACCAAAACTGCTAAAAATATACAATGTATAATTTTTTGCTTTTGGTCTGGACCAAATAAACCGAACTATAGGTGTGAAAGCACCTTTAAGCTCTGCTGTATTTCTTTGTTTAGACACAAAAGGGCTAGAATCTCACTCCACTTCTATCAGCAGGTAATTAAATAATACACAGCAATGTATTTAATCTAGAAAAACTTTAGTGAAAGTGAAAATATGTCAAATGTTCACAACAAAAAATGAATAGTTTTAAAGACAAAATCCTCATAGTGTTATGAATGAAACACCTGTCTCGCCTCCCGACCACCACCAGAGGGATCCTTCTCCCGAATTCTAGTGACTTCGGAACTACATCTCCCACAATCCACCGCTCCTGCCATAATTACTCAATTACTGAATTTGAGCCCCATTTCTGTGCGAAGTCTCGATTTGCCTCTGCTGTCGGTCTGAGCGTTTTCCTGTCTGTGTTTTCCTGGTTTTTTGACTCTGTTTTGATTTCATTCCGTTCTATGATTGTTTGCCGCCTGCCCCGACCTCCTGCCTGTATTACTGTTTCTGATTTTTGCCTCTCCTTCGATATCGTGTCTGCTAATTCTGATCTACACCTGTTATACCTTGAGTTTGAATTAAAGAGCGTGCAAATGGATCCTCCGTCCCATGATCAGTCATTACAGAAGACTTCGCCACCATATGATCCAGCCGCTGCCTCACAGCTCTTCTGCCAGGCTCAGCCGGTCAGTGAACTCTGCCAACAGCTGACTCATGTCACCTCGGTCAGGGGTGAACTCGTCACAGCCCTACAGGGCTTGCAGAATGCCCCCACAGCGTCCAGCAGGATCCCCACGACCGCTGACCCACGACTCTCCTTCCCGGAGAAATTCGATGGAGACCCGTCGAGATGCAGGGGTTTTCTTATGCAGTGTTCGCTGTTTGTGACACAACAACCGTCTCTCTACCCCACGGATGCTAGCCGCATAGCACTGGTCTGCACCCTGCTCACTGGAAGGGCTTTCGAATGGGCCACCGCCGTATGGAGAGAGGACGGATCAGTGTTTTCTTCCTTCAACCACTTCCTCGCCCAGTTTCGCACCGTATTCGACCATGTCGCTGACAGGGAGAGCGCAGAGGAGCGCCTCCTGAAAATTTCCCAGGGGAGCCACAGTGCAGCGGAATACTCCATAACTTTCCGCACCCTCGCAGCTCAGACGGGTTGGGAGGAAAGACTCCTCAAGCTCCTCTACCGTAAAAGCCTGAACCATGAATTACAAGCAGAGCTCGCTTGTCGTGATGAAGGAAGGAACCTATCGGACTTTATGGATCTGTCTATCCGACTCGATAATCTGATCCGAACCTGGCGATCACTCACACACTCCCCATCCGCTGCATATTCTGAGTCCCCACATCATGCCCATGCTCATCTCACCCCCGAGGAGAAGAGACGTCACAGACAACACGGGCTTTTTTTTATATACTGTGGTGCGCCCGGGCATCGTCTGCCCTCCTGTCCCGTCAGACCACACAACGAGCAGAGTTCGCTAGTGAGTGTGGCCAGTTTTGTCTCACCACCCCAGACCGGTGCTCGATTCGCTGTGCGCTTGAACTTTCAGGGCGAAAATATTGACTCAGAAGCTCTCATTGATTCCGGTGCATCTGGGAATTTCATCTCAGGGGAGTGTGTCAAAGCCAACGCTATCCCAGTAAGAGAGTGCGATGTCCCCGCAACCGTCGAAGCAATAGACGGTCGACCCGTCAGAGCGGGACGGATAAGATTCGTTACCGAAGAAATCGAGCTATTGGTGGGCCCACATCACAGCGAACCTATCCGTTTCATGTCATCACCTCTCCTCGTCATCCTCTGATCCTAGGATTACCCTGGCTAAAGCTCCACAATCTGGTCATTTCCTGGAGAGAGCCACGGATTATAGCCTGGGATAAAACCTGCGCTCCACATAACCAACCCTCCGAGGCACTACTTCCGCTATGCTCCGCGACCACTGCGCCCGTCATTCCCGCTCTCCCGGCTGAATATCGTGACCTAGTGGAGGCATTTAGCAAGGTCAAGGCCACCCAGCTACCTCCTCACCGTCCCGGCGACTGCAGCATCGAGCTCCTACCCAATGCCACGCCCCCAAAAGGCAGAATTTTCCCGCTGTCACAGCCGGAGACAGAGGCTATGAATGCATACATCGAGGAGGAATTAAAGAAGGGGTTTATTCGGCAGTCTGTGTCACCAGCATCATCCGGCTTCTTTTTTGTAAAGAAGAAAGACGGGGGACTCCACCCCTGCATAGACTATCGAGCTCTGAACGAGGTTACCGTCAAATTTCGTTACCCTCTCCCCCTGGTCCCTTCAGCCCTGGAACAGCTGCGCAAAGCCCGGTTCTTCACCAAATTGGATTTACGCAGTGCTTATAACCTGATCCGCATCAGAGAGGGGGACGAATGGAAGACCGCCTTCTCCACACAGTCCGGCCATTATGAATACTTGGTCATGCCGTTCGGCCTAGCTAACAGTCCTTCAGTGTTCCAATCATTCATCAATAACATGTTCCGAGACATGCTGGATCGATGGGTGATCATTTACATTGATGACATTTTAATATATTCTGAAACCATGGAGGCTCATGTCCAGCACGTGCGTGCAGTGCTGAAAAGACTAATACACCATCAGCTCTATGCTAAAGCTGAGAAGTGTGAATTCCACACAACCTCCACATCGTTCCTGGGTTAAGTCATTTCCGCCGGTGGAATCGCCCTGGACGAGTCGAAAGTGGAGGCGGTGTTAAAGTGGCCCCAACCCCAGACTGTCAAAGAACTACAACGCCTTCTGGGCTTTGCGAACTTCTATCGTCGCTTCATTCGCGGGTTCAGCACGGTAGCGGCGCCACTCACTTCTATGACAAAGAGAACCTCGCCCCGTCTATCGTGGTCACCTGAAGCTATCCGCGCTTTTCACCTGCTGAAGGAGCGCTTCACAACAGCTCCCATCCTGCACCATCCTGATCCCGCTCGGCCATTCGTAGTAGAGGTGGACGCCTCCAGTACAGGTATCGGAGCGGTACTTTCACAACGTCAAGGTCCGGCTAACAAATTGTTCCCATGTGCTTACTATTCAAAAAAACTATCTGCTGCTGAACGGAATTAGGACGTGGGGGACCGTGAGTTACTGGCCATGAAGGCGGCCTTCGAGGAGTGGCGACACTGGCTAGAGGGCGCTCGGCAGCCGTTCACGGTTATCACAGACCATAAGAACCTCGAATACCTACGCTCGGCCAAGCGGATGAATCCCCGTCAAGCACGATGGGCCATGTTCTTCACAAGGTTCCACTTCACGGTAACCTACAGACCCGGTTCAAAGAACATCAAAGCCGATGCACTGTCCCGCCTGAATAACGAACCTGACCAGCCCTCTCAGACAGAGCCCATCATCCCCGAGGCTCTAATTATTGCTCCCATCCAGTGGGACATAATGACCCAGATCTCCCAGGCCAATGTGCTCTCTCCACCTCTGAGCGACTGTCCCACTACCAAGACCTATGTGCCCGAGAACTTACGTTCTCCCCTGCTACGACTGCTACACTCCTCGCCCAGCTCCGGTCATCCCGGTATCTCGGCCACGATCCACCTAGCACAGAATACTTTCTGGTGGCCCTCTCTGTCCCAGGACACCCAAGAGTTCGTGAAGAAATGCGCCGTTTGCAACACATCTAAGTCGTCACATCAGCTTCCGGCAGGCCTGTTGCAACCACTAACTATCCCTCAGCGCCCCTGGTCCCACATCGCCATCGACTTCATCACAGATCTGCCCAAGTCCGATAACTGCACCGTCATCCTCACAGTCGTGGACCAGTTCTCCAAAGCGTGCCGCCTGATAGCCCTACCCAAGCTACCCACGGCATTTGAAACGGCAGAGGCCTTGTGCAATCATGTGTTCCGTTTCTACGGCATCCCTGAGGACATCGTCTCAGACAGGGGTCCACAATTTACCTCCCGAGTGTGGGCAGCTTTCTTCAAGAGATTTAATATCAATGTTAGCCTTACTTCTGGATATCACCCACAATCCAACGGTCAAACCGAACGTCTCAACCAGGAAATTACTCGTTTTCTCCGTTCCTACTGCCACGAGAACCAAACTGACTGGAACAAGTATCTAATGTGGGCGGAGTACGCACAGAACTCACTCACCAAACCAGCAACCGGTCTCACACCCTTTCAATGTGTCCTCGGATACCAACCACCCCTGTTTCCATGGTCCGGCGAAACTTCTGATCTGCCTGCAGTGGATGACTGGTTCCGTAGGAGCGAGGAGACCTGGAGTGTGGCACACCGCCAACTACAGAGAGCCATCCGCCGCCAGAAGCCACAAGCTGACAAGCGCCGTAGACCGCATCCAGACTATCAGCCGGGACAATGGGTATGGCTCTCCACCCGTGACATGCGACTCCGTCTCCCCTGCAAAAAACTCAGTCCCAGGTTTGTGGGTCCATTCAAGGTTCTCGGAAAAAGTTAACCCTGTGGCATACCGTCTGGCGCTACCGCCCAACTACCGCATCTCTCCCACATTCCACGTCTCGCTTCTTAAACCCGCCGACGGCCCGAGAGAGGAGCAAGAGCTGACTGCCGACCCACCAGTGCCACCACCCTTATTGATCGGGGACGAGGAGGCGTACCAGGTTCGCAGCCTTCTAAACTCCAGATGTCGTGGCGGCCTACTCGAGTACCTAGTCGATTGGGAGGGATACGGCCCGGAGGAACGGTCTTGGGTGAGAGCACGAGACATACTGGACCCCTCACTCACCACTGAGTTCCACCAGGCTCACCCAGATAAACCAGCCCCTCGACCTCGCGGGCGTCCCAGACGCCGCACCCATCCTCGCCTCGGGAGCCGCTCGCAGGGGGGGGGGGGACTCTGTTATGAATGAAACACCTGTCTCGCCTCCCGATCACCACCAGAGGGATCCTTCTCCCGAATTCTAGTGACTTCGGAACTACATCTCCCACAATCCACCGCTCCTGCCATAATTACTCCACCAGCTGATATCAATCACCTGCTTCCTATTTAAGCTGAACTTGAACCCCATTTCTGTGCGAAGTCTCGATTTGCCTCTGCTGTCGGTCTGAGCGTTTTCCTGTCTGTGTTTTCCTGTTTTTTTGACTCTGTTTTGATTTCATTCCGTTCTATGATTGTTTGCCGCCTGCCCCGACCTCCTGCCTGTATTACTGTTTCTGATTTTTGCCTCTCCTTCGATATTGTGTCTGCTAATTCTGATCTACGCCTGTTATACCTTGAGTTTGAATTAAAGAGCGTGCAAATGGATCCTCCGTCCCATGATCTGTCATTACACATAGATTAATTAATTGTTATTCAGGCCGATTTGTTTTCTATTAAACTTGATATTTTTTGTGTTCTTCTGCCTGCTATTCCCTTAGTTTTTTTTACAGTCATCTTGCAATTGCTTCGAGTCAGGTATAGGATATTTTGTTCAACAGATCTCCCATCTGTATCAGCTCCTCAAACTGCTAGAGGCTGAGATTCTATTCTGCTTCTCTTGTCACTTCAGAAGAAAGCATCTGCTTAATGATGAACTGTAATTAGATGTCACTTTAAAGTAAATGTAAAAGTAACTTTTGTTCCCTTACTAAAAACTCTTAGGCTCACAGCAATTTTGGCTTTTACTTCATGACTTCCATCCATGTCATATATTCAGAGCCATTTTTTCAGACAGTCATGCACAATAAAGAACCATTTAAAATAGGTTATTTACACACCTTGATACATTTCTCTGATCTTGCTGCTTTCTATGCAATTAAAATGTTTACTTTTGAGAAACATTAAGATAAACTTTGAATCTGATCCAGAACTCAATAGTTGCAATAAGTTTGAAAAGATTTAATGGATGGACTGTTAGATAGATGGATTCATGGATGGATGGATGGATGGATGGATGGACGGTTAGATGGATAGGAAGATGGATGGATGGATGGATGGATGGATGGATGGATGGATGGATGGATGGATTAATAGACAGTTAGATGGATGGATGGATTGATGGATAGATGGATGGATGGATGGAGGGATGGTTGAATGGATGGATGGATGGATGGTTAAATGGTTTGATGGATAAATGGACGGACAGATGGTTAAATGGATGGATGGATGGATGGATGGATGGATGGATGGATGGATGGATGGATGGATGGATGGACAAATTACTTTACTAGAAAGTTACAAAAAAAAAATAAGGGTCCTTGATGAGATTTGCTACTCTAATATTATAATAGTATAGTTATAGTATATGTACTTATACTATATAATATTAAACTATAGCTGAGGAATGTTAATAGAATTGTCAATCAATAACAAAATGACATGAATTCAGATTGATTTATAACAAAGAACAGAGAACAAAAATAGAATGAATCTTGTGTTGTTTCATTATATTACAAAATACAGAATAACAGAATGAGCAGAAAACAGGATGGAGCAAAAAAAAAAAAAAGAAACAATAAAACAACTACCAAGATAATGATGATTTTTTGACATTCAGGTAACAGCTGAGACACAGATAAATACTTTTTTTTTCAGTAACAATATCATGGAGATTAAAGAGAATCATTCATCAGCAATAAAGCATGTGCTAACGTTTATTACAAAACAATTCTGACACTTTAAGGAATTATTGGTTTTATTTTTTTATTATTGGTATATTTTTGGTTTTAAATATGATGCCTTTAAATAAATGTTCCTGTTTGGGAGTTTGCTTGGTTTTAAATGTAATGAGGCATAAATAAAACTATGTTTTGTCATATAAATGAAATGTATAGCTCAACTTCATTCTTCCTAAATGTGATTGTGGTAAAAGCAATACCTATTTTCCCAGTTTGCCTTTCAAGATGCTTGAATGCTTTTAAAAAATATATTTTCTTGTCATATGCTCTCTGTTCAATCAATCTAAATTAAAGTGAAAGGATTACACTGGTCTCCTAGTGCACTGAAAAGCAGTACTGAGAGAACAATAATAAAGTACCCAATTAAACCAGGGTCCCTGAGTACCTTTTGTCTGTCACTACAGCTCATGGTATTATTTATGTCCCACTTTCCCACTAACTCCCATGCCTGTCATTTCTAACTCTCAACCCTAAAGACAGGATAGAAAACCAAAGCCACTGACACAGGCTTGAACTTTCATCGTATTAATGATTTAAAGCCTCTGCTTATAAAATAATGGACTTTTTTTTACCATATTTTTACCGCTTGGCTTGAAACTCTTCATTACTTTGAATTGAATTATTCAAATGTATTTCAAATATTTCTGCGGTTTCTATATTAAATTAATCCAATGTCGAAGTATCATGAATCTACCGAGCATTACAGTAAGTCACATGATTGCTAAATGAGTACAGATCAACTCCATGTTATTCTCACATATGGCGTTATTGCTGTCAGGAATATTATAGCTGTTACATCAATACTGCAAAATATAAAAAACTGTAAATAGTGTCATTTTACTCCATTAGGATGATGCTGATGACAGTTCTCATCAGTTGTATAAATACACCAATCTGTAAATAAATGTTGCTTAATAAGAAAGAAATATTAATCTGTATCTTACACATAAAGAAAGATTAATAATTATTTCATTTACATTATAAGTTTTATATGTCCAATATCCCAACTTTAAAAGGCTGCAAATCCTATTAAAGACGTTCAAGGACTTTTTCCTAGAGTTACAACAGATGTTATGGTATAATCGCACAGCTACACAGGTAAGCAAAAAAAGTTGTCATACCTTTCAGATGGATTTTATTCTCCGGGCTGTGCACCAGCACTGAGCTGACAGAATCCAGGCTGTCGTAGTTACTGCATCCCAGAGGCCCTGTTCTGGTCTCTGTTACCTAGGAAACAAGGGGATATTTTACTGCCTTATTACCGCTGAAATCATGCACCTGTTTGTTGCTCTTTAATAGAAGAAGAGCAGTGAGCCACATGGCTGTTGTCAAAAACAGACCAAAGTCATCTGGAATAAATAGCAAATCTCAATTCGGCATATTTCAACCCATCATGGCTTGAATGGCCATTTTACCCGGCGTTCATTTAAATGGACAAAAATGAGACCTAAAAACTTAATTAATCTAATATGAACATGCATGTGCAAATGTTAATAAGTATGAATCCTCTCTCTCTCTCTCTCTCTCTCTCTCTCTCTCTCTCTCTCTCTCTCTCTCTCTCTCTCTCTGTTTTTTTGTGATTCTAATCCCAGGCTGAAATAATAAGATAACACCATTTATCATTGTATCCTTCTCCACATGCACGTCTTTCATTTTGTCGGCTTTGACAGGCAAGGCCTCCACCCAGAGAGTGGAAGGGAACAGAAGCACTCATAGATTGAAATTAAAGATGTAGGCACAGTGACTTTACAAAACCTGCCAATCTTCTTCTTCATCTTCCTCTGCCAAGTACAGTACATTTATAAACCTATTGGTGGAGTCATGCTTTTAAAGAATTCTGTCTAATATATTAATATCCTCATACCCTTTGCATTAAGATATTAATTCATTTGATAACATTCAGTAAGCACTTTATCCTCTCCGTCCTAATCGATCTAGAGCCTGATCTGGGAAGCAAAAGGCAGGGATATTACACCATAGCACTAATACCCAGGTCTACATGTATTGGTGTTTCATTCCAAAATACAGTGTCCAATGTAGCCATCATAAAGAGGATTAAAATTTATTTAAAGATTTTGAAACCAAAATAGATCTGAATCTGAAATCATTTAAAGCAACTTCCTTTATACAATGGAAAAACTACTAAAATTAAGTTGAAATGTTCAAGATACAATAATAAAGAAGAATCATGAAAACCAATACTGTTAGGATATCAAATGTTCAAATGCTTTATGTATCAAGTACAGTAAAAATCTTAAAGTTTCGATTTGAGGCTGTATATGAAGAGCTCTTTTCCAAAACGCGATAAATGCCAAAATAAGAAAAAAACGAGTTTGTCATGTCATTTTGCTGTGTTGTGAACCTATATACTGCTCCATCAATGTTTCATGCGAAAACGCTATATGTCCTTATTTAAAATGTACTGCAAGATGCAGTTCCTTTTCAAACCGCGATAAGCGCCAAACCTGTATTTTGCCTAAACGCTATATGTCCTCTCGACCAATTAGAATTCGGTGAGCGCTCGACACAATCCAAATAGTAATAACAATTTTGATGGCCTGGATGAGCCAATTATTTTTTTTAATATTTATTTTCTACTATTTATTTTATGTTACTATTTATTTTATTTGGAGGCCATATGTTGCATGTTTTCTTGTTGGTTTATGTCTCTTTTTATATATATATAAAAAAAACATTTTTAAAATGATGGATTTATAGCGTTTTGGAAAAAAATAAAAAGATACTTTGAATTTATATTCCACAAAATTGTTTCATTTAATAATCACTGTTTAACGTGTTCAGACTGAGCCAACAGACCATTTTATCAGGATAAATTGAATATAAACAAAATGTGTGGGTCTAGGTAAAAAAAAAAAAAAGTCATTTTCATAAAAACTATTAAAATGGATTTATAGCATTTTGGTAAAGAGCTCCTCATATATAGCTATAAGAATATAGTATCTGTCCAGTCATACATTTATTTCAACAAAGCAATAAAACTCATTGTACCCAAAATTATTATTTTCTTCAAAGATTCAATTCCAATTCAATTTGTTTTTATAGTGCTTTTAACAATTCCCATTGTCTCAAAGTAGCTATATGGAAGTATAGAAACAGAAGAGAGAAAATAAGTAAATAAATAAATAAATTATAAATATATTATATATATATATATATATATATATATATATATATATATATATATATATATATATATATATATATATAAGAATAAGAATAATAAGAAAAATAATAATAAGAAAAATAAATAAATGAATACAATTAAAGTTTGAAATTAATTTAAAAAAAATGTATTTAAAATAAGTATTTAGGGGGGCACGGTGGCTTAGTGGTTAGCACGTTCGCCTCACACCTCCAGGGTTGGGGGTTCGATTCCCGCCTCTGCCTTGTGTGTGTGGAGTTTGTATGTTCTCCCCGTGCCTCGGGGGTTTCCTCCGGGTACTCCGCTTTCCTCCCCCGGTCCAAAGACATGCATGGTAGGTTGATTGGCATCTCTGGTAAATTGTCCGTAGTGTGTGTGTGTGTGTGAGTGAATGAGAGTGTGTGTGTGTGTGCCCTGTGATGGGTTGGCACTCTGTCCAGGGCAGAGGTGGCAAAAGTACACACATCCTTTACTCAAGTAGAAGTACAGATACTCATTTTTTAAAAGACTCCAGTAAAAGTAGAAGTAGTGACTACAATATTTTACTCAAGTTAAAGTAAAGAAGTATGGGCTCGGACATGTACTTAAGTAAAAAGTCGCCGATACTACTACCTGTTTAGTGTCATGCTGGTAACTGGACGTCATGTTTTATATGTATATGTGTGTGTGTGTGTGTGTGTGTGTGTGTGTGTGTGTGTGTGTGTGTGTGTGTGTGTGTGTGTGTGTGTGTGTGTATGTATATGTATATATATTTTTGGAGCGTGCTGATGGATATTTGTGTTCATCAGCCACGAGTGTTACGAAAGGCACTGATGTAGGGAGTCAGCGTTCACATTCATCCCAAAGGTGTTCAGTAGGGATGAGATCAGAAAACAACCACATATAGCAGGAAAGGTCAGGTGATAATTTTGGAAATATAATGTATACCAAGTGTATCACCAAGGCCATATCCCAAACTGTAGGGAGATTCCAGCTCTGTCCTTGAAAACAACTCAAAATTATTGTGATGTTTTACCAATGACAAAATTAATGTTAATTAAATTAAGCACTTCGTGTTTTTTGGGTTGACACCAGGGGCGGTTCTAGGGTTTCATCTTTAGGGGGTTTTAGCCCTCAGTGAGAATTTAAAACAAGAAGAGTTCTATATTATATATTATATCACAACTCTGGTAATAAGAATAGTGACATTTCATTGCTTTTGCCGTCTTTGCGTCTTTCCGCCGATTAACATTATAGATAAACACCTCCAGCTCTGACTGCGCGTGCACGCTGCGCGTACCTGTGCTTCTCCATTCAAATAAAGCAGACAGCTGAAGGTGCACTATTGAAACACTACAACACACGCGTGTAAAAGCAAAGTAAAAAAATCGCTCTTGGATCAAACGGATAAATAATTTTCTTTCCCATCGACGACATGTCCTGCATTTTAACGTAATTTTTATTGTTTATTTATGAAAGTAAAAATGATCCTTATAGTTTTAGGGTGGCTGAGATTACAGACAGGGGGCTGAAGACACCCTAAAAAAGGGCTAGAACCGCCCCTGGGTGACACAATTCGCAACGCATTCGCCAGGAATCCTTTTTGACGCCGATTATTTCTAACATCTCCCTCATATATGGCCATGTGTGTTCAGGAATGTCCTCGTTGTTAGTTATTTTAACTTCGGTGACTCCCTCTGAATGAACATTAGCCATTCTTTTTGTAGGCGCTGCTCATTGTGCTCCGCTATCCTTAGTCTATGTCTGATAGCCAGTAAATAATACAGTACACCAGTCACATGGGGAAAAGCCGCACAATGATAGGATGACAGGCTGGAAACAGCGCTCAATGAGAAGAAATAATACTAAAAGTAACGAGTCCGTTTTGAAAATGTAAGAAGTAAAAAGTACAGATATTTGTGTAAAAATGTAATGAGTAAAAGTAAAAAGTTGTCCGAAAAATAAATAGTGGAGTAAAGTACTGATACCAGAAAAATGTACTTAAGTACAGTAACGAAGTATTTTTACTCCGTTACTTCCCACCTCTGGTCCAGGGTGTATCCTGCCTTGATGCCCGATGACGCCTGAGATTGGCACAGGCTCCCCGTGACCCGAGAAGTTCGGATAAGCGGTAGTAAATCATTGAATGAATAATTTAACATTTAAAATGCTATACATCTATCCCAATCCCTAATGAGCAGTAATTAAAAACTCCCTGAGATGATACAATGTAGAAACCTTGAGAGGAACCAGGCTCAGAAGAAAACCCATCCTTATTTGATGAATTGGCATCCAAAAGAGAGTGTAACACAGTCTCCACAGCTTAATACTACCGCATGTGTGTTACAAACTGCTCTCATTATCTGCTGCACCTGTTTAAAGTCTCATTGGGATTCTCCTACAATATATTCTCCTAATCTATGTTAGTCTTTTAAAGACAATTCACTACTACTGTATAACAAACATTTCCGAAGTGTTTCCTCGGAACGCCTATACCTAACAAATGTTTTATTAGAATTTGTTAACAATATAAATATATATCAGCTACATAAAAATGAAGGGAGTCACTTGATATAATTTAAGAACAAATCCCAGTACGTACAAAAGATGTTTGTCTTGTAGATGCTATTAGTCGTAATTACTTTTTATTTTTAAGTTTATTAATAATAAGATAAACTGCGCTTACAGTTAACCAAGTGCAGCTTCCCAGTCCTGAGAAAATCGAGGATACCCGAAATTAGGCCACTTCCTTGTTTGAACAACTTTTGGCAAAGTCTGCAAAAAGAAGTCCCCACTACATTAAAAATAAATCAAATGCCAGAGTGAGAGCTAGAAAGTGTTTTGAAAAAGTATGAGCTTTCTATTGACTGGCAAATGAAACAAAGATTTGACGACCCCTACTTTGTCAAGCGCTTGGTTTAATTGAGAAATTTCCATGCTGTAAGATTGTTAGAACTAGTTATGCAAACATATTACATTCACACACAAAGCTTCTCCTTGGAGAGAATATGACTTATATAACAGTCATTGTTTCTGTTAGAAGGATTCAAAATATATTGATTCCCAAAGCGTTAGTAACAAAAAAAAGTGGCCACACTTTAGGTACCTAAAAATATCTCAGTGGGATTTCAGTTCAGTTTTATTTTTTATGTGTATAACACTTTTAACAACAGACATTGGCATGAGGCAGCTTTAAGAAACCAGATGTAGATCTACACTTAGATCTCTAATGAGCAGATGTACAGTATGCCAGAGGCAAGTGTGTCAGGAACAAACTCCATGAGATGACATGAAGAAGAAACCTTGAGAGGAACCTATCCATCAGATTGTGGGATTTTAAATCATTACTAGCTATGTTTTGTGAGGGTTTTGTGAATGTGTCCCAAAATATAGCAGTCTTTATGACTACGGCAGCAGTTTTTGGACATGAATGTTGAGATTTTCTGGAGAATGTGTGATCTGAGTTTTTTTAGGACGCACGATCTTCAGAAAGTCCATGATGAATCATCTACAGTACAACAGCTGAAAGCAAGTCGAGTATAAAAGTTAAGGATTTATGAGCAGCTAACAGTTAAAATGTCTTCAGGAGTAACTGCTCCATCTTCTGAGATTCATGGCATTTAACAGGAATTAGCTTGTGCTATGCTGCCTCACACTGCTGTTACCATTCAATCTTTTATTTATTATATGTGAGGTAAATGTGGTGTGATGCATATTGCCTGCAGTTCAAGTGAACTCTGTACAGAATTAAATGGATCATAAAAATCTTTAGAAAGGTTAGATGCTTGAAGCAACGTAAGCTCAAATCCGAGGACTGCTATTTATAAAAACAATCCATTCTTGGAGTGAGAAATTCCACCACTGACCCTTCATCTCTTGTAATCGGACTTACTCGTACATTTCTTTGGATAAAATATCTGACAGTTCAACAGTTTCTACTGTAAGCGTGAGTCTTAACCCAAGACCTCATTTCTAGCGAACAGAATACCAATGGCACCAAGCTGGATATATACTGGATATATAAAGTAAGATACACTTATAAAATAAATTCCTGTGAAATAAATTCTTGTGAAATATTTCAAATTAAAATTTAAATAATGCGCTGAAAAAATGAGTACTGCTTTTTCATATTTTTTTTAAATATTTCAGGCAAATTTTGTCTCATTTTGCACTGATCAGTTAATAAAACTGCAATCCTACAGCATACGTGATCTTATTTATCATTAGTGCAATGCTCAAATCTGGAAAAAGTGAAGATTTACTCAAATTTTTTACTTTTTTAATATTTTTTTTTACTATCCAAATAATGGGGAATTGTATTATAAGGTACATTTCACAGTGAAGCAGCTGCAACACTCCATACTATATTTAAAACAAAGTCATGTCATGCTATATGTTGTCATGCAGTTAAGTGATATTCATAGTCTTGTGAACTGATACTGCAAATGCTTCATATGAGTTTCATGAAGGTTTTCTGCAGTGTGCTGAATGATGCATGTGCTGAACTTTCAGTCCTTGCATTTCCACAGTGTATTGGAGTCCATGAAAACTTTTCGAATATCTTTCACATTCTACAGAGCAGAACACAAGGCTCCAGGAGTAAACATTTGATTCATTTCCAATTTTTATTTCTCTGAAATTCTTTTTCTTAAGAAATCATTTTGAAATATTTTTTCAGCTTTTCCATTATTGATATTAGAAAGGTACAACAAATAAAAAATCTTAAATAGTCACATTTTGAAAGCTTGTTTCTCGATTTATACGTGGAACATTTATTTATAGCTTAATCATAGAAAGATGGCATCATTGGATCCATGTACGTGTGTTATATTTAAAAGATTTAACGATGACATGACATTTGGCAATATACCTGTCAATCTGAGTCAAAATGCTGTAAAACGTTGCTTATCCATGAGCTTGCACATGTTTTTAAGACCACACCTTGGAAAGGAAGGGAAGGACAAGTAAAGGCGACGTTGATAAATGAGGTACTCTGTTAAGCCCACATTATCAGTTTAGCCAATTTAGTGCCACTTGTTTTTGTGTCTTTTAAAATTTGACCACTGCACATGAATAATAAACACACTCATGTAGTGGCTCAGCAGATTTATCGGCCATGTAATTGATGTGTCATTTAAGTCAATTACCAAAATATACATGTACAATTACAATGTCAACAAAAGTTGTTGTTGTATGATGGCTGCATTTGGCTGTAATTTTATAGCCAAAGCACTAAACCGGATATCACAACATTTAAAAATCATAATTTTACATCCATTAATTTACAGATTCCTAGAATATACAGATGCCTTATGTCTTTGTTCATTGTTCAAATGTCTAAACTACTAAAATCTACAGTAAATCCTAAACTGATGCCCACAATCACAGACAGCTCTGTAGTCTGGAGTATTAGCTCATGTAGCTAAGAGAGGGTGTAACTGAGGGGTATTTAATAGGCTGAATCCAGTCAAACGAGATATTTGAATTACATTACATTATATTCATTTGTATAATATTAGCTAGGTGCATGCTAATGTTGTTCTGCAACTTTATTGTAACTTCGTTGCTACAAAGTCAATCTATATGCACATAATATGCACAGTGCTTATTAACTTTGATAATAAATGATCCCACTGTTGACACAATGTAGACAGCTGTTTAAATCCTGTGCATATGTTCAGAAAACTATGTGTCTCAGAGACATTACTGAAACAATGCTAAAAATGATTAATCTTGGCTAACATTTAGCACTATAATGATGTTCATAAACTAAATCACCATTCTAGTTCTTCCATATTTAACTGCCCAGGACATCAAATAAACGTTGTTCAATCTCATTTTATTGTCTACCAGCTGCTACAGAAAGAAGCATATTAATCAATCAGGGTTACATATTTTTCTTGCTTCGGCTTGAAAGCGATTTGCTCGCTACCTACAGTATGCTTGGAGCAAATCAATGTAAGCAGCAATGAAATATTGGAGGTCTACTGCAGGATGAGATGAAGATAGGTGGATCTGGCTTTATAAAGTAAGAGATCTTTCCTTATATTATTAGCATATTATTGCTAGCATGTCATTTTACGTACTTAATGGAACTGTCCTAAAGGTAATTTATTTCTGATGCCTGGTAACGTTATTAATTTAGCAAGGTTGGCTGATGGTCTATCATGCCTTAAATAATAAAATGAAAAAAATCGGAACATCACCACAGATCCTCTTGCAATCCTCTGCAATATCTGCAATATCCTGCCATCTCTCTTCAGGTGACTGAGGTGCTTTAGTATTTCCCCAGTTCATAAAGCAGTGTACAATAAACATAGAAATTCATAGAAAAACGCATAATTCAGAAACACATATAGTGTTTGTAATAACACAATAAATCCTCAAGAATTCAATGAACAGTACTGTGAACATAAACAAAGCTCACTGCACAAGGTGTAACTACTCATGTGTAACTACACACACACACACACACACACACACACACACACACACACACACACACACACACACACACACACACACACACACACACACACACACACACAGGCAGTGTGACAGGGAACTTCCACAATAAGACACCATGCTCCAAGAGCATCAAACATTACTTCTGTAAGGCCTTCGACAGTAAATTAATATAATAACTAATTACTTGAACTAAGTCACAATGACTACTTTGGTGTCTTGACTGTCACACTGCAAAAAAGGTTGGTGTGATATGATATCTAGCTAACAAGCCAGTTAATTATTCACTTATACATTTTCTGTAGTGGTTATCCTACACAGGGCTGAGGGAAGGCTGGAATCTATCCCAGGAGACGTGGGCCACAAGATAGGGGACACCCTGGACATTCACACACACTACAAACAATTTTGAGAATATGATCAGCCTGAAACACGTGTATGAACATGTTTGGGGAAGGAAACCACAGTCCTTGGAAGAAAACCCCGAAGCATAGAGAGAACTTGCAAATTCCACTCACGCACTGTGGAGACAGGAGTCAAACCTTCAGCCCTAGAGGTGCGAGGAAAACATGCAAACCTCCGCTCCACCATTGTACACACAGCTACAAGGCATTAAAACTCAAAAGAAAAGACTCAACATTGTAGATAATATAGTAAATGACTTTACCTAAAGTACACTGCTTTTAAGCATTTATTTTTTTCCTTTTTCATACAATTGTGATAATGCCATGATTCATCTTGAGTTGGTTGGTTGGTTTGGTTTGTATTTTAAACAAATTCTGTAATATAAATGGACTAAACAAAGAGATCGCTCTTCTTCAAGTCCTTTGAAGAAGTGGTGCTCAGTGTCTGTCTCTATTCTTTCGCTGTTTAGAAGGCTAGGGGAAAAACAAACCTCCAACCAAATGCTTGAGTTTCAAATACAGCCATCCGAGTAAAACAGCATCATCTTTCCACATTCACAGCATGAAACAGGATACTTTGTTAGAACTGTTATATTTATATGAATGAATAATGCTGTTATTTTCTTACATGCACTATTTAAACACCCATTTATATGACTTCCTAAATCTTAAAAACAACAAGCACCCTGTAACTGAACAGTGTAGTACTGTGGCAATATTTTCACATTTCCAGTTTTGCAGATTCTCACCAAATCCATCAAGCCCGGGTGCATGTTCAAAGGTAGTGTGAATACGGCGCATTCCCTCAGGAGCAATAAGCTGAGCTGGCTGTGGACTGAGTCACAGGCAAAATGCATATGGGAGATGCTCATTTATCAAAACTGCCTGTGCTGATGGGACGTTTAGCTAAGGACTGCGAGTACGCTGCATAGGCTTGAATTCCGATGTTTAGGAGTCTGCCAAGTGTGACAGGATTTTAAGCACAGACTCTCTGCACTTCATTGGACCTGACAGCTGACATTATTTAGACACCATTGCCACTTCTCTTGGCAGCACTAGCTATCTACATCCATCTCCAGACAGATGAGGTGAAGGGTCCTCTTCCTCTCCTAGTTAAAATCATTGTGTTTGCTCTGGGGACCTGCTCATGATCGCCCAGTTTTTATGACAAGATGTAGTGAACTGGTCTGTGTTACAGCAGAGTGCTGCGATTGTGCAATGTCTTTGCTATTTTTGTGACTCTCCTTGTTTGGGAAGGAGAGACTAAACAGATAGGTTTAAATGCCCTTGAGCATTTTCACAAAATCCATGGCATCTATAATCTAACACTTCAGCTCATGTTTTTTTTTTTCCCCATTACAACTTTTCCATGTTCCAGGTCAGAGCTCAGAAAGAATGTCAGCTGTGTCCTATGCAGAGGTGACTATTAATAATATGTCATTTTGACAAATGAATATATTTGGAGGGTGCTTCATGTGTAATTGTATTATTAGGCCAATATTATTGAAGCAGAACCAGAAGCAGAACTACATGGCAAAAAGATGAATTATACTCAAATTGGAGATCTTAACCCATTCTCCATAATGACGACATGTACCGTGCAGACAGTTCTGACACCATGGCTTTTCATTTCATGATAATATGTAGAACTAAGAGCTTTTAATGTCTTAAAGCTATCCAGCAAGTGTCACAGTCTGCTCTTTACTCTG